>NC_049250.1:1800000-2144552 GCF_011100685.1 Canis lupus familiaris | reverse complement strand
TTTGCTTTCTCAAGATTCTTTTAGCTTTTTGAGGTCTTTTGAGATTCCATATGAATTTTAGAATTAAAAAAAAATGTTTGTAAAGAAATTCCACTGGGATAATGATTGATACATTGAATCTCTAGACTGATTTGAGTAATATTTATATTTTAACAATATTAATTCTTCTAATCCATTAGCAGACTGTCATTCCATGTATTTGTGTTTATTTCTTTCAGCAATGCTTTTAAGTTTCTAGTCTTTCAGATTGTTCATTGTTAATGTACAGAAACAATTGATTTTTGTGTGCTGATTTGTAACATGCAAATTTGATGTGTTTATTAGATTTAACTATTTTTTATTTTGTAGAATTTTCATATAAGATCATGTCATCTTCAAAAAAATGTGATTTTATTACTTACTTTTCTACTTGGATGCCTTCTTTTTTTCTCTTTTTCTTACCTTACTCTTATGGCTAAGATTTCCAGTACTATGTTGAATAGAGGTTGAGAGAGTGAGCATTCTTGTAGTCCTGAGAGAAAGTTTTCTGTTTTCCACAATTAAATGTGATGTTACCTGTGGATTATTGATAGATGATCTTTATTATGTTGAAGTAATTTCCATTTGTTCTTAGTTTTTTTGAGTATTTTTATTCTGAAAGACATTGGGTTTTGTCAAGTGCATTTTCTGCATCAATGGGATGACTGTGCACTTTTTGCCCTCTCTTCTGTGTGTTATACTGATCAATTTTCATATATTGGATCATCTTTACATTTCAGGAATAAATCACCCTTGGTGATGGTATATAATCCTCTTAATGTGCTGTAGATGTCAGTTTCCTCAATTTTAGGTCAATATTCATTAGAGATACTGGTCTGTAGTTTTCTTCTAATATTTTTTTCTAGTTTTGGTATCAGTGTAACTCTGGCTTCATGAAATGAATTTGGAAGTATTCTTTCTTTTTCAGTTTTTTGGAATAGTTTGAGAAGGGTTGGTGTTAATTCTTAAAAAATGTTTGGTAGAATTCTGCAGTGAAGTCATCTGGTCCTGGTCTTATCTCTGTTAGGAGGTTTTGATTGATTCAATCTCCTGATTTGTTTTCAATCTGTTCAGGTTTTCTAATTTTTCATGATTCAGTCTTGGGAGAGTGTATGTTTCTAGGAATTTATCCATTTTTCTAGATTAACCAAATTGTTGGTGCGTAATTGTTCATAGTAGTTTCTTGTGACCTTCTTATTTTTGACCATTGGAATGTCTCTGATTTCATTTCTGAATTTTTTGTCTCTTTTTGGCATTTTTCTTAGTCTTCTTAAGACTTGTCAAGTGTGAATCTTAAAAAAACAATTCTTTGTTTCATTGTTTTTGTTTTTTTTTTAACTATTTTTGTTCTCCATTTAACTTATTTTTACTTTAATCTTTATTAGATCAGGTAACATTTTACTAACTTTGGGCTTAGTTTGTTCTTTTTCTAGTTCTCTGAAGTATAAGGTTAGGTTGTTGATCTCAGATGTATCTTTTTAATGTACATGTTTTCTGCTATAAACTTCCTTCTTAGCAATGCTTTTGCTTTATCCCATATATTTTTGCATACTATATTGTCACTTTCATTTGTCTCAAGTTATTTTAATTTCCCCTGTGATTTCTTCTTTGACTTATTGATTGTCAAGAGTATGTTGTTTAATTTTCACATATTTTCTAATTTTTGTTGTGCTATTGATTTCTAGTTTCATTCTATTGTGGTTATAAAAGATATTGTTATAATTTCAATCTTCTTAAATGTGTTAAGTGTTGTGTGTGGTTTAATGTGTAATCTATCCTGAAGAATGTTTCATGTTCCTTAAAAGGAATGAGTACGTTGTTGTTATTGGATGAAGTGTTCTTTATATATATATGTTATGTCCACTTAGTCTAAGTGCTGTTCTGGTTCTCTCTCTCCTTATTGATCTTTTGTTCGATTGTTCTGTTATTGGAAGTGTGATACAGAAATCTACTATTTTTGTATACTGTCTATTTCTTCCTCTAATTCTTTTAATGTTTGCTTTATATATTTGGGTCCTTTGCTATAATGTCCACATATATTTATAATTGCGATCTCTTTCTGGTGAATTGATACTTTTATCATCTTATAATATCTTCCTTGTCTTTTGTGACAGTTTTTGACTTAAAGTGTATTTTGTCTGATATAAGTATGTACAATGCTGCTCTCTGATAAGTATTTCATGAAATACATCTTTCTACCCTTTCACTTTTAGCCTATGTGTGTCTTTACATCTAAAGAGACTCTTTGGTAGCTAGCACATAGTTGGCTGTTTTTCATCTATTCAATCACTCTCTATATTTTGATTGATGAGCTTCATTTGTTTGTATTTAAAGTAATTACTGGAAGGGTAGGACATTCTATTGCCATTTAGTTAATTGTCTACTATATGTTTTATAGTTATTTTGACCCACTTTACCCTCTTTTCCTCTTTTGCTGTCTTCCTCTGGCCTTCATGAGTCTTTTTATGACATTCTTTGATTATTTTCTCATATTTTTGTGTGTCTTCTATACTTATTAATTTATTTTTTATCGTGAGGGTTATATAAAACATCTTATAGCTATTACAATATAATTTTAGATTGACAACAGCTTAGTTTCAATTGCATACCAAATCCACTACAATTTACAATCTATCTCCACTCCCCTTACGTTATCAATGTTATCTTTTAAAATATTTGAGTGCAGTAAGTCAGTCGGAGAAGGACAATCATTATATGGTTTCACTCATATGGGGAATATATGAAATAGTGAAAGGGATTATAGGGAAAAATGAGAGGAAAAAGTTAAAGAGGATACAAAACATAAGAGACTCCTAACTCTGGGAAATGAACAAGGGGTAGTGGAAGAGGAGGTGGGCAGGGGAATGGGGTGACTGGGTGGTGGGCACTGAGAAGGGCACTTGATGGGATAAGTGCTGGATATTATAATTATACCATATGTTGGCAAATCTAACTTCAATAAAAAAATAAATAAATAAAATATTTTTCACACTAACGTGTGAAATTTTTTAGTTAAACTTTATGCATGTTTTTTATCTTTTAAGTTCTATACCAATGGTGAAAATAATTCACACACACATTACCAAATCATGAAATTCTGAATTTGTCCATATATTTATCTTTCGTGGAGAGTTTTATATTTTTGTATGCCTTCATGATACTGTCTGGTCCCCTTTCATTTCAACTTGAAAGATTCCCTTTAGCAGTGTGTGTTGAGCAGATAAAATGATGATGCACTCCCTCAGTTTTTTGCTTATCTGGAAAAGATAAGCTTATTCATTATTTATTAATAGTTTTGCTGGATGTAGTATTCCTGGTTGGCAGACATTTTTTGTTTCTTTGCTTTTTAATTTCAGAACTTTTAAGTTATAATCCTACTCTCTTATACCCTATAATGTTTCTTTTTTTTCTTTTTTTAATTTTTTTTAAAATTGGAGTTCAACCCTATAATGTTTCTGCTGATAATCTTAATAAATGTAGCTTTGTGTGTGATTAGCCACCTTTCTTTTGCTGTTTTCAAGAATTTCTCTTGTCTTTGGTCTTAGTTTGAGCTGCCATAGCAAAGGACCACACATTGGGTGGATAAAAAACAAAGATTTATTTCTCACAATTCTGGAGGCTGAATGTCTGAGTTGAAGGTATTAGTATGGTGGGGATGTTCTAAGTAACTTCTTCCAGGTTGTAGACTGTCAACTTCTTGTATACTCACATGGAAGAGAGCAAAGAAAGCAAGATTTCTTATCACTTTTAAAATCCCACTTATAAATTTCATCTAATCCTAATTAGTGCTAAAAGGTCCCACTTCCTAATATCATTCTATTGGGGACAGGTTTTCCACGTATGAATTTTGTGTCCCTGTGACACAAACTTAGTCTGTAACAGACATTTTGATTACAATATAGTTTAATATGGATCCATTGAGTTCATTCTACTGTAGAATGTGCTTTTTCTTTGTCCCTTCAGCTTTTAAGACTCTTATAACATCTAACTTGATCCTTTCTCAATGCCCCATAACTCTCTTTGATTTTGTTTACATTTCTTTATTCTGTTTTCTTTTTTTTTCCTCTGATAAAATAATTTCAAATGGCTTGTCTGAACTGATTCTTCTGTTGCATCAAGTCTGATGTTGAATCTTTAGAATGGAATTTCAATTTAGTTATTGTACTCTTTAGCTCTAGGATCCCTATTTGGTTCTTTTTTTCCCCAATTTTTTATTTCTTTGTTGATGTTTTCATTTTCCTGATTTCATTTTGTTGCCTGTATTCAATTGTAGCTCATTGAGATTCTTAAGATAACTTAAAAATATTTTGAATTCTTTTTCAAGTAATTAAAAAAATCATCATTTCCTTATGGTCATTTTCTGGAGATTTATTTTGTTCCTTTTATTGGGGTCATGTTTCCCTGACTCTTCATAATCCTTTTTCTTTTTTTGCTAGGATTTGGATATTTGAAAAACATCACCTATCCTAGTCTTTAAAGATCATCTTTGTATAGGGGAAGATCTTCATCAATCAACCCGGATTCTGGAGACATTTCAAACACTTTCTGAGGATGTATATTTTCTGAGTTTATGCAAACAACCTCCCAAGTAGAGAAGTTTGTTAATTTTTAGTTTTTTGTTCTCTTTTTTCTAAAAATTCTTAATCTCTTGCTCTTTCTGTTTTCTGTCCATTGTGCTATAGGTTCCTTGGTCCTGCAATAAGCCACTGAACTCTCCTGTTTTTAGTGGACCCCAGACATTCTAATTTTCAGTTAGCACTCTGCATCAAGTGAGGCAAAAACCAGTCTTGGTCAGTTCCCTGAAAAGTCAACATATTGGATGTGTATGTTCTACACTTTTTCTTCTTAAAAGAGACACCACGAGCTGTGTGTTTTCTCCTAATTGTACTAGGCTGTGCCAGCTTGTGTGTGTGTGTGTGTATGTGTGTGTGTGTGTGTGTGTAACTATTGGTATGAAACATAATAACACATTTCAGTGCAGCTATGCACTTTCCTGGAGTACTGGGCCCTTATAACTTGTTTCTGGCGTATTTATGAAGGGTTTCTGTACTGCATATTATCATTAAGTCAGTGTCTTTGAAGGAAACATGTTTGGGGTTTCCTATTACACCATCTAATTCAAAACTTATCAGTCTAAATGTCTTTCTTCTTCTTCTTCTTCTTCTTCTTCTTCTTCTTCTTCTTCTTCTTCTTCTTCTTCTTCTTCTTCTTTCTTCTTCTTCTTTCTTCTTCTTCTCCTCCTCCTCCTCCTTCTCCTTCTTAAGTAGGGGGTTGAATTCACAATCCCGAGATCAAGACCTGATCTGAGATCAAGAGTTGGACACTCAATTGACTGAGCTACCCAGGCTCCCTACCAAATGTCTTTCTTATAGAGAGGGAGTAATGCTTGTGCTTTTGGTTTCATATAAGAGAACAAAATCAATAGCCCATTTCCGGGTCCCAGGGTAGCAGACTTAAATAGAATCTGTGTGCATAGGAGAGTCCTAAGTGAGTAAAGGAAAAGTAAACTTCAACAGGACTTTGTGCCATGTTCTTGGTGCACTTCAGTTCTCTCATTTCTGAAATGGGAATAACAATGCAGACATACCATTGAGGAGACACTAAGTACCTAGCTAATGTTTACAAAATATAATAAAATCCCAAGTTATTATGTGAAACACTGCTGCAAACCTGAAGTGAAAATATGTTGTCCTTCTTCAAAGTTATGTAACAATTTAATTAGTTAAACATGATAGAAGTCATTGCCCTAAACTTCAACAGTCCAAGGCATTAATTACAGAAATATTATACAAAAAAAAGACACAGCAATTTCACAAATAATTTACCATAATCAACCACATCATTAAATACAGGTTCTTGCTGTGAAAATGGCTTCCCTTGACACAGATTCAATTCAGGAAAATATATAAATTATTGATTTTTTTTCAAGATTTTATTTATTTATTCATGAGAAACACACAGAGAGAGGCAGAGACACAGGCAGAGGGAGAAGCAGGCTCCATGCAGGGAGCCTGTTGTAGGACTCAATCCCGGAACTCTGGGATTGCCCCCTGAGCCAAGGCAGAAGCTCAACTGCTGAACCACCCAGGTGTCCCTAAATTATTGATGTTCATTTTAATATATATTTGTTTAAGATCCAAATGTCAGAATTAATGCTCTATCATTCTGATATTATTACTTAAGTTGTTATCAGGAGTAAAATAAAATCATCCTATGTCCCATGGCAGAACAAATATTTGTCATGCACATCATTTTTTTCTAACCACCAAGAAAATTAGTCTTTCACATAGAACAATTTTACTGTATTCCAATAACTATCTCCACAGGGGACTACTTGAAGAACTTGAAAAAGTTTAATAGCTCCCTAAAGGGCAAGTTTTTCTCTCTGTCCTTTGCTTATCAAGGAGCTTCAATATCTAAATTTGCAAATGTTTAAGACTCATAATTGGCAAGTGTGCTGAGTGCAAATTTAATTATTGACCTTGTATTAGAATGTGAAGAATAATCTTGAAGTTTTTGTACAATAGTGACAAAGTTTTTCACTAAATAATTATATAAAGGTATTCAAGTTTATTTTTAAATGCTTTGGCTGAATAACATGTTACTTGAGGGACAGTCTAAATTTTAGGCAATAGATATTGGAAACTGTATTTCTCTTTCAGGGTTATAGACTCAGACTTTTCTAAATAATCTCTTTGAATCTTTGAGTTTTAACAAATGACAACATGGTGATGACTTCCAGATCCCTGCTGCCAGGTATGGTCTTCAGACGTCAAATCCCCAGACTTTTTGGACACCATCATTTGGATGTTCCACAGGATCCTCAAATGTCTTCTATTCTTCAATCTCAAGAAACTGGGGATCTTAGATACATGTGCGCGTGCGCGCACACACACACACACACACACACCATCACCAATATCTAAACAAAACACCCTCAAGTCTAAATGGTCCTATCTCCTGAATATTGAAAATTTACATTTACTTTTTAGGTCTAACAAGGAGGGCTCTAGTGGGGAGCCCTCCTTGTTAGACCATTTGCAAAGAATTTCGCACAGCTCTCTGACTTGTCTTAATATCCTTCTGATTTCTGAGGAGTAAACAATCTGAACTTCAATCACATGACCACATCATTCCTTGTCCACAAGACCACTCAGGGTTCTGTCATTCATTTCTACTCTTTGAGGATGAATGGCTGAGGGCTTCTGGAACATGCTACTCAATGCCTCTTCTAGTTCGATAACCTGTCTGGGCTTCAGTTTTTATTTCATAGCAGCCTATGAGTGTTTGATAATCTGAAATATTTCCTGCTTTAAAAAGATTTTTTTTTCTTCATTATGGGCATTTATTGTTAGAAGCGTTGATGCCAATCCTAAACTTCAGTCTTCCCCTCCCAATCTCCAAACTTTGTGTCTTCACTGTTGAAACAAATTTCTCAATATGGACCAACCCCTAGATCCTAAGCTATGTCCTCATTTGCACAGGAGACTTCAGAACCTTTCCAGATGGCTTCCTCTTTGGATTTCCTATCCCATCCTTCTTCTAATAGCACATCTTTGAACCACTGTCACTAGCCCCTCCTTTTACAACTTATTGTAATTATGGGTTTTGTGTGTCTTTAACGTTGGCAGAAATTCAATTTTATTTCCATTTTTATTACTTGAGACTGAGAATGTTATCTGGAGGAGTTCTTAAAAATCCTGAATAAATACTTGTCTTTTCTTATTACTGATTTTCAATTTGAGACTAAATGTTTATTTTTAAATTGCTGAGCATGATGAAAAGATGTAGAAATAGCAACTAGGCTTAAGATCAAAATATTTTCTAGGCATCAAGGGAAATATTCATGAAACAGAATGGGATTGGATGATGAACATTTGGGGAAGAAAATGAACGAAGCAAAAATTTCCTAGAGTTAAGAATTCAAGACATTTCCTAATGTTCTATGATCATGAAGTGGTATTGAAAATAAGTTTTTTGGTTTCCCTGTTGTTGTAAATTTGTATTGCTGTTTTCCTTGATTGGGCCAAATGATTGATAAAGGAAAGTATTCTAAGCAGCTTTACAAATAACCATCACTTCCTAGAACTATTTGATGCTTTGGAATTGGCTTAAAGCCTGTCAACCTGTTAGTCTATGTTGCCCAGAGGTCCAAAACCTGCAAGCTTGAGGCATGACTATGCAAAGCCTGTTCCTAGAATTAGTATTTCTCCAAAGAATGTGGACTTTACTGGCATTATATTTTACTACCTGCTCTGATAATCAAATTAAGGAGTTTCCTGTTAAAACTGACCACATAGTTCAAAGCTAGTAGAAGGGAACAACAAATAAAATAAAATTTGACAAATGGATCTGCTAAGAAATGATGTGATTTATTTATATAAATATCATATTATCTAATGCTCATCCATTAATGGTGTTTCTGCTGAGTAACATTAGCAGATAAAAATGAGATATCTTGGGCAGCCCCGGTGGCTCAGCGGTTTAGCGCTGCCTTCAGCCCAGGGTGTGATCCTGGAGACCCGGGGATCACATCCGGCATCAGGCTCCCTGCATGGAGCCTGCTTCTCCCTCAGCCTGTTTCTCTGCCTCTCTCTCTCTCTCTCTCTCTGTGTCTCATGAATAAATAAATAAAATCTTAAAAAAATGAGATATCTTTAATTATACTGTAAAGGAAACTAGAATTTGTTAAAAAAGCCATAGATCCAAAGTGGAGTTAGTTATCCTAGGCCCATATCAACAAACCAGAGCTTAATACCAAGTAATTGAGGTTTTAATCTTCAACAGAAATGGAGTCCTAACCAGTCAATTTGGAATTTCCTGGTTAGCACTGGTGAGGTTATTCAGCTAATAAGACACTTTTGTCTCCAAAGGGAGATGATCTTGCCTGAAATAACTCTTTTTTTGGTTATTGTTGTTTGTTTTGTTTTGGTTATGACTTCCTTGTCCTGTTTTTAAAAACCTTTTCTTTTCTAGAACCCTTAGGGCCTCCTTTCTATTTAGCTAGCTGAGAGAATTGTCCAATAAAGCCTATTAGATTTTTTAATTTTACTCAGTTGAATTTTTGTTATTTAACAGAGCATATAAATATATGCCAGAAACATATATTATGCCAGGAACATAAAATACATTATCTAATTTAACAGTTGCAAAATATTTTAGAGGCTTAGAGTAAGGAATTATTAAACAGAAATTTCAGGAAAAGGTAAAATTATGATTCTCATTGAGATATAAATAAGTGAATGTCAAAGAATTTATTCATATAGTTTGAGGAAGCCAGACAGCTGATATAGCCTGTTCAAAGGAAAAGTAAAAATTAGCACAAATTTATGTGAAGTAAGGAAATGTTGAGACAAATTACAAATGGAACAAATTTGTTTTTTCTCAAGTGGAAAGTCAATTAAAATCACTACCAGACAGGACAGAATCTGCAGAATCTGATAACTTTGAATGATAAGCGACAGACAGTAGATTTTTTTTTAAAGATTTCTTTTCTATATAACTAATTTCTGATTATACAGCTAGTACCTAGAGGAAAGGGATAAACCCAGATGAGCTTCCCTCTTACCCCAAATTATTCATCACCATGATTTACAAAAGTTATAAGTAGATACTGCAATACTAAAATGTTATCACATCTTTTTTTGTTAGTTTGCTGTTGCGACATTATTAAGTTTTTTAATATAGAATCTATATAGTCTATCTTCATATATAATTATATTATTTATGTAGCTGCAATCAGAATTGGATATAATTTTGCAACTTGTGCTTTTTTTCTTTTAATACATTTATTTTTTATTGGTGTTCAATTTACCAACATACAGAATAACACCCAGTGCTCATCCCGTCAAGTGCCCTCCTCAGTGCCCATCACCCATTCACCCCCACCCCCCGCCCTCCTCCCCTTCCACCACCCCTAGTTCATTTCCCAGAGTTAGGAGTCTTCATGTTCTGTCTCCCTTTCTGATATTTCCCACACATTTCTTCTCCCTTCCCTTTTTTTAGGGAATGTATTAAAAAATAATTGAATAATTACTCAAATATGTGTTATTTTCTATTAATGTCTTTATTTCGTGAATTGACAGTTTATTATTATTTTTATTTTTTCTCAAGACAGGCTCCTTAAGGGAATTATTTCATAAGAAAATGGTTTGTTACAACTGTGGGAAAAACACTGGATTTTGGTATCTAGTCAGAGGACCTATATTTGGTTGCAGCTATGGTATTAACTAGTTAAGGGAAGGTAGGTGGACAAATCAAATTCATTATGTTTTAGTTTAGTAATCTGAAGGGTATTAAATAAATCTCTCAAATTTCTTCTAATTTATCATTACAAGAGTGTTTTTTTAAAGATCTTATTTATTTAGTCATGAAAAACATAGAGAGAGGCAGAGACATAGACAGAGGGAGAATCAGACTCTTCCCAGGGAGCCCGATGCAGGACTCAATCCCCAGACCCATGATTGCGACCTGAGCCAAAGGCAGACGCTCAACCCCTGAGTTACTCTGGTATCCCCCAAGAGTGTTTTAAAGTAGGATTATTACTCTATAATTTTATTGTTAAACATAATTTCTAAAGCATAAAATGTGGTTCTCATATAGATATAAAACTAACACGTTTAAGATTTTATTCAATTTGCTATTAATGAGAGAATCTATTATATTTGACAACTAGTTTAAAGGAGAAAACCAAAATAGAAGCATATATATAGATCACAAATTCTGAAAGGCTTTGCAAATGGATATAAAATTCGCTTTTCCAGAGATGAGGTGGGGAGGATAGTCAATGAACGTCATCCAGAAGGAAAATTATTTGCATGTCAATAGATAAGCCTCATTTGCATTTCCTTCACTCTGTCTATAATTTACAGAGTTGCAAAATAGCTCCAGGGCAGTGAAAGACACAGAGGCCCCCTAGAATCAGAATAAAAAACAAATAACCCCACAGAGTATGCTTTAAACAATGAAGCACATTTTTTCTCTACATGATCATGTAAACAAACTTTAAACTAACAAATCCTTTTTATTGTCTAAAATGAGAATGTTGATTATGAGAATTTTGTGCATATTGAAATATGAGCATATAGTCAGCAGTTTAGTATGGAAAGTTTTAAGTTATTTGGCATTTGAATGTCTTTAATCCATTAATAGAAATTAGTCAAGACGAGTGGCTTTTGAGAAAGATTTGTATCAGATCAGCTTGGGTTGACATACTGACTCCATGTTTTACTACCTGTGTAGTAAGCGACCTCAACTTTAAGTGTGCATTTCTTCATATATCATCACACTACCATATACTTAATGATGGGGGAGCAGAGGACTAACTGAGGATAAAGCACAAGCCTGGGCAGCACATTGGAAAGTTCTTGAAAAAGGCAGAGGGACCTTCCTCTACAGACTTGGCTACCTCGATGTTCATACTTTAAGGGCAGAAGGCAATCCTAGCCAGACCCCCAGGAGTCTGTGAGTCTACTTTAACATATAAAAATTCCTTTAGAGATTTTTTTTATCTCTACTCCCAAAAATATGTGCTGGCAATCATCCCCCAAGCACATGGCCCATCGATATGCATCTGAAGGGTCTCATGACTCAGGTTTTATTAAATGGTAATAAGTGACCTTTTGCCAGCAATAGCTAGCCCCTTCAATGTCCTGGAAGCCTTGCATCCAAAAGTCCTTAGAGAGTACAGCTGTCCTCAAACCCCTCCCAACTCCCAGGTATATAATTAGATGCCCCTTACAGGCCTAGGGCAGCAGCTCTTCCTGCCCACAGGTCCTGTCCCTGAGCTTTAATAACACCACCATTTTGCACCAAAGATGTCTCAAGAATTCTTTCTTGGTCATTGGCTCCAGACCTCACCTATACTTGCAAAAAACTTCATCACATAATACTGTAATAATGGCACTTTCCTTTAAGAGGTGTTGTGAATTTACTCGTATGGTTTCAGAAATACATTTAGTTATGTTGTGATGGAAGGAGAACTGAGAAAAGGGAGATAGAAGGGGATGTAAGAGATGACAAAAGAATGGGGGGAGAGAAATCATTGTGATTGAGGTCAATGTGTTTAAGAAACACAAACTCAGAAGGAAATTGGACTGCTTTAAAGAAAATAGAATAATAAAGGAAGAAACGTAATTAAGGGTAAAAATATATGATGCAGATACTAAGTACTTCAAGAAGACCAGGAACAAAGGAGTCTGAGGATTTCCCTGTCAACTCAGTTTTGAATGAAGCCCTCCCCTTGAAGGTTTGGGATTTAACCTTGCCCTTCAGAATTAATTGCTTTTAGTTGTGGGAGAGCACACAACAAAGGCAGATGGATGAATTGGGGAAGACCAAAATATACTGAAGGCAACAGATTAAATTCCTTATTAGAAAGTTCTTAGATAAAGGGTAAGGGATATGGAAGAGGATTTGAAAACACAGGACAAAGCCAAAAGAGATTGTGCCTGACATGACTTTAGAGCCAAGTCCTGACTGTGAGAACTCCCTCCCCTCCTGAGTACCCCATCTGTTCCACCTGGTCGTCAACTGTGTGTCGGAAGAAAAACCTTTCTGACAACTTTGGTCTGACTGGCTGAGGGGCTGGGGATTTCACTGAAAATAGATTAATAGGAGAAAAGACAAGGTTTATTTACACATGCATGTGAGAATACTCAGTAATGACTCCCTGAATAGCCAGAAGTAAAGGTTTATACATAAACTTAACAGAAGAGTAGGAGAGGGGTTTATGGCTTCAGTGGGAAAGTATGGAAGGTTCTATTTGGCTTATTGATACTAGTAAGTAGTTGAATTTGCACTTCCTGGTCGTAAGGGTCAATCTTCTTCGAAACAGAAAACTCCCTTAGAGGGGCATCAGTGGCAGGCATATTTTTGGGAGGCTCTGCTCAAGATTAGGTGATGTTTCTTTTTGTGGCTGCTGCTTGTTCAGACATTTTCAGCTTAAAGTAATTTTCATACTACTCTTGTGGGCTGTTAATCTGTTCAAGCACAAGCTTAAATTTAAGACTTAAATTTAAGACATCCCAAAAAGTTTTACAAAGAAAGATCTGGATCAATTTGTACAGAGAAGATTCAGTTCAGAAGTAAGATACCTGCAAAGTGAAATAAGAATGTAAATTAGAACAAAGATGAATAAGCAGGGAAGACCAGAGCTATAAACATTATCACATATTCATTATCACATATGAATCAGTCTTCAAGTCCTGGGAGTAGAGGGTGTTTACTGGATGGTAAGAGTAATGAGGAATTTAATGAGGAATATTTTGATGGAAAAAGAAAGAAAAATAAAGAATAGTCAGAGCAGACTACAAATCCAGTTTTTGGGTCCAGAGTTAAGCCCCGTCGAAATAGTTTTTTTAAGAATGGATTCAAAGTATTTTTAGATGACTGGTGTGAAGATGGCAGTGGTTTGCAGTTTGCAGGACTTCCTGGTTTGTAGTTTGAATGAATTTGGTGATGGCATAAAAATCAATGTTACAATCATGGTTATTTTCCAGAGAATAGAAGATACGAGTGTTCTGGAGAACTTCTTGAGTGACCAGACCCTTGTGGTGAAGAGTCCTTTCTAGTTTGTATCAATTCACCCAATTTCAGCTCACATGTGTTTAGGAAAAGGGCAACTGCATTAACCTAGAGTACCAATAAGGATCTGAGTAGTCAGGCTTAATCCTTTTTAGCTATGGTTAAAGATCTGATGAGAATTCATTTTAAAAATAATGCAATTTGACAATAAAATTAGGTGGCTTTTGAAGCATACAACATTTTATATAATAACTGCAATTACGACTAATAACATTACTGTTGTCTTACATTATGCAAGCAAGTATCAGGACATATGGACACAGAGAACACAGATTTCTAGGAATTTCATGTAATTCCTGAAATATTTATATTAATAGTTCATATGAAATTTAGGAACAGATTAAGCATCTCTTATTACTTGACAATGGTTTTCATGCAATTCAACATGCCGAATAAGTCTAATTATCTGAACCTTCTCATTTTACAAGTTGAAGAAAATAAACCTTTGGCATTTTCCAGGGATCCTCTGGGAAATCTTAAAGTCATTTTATGATCAATATTTCTTTACAATTTTATATTGGTCTAGCGTTTGTTTTAATTATCCTAATCTTATCTGAATGTTACACATTATACTTCCTCTATTCTTGAGATAATCTTTCAAATTTCACATAAATACTATAATTTGAATTTTTCTAATACTATCTAGATCAAATTTGACCAGAATCTACAAGTTTATTTCCATCTGTTCTAATGACCTTGACATTAGTTGTAGATCATTATTCATTGTTAAATCAATACCCATTCAAGCTTAACAAAATCAGGCTGTCATTCACTAATGAGGAAAAAGGAAAATCTCAAAGAAAAGGATTTACTAATTTGCTATTCAAAAAATTTACTAATTTGCTAATCACTGCCTTTGAGAGAAATGGTCATGATATGGAGAAAGTTTTTAATTATAGAGGTTTAGAAGTGTTTCTTTAAAAAAAGATTTATTTATATATTTTTAGAGAGAGTGTGAGCATGTGTGTGAGTAGGTGGAAGGGGAGAGAGGAAGGGAGAGAGGGGAAGCAGAGCCCCTCCTGAGCAGAAGGCAAGACTTGACTGGATCTCAGGACCCAGAGATCATGACCTAAGCCAAAACCAAGAGTCTCATACTTAGCTGACCTAACCAAGTGCCCCTTGAAAAAATATCTCTCTTATTTTGTGATTTTGTTATTGTAAACAATGTCACACAATATTTTATATTTGTAAAATTTCAAAAATTATAAATGGAAACTTTTAACTTAAAGTTCTTCTAAATGAAGAGTTTCAGAAAATTTGAACATATTTTTTAAACATAAATATGTAACATTTTCCTGTTAGTTTTCAAAAACAACTGATTGACATCAGGTATTATGAAAATTCACAAGCTGAGTGTCAAAAATAACTTTTGCATAAATTGACAGAATTTAACCATGGGCATCATGATATACTAATCAGTGTCAAAACAGTATCCTATCCCTTTAGATCTTTCTGTACTGTGAGGAATCTTTTTTCAGCTCTTAAGAAACATCAAATGAGGGCAGTCCTGGTGGCCCAGCGGTTTAGTGCTGCCTTCAGCCCGAGGTGTGATCCTAGAGACCCGGGTCGAGTCCCATGTCAGGCTCCCTGCATAGAGTCTGCTTCTCCCTCTGCCTGTGTCTCTGCCTCTCTCTCTCTCTCTCTCTCTCTCTCTCTGTCATGAGTAAATAAAATCTTAAAAAAAAAAGAAAAAAAAAAAGAAACATCAAATGGCAACCATTACCTGGTAAATGGCTACATGTCAAAATTTGCTACTTTTCAGAAGGACAGGGGCTGAGAGGAGGGGAGAATTGGGTACAGATTTTCATGTTTTGCAATGGAGAGAAATCTGAAAATGCATGGAGGCAATGGTTACACAACAAGGTACTGAATGCCATAAAAATGGATAAGATGGTAAATTTTGTGTTTTTTGCCACAATTAAAAAAAATGCTACCTGTAGGTGGTGAGATCAGGAGGGAATATTTTGCTCTTAAGATTTGCTTTCTCTTTCCCAGCTTTTCTTTCTTTCTTTCTTTCTTTCTTTCTTTCTTTCTTTCTTTCTTTCTTTCTTTCTTTCTTTCTTTCTTTCTCTTTCTCTTTCTTTCTCTTTCTTTCCTTCCTTCTCTTTCTTTCTTTCTTTCTTTCTTTCTTTCTTTCTTTCTTTCTTTCTTTCTTTTTCTTTCTTCTTTTTTATTAGAGTTCAACTTGTCAACATATAGCATAACATCCAGTGATCATCCCATCAAGTGCTCCCCTCAGTGCCCATCACCCAGTCACCCCATCCACCTGCCCACCTCCCCTTCCACTACCCCTTGTTCATTTCCCAGAGTTAGGGGTCTCTCATGTTTTGTCACCCTCACTGATATTTCCCACTCATTTTCTCTCCTTTCCCCTATAATCCTTTTCACTATTTTTTATATTCCCCAATGAATGAAACCATATAATGTTTGTCCTTCTCCGATTGACTTAACTTCACTCAGCATAATACCCTCCAGTTCCATCCACGTTGAAGCAAATGGTGGGTATTTGTCGTGTCTAATGGCTGAGTAACATTCTGTTGTATTCATAAACCAATCTTCTTTATCCATTCATCTTTCAATGGACACCAAGGCTCCTTCCACAGTTTGGCTATTGTGGACATTGCTGCTAGAAACATCGGGGTGCAGGTGTCCCGGCGTTTCACTGCATCTGTATCTTTGGGGTAAATCCTCAGCAGTGCAATTGCTCAGTCGTAGGGCAGTTTGTATTTTTAACTCTTTGAGGAACCTCCACACAGTTTTCCAGAGTGGCCGCACCAGTTCACGTTCCCACCAAAAATGCAAGAGGGATCCCCTCTCTCCATGTCCTCTCCAACATTTGTTGCTTCCTGTCTCATTAATTTTCCCCATTCTCACTGGTGTGAGGTGGTATCTCATTGTGGTTTTGATTTGTATTTCCCTGATGGCAAATGATGCACAGCATTTTCTCATGTGCATGTTGGCCATGTCTATGTCTTCCTCTGTGAGATTTCTCTTTATGTCTTTTGCCCATTTCATGATTGGATTGTTTGTTTCTTTGCTGTTGAGTTTAATAAATTCTTTATAGATCTGGGAAACTAGCCCTTTATCTGATATGTCATTTGCAAATGTCTTCTCCCATTCAGTAGGTTGTCTTTTAGTTTTGTTGACTGTTTCTTTTGCTGTGCAGAAGCTTTTTATCGTGATTGAGTCCCAATAGTTAATCTTTTCTTTTGTTTCCCTTACCTTCACAGATGTATTTTGCAAGAAGTTGCTGTGGTCAAGTCCAAAAAGGGTTCTGCCTGTATTCTCTTCTCTTCTAGGATTTTGATGGAATCTTGTCTCACATTTAGATCTTTCATCCATTTTGAGTTTATCTTTGTGTATGATGTAAGAGAGTGGTCTAGTTTCATTCTTCTCCACATGGCTGTCCAATTTTCCCAGCACCATTTATTGAACAGACTGTCCTTTTTCCAGTGGATAGTCTTTCCTGCTTTGTCAAATATTAGTTGACCATAAAGTTCAGGGTCCACTTCTGGGTTCTCTATTCTGTTCCACTGATCTATGTGTCTGTTTTTGTGCCAGTACCACACTGTCTTGATGACCACAGCTTTGTAGTACAACCTGAAATCTGGCATTGTGATGCCCCCAGCACTGGTATTCTTTTTTAATATTCCTCTGGGTGTTCGGGGTCTTTCCTGATTCCACGCAAATTTTAAGATGATTTGTTCCAAGTCTCTGAAGAAAGTCCATGGTATTTTGATAGGGATTGCATTAAATGTGTACATTGCCGTGGGTAGCACTGACATTTTCACAATATTAATTCTGCCAATCCATGAGCATGGAATATTTTTCCATCTCTTTGTGTCTTCCTCAATTTCTTTCAGAAGTGTTCTGTAGTTTTTAGGGTCTAGAACCCTTACTTCTTTCGTTAGGTTTATTCCTAGGTATCTGATGGTTTTGGGTGCAATTGTAAATGGGATTGACTCCTTAATTTCTCTTTCTTCAGTCTCATTGTTAGTGTATAGAAATGCCACTGACTTCTGGGCATTGATTTTGTATCCTGCCACACTGCCAAATTGCTGTATGAGTTCTAGCAATCTTGGGGTGGAGTCTTTTGGGTTTTCTATGTAGAGTATCATGTCATTGGCGAAGAGGGAGAGTTTGACTTCTTCTTTGCCAATTTGAATGCCTTTACTGTCTTTTTGTTGTCTGATTGCTGAGGCTAGGACTTCCAGTACTATGTTGAATAGCAGTGGTGAGACTGGACATCCCTGTCGTGTTCCTGATCTTAGGGGAAAGGCTCCCAGTGCTTCCCCATTGAGAATGATATTTGCTGTGGGCTTTTTGTAGATGGCTTTTAAGATGCTGAGGAATGTTCCCTCTATTCTTACACTCTGAAGGGTTTTGATCAGGAATGGATGCTGTATTTTGTCAAATGCTTTCTCTGCATCTATTGAGAGGATCATATGGTTCTTGGTTTTTCTCTTGTTGATATGATCTATCACCTTGATTGCTTTTTAAGTGTTGAACCAGCTTTGCATCCTGAGGATAAATCCGAGTTGGTCATTGTGAATAATCTTCTTAATGTACTCTTGGATCCTACTGGCTAGTATCTTGTTGAGAATGTTTGCATCCATGTTCATCAGGGATATTGGTCTATAATTCTCGTTTTGGGTGGGGTCTTTGTGCGGTTTTGGAATTAGGGTGATGCTGGCCTCATAGAATGAGTTTTGAAGTATTCCATTTCTTTCTGTCTTTTAGAACAGCTTTAGTAGAATAGGGTATGGTTTCTTCTTTAAACGTTTGATAGAATTCCCCTGGGAAGCCATCTTGCCCTGGACTTTTGTGTCTTGGGAGGTTTTTGATGACTGCTTCAATTTCCTCCCTCATTATCAGCCTGCTCAGTTTCTCCATTTCTTGCTGTTCCGGTTTTGGTAGTTTGTGGTTTTCCAGAAATCTGTACATTTCTTCCAGTTAGCCTAATTTATTGGTGTATAGCTGATCATAATATGTTTTTAAAATTGTTTGTATTTCCTTGGTATTGGTTTTGATCCCTCATTTTTCAATTGTGAGTTTATTAATTTGAGTACTTTCTCTTTTGTTTTTAATCAGGTTGGCTAATGGTTTATCTATCTTATTAATTCTTTCAAAGAACCAACTCCTGGTTTTGTTGATCTGTTCCACAGTTCTTCTGGTCTCTATTTCATTGAGTTCTGCTCGAATCTTTATGAACTGTCTACTTCTACTGGGTGCAGGTTTTATTTGCTGTTCTTTCTCCAGCTCCTTTACATGCAAGGTTAGCTTTTCTATTTGAGTTTTTTCCAATTTTTTGACGAATGCTTGTAGTGCAATGTATTTCCCCCTCAGCACTGCTTTTGCTATATCCCAGAGATTTTGAACGGTTGTATATTCATTCTCATTAGTTTCCATGAATCTTTTTAATTCTTCTCTAATTTCCTGGTTGACCCTTTCATCTTTCAGCAGGATGGTCTTTAACCTCCACGCATTTGAATTCCTTCCAAACTTTTCTTGTGGTTTAGTTCAAGTTTCAAAGCATTATGGTCTGAAAATATGCAGGGGACAATCCCAATATTTTGGTATCAGTTAAGAGCTGATTTGTGACCCAGTATGTGGTCTATTCTGGAGAAAGTTCCATGTGACTTGTGAAGAATGTGTATTCAGTTGCATTTGGATGTAAAGTTCTGTAAATATTTGTGAAATCCATCTGGTCCAGTGTATAATTTAAAGCTATTGTGTCTTTGGAGATGTTGTGCTTAGAAGATCTATTAATTGCAGAAGGCACTGTGTTGAAGTCATCCAGTATAAGTGTATTATTTTCTAAGTATTTCTTCACTTTGGTTATTAATTGATTGACATACTTGGCAGTTCCCACATTCGGGGCTTAAATATTCATGATTGTTAGGTCCTTTTGTTGGATAGACCCTTTAAGTATGATGTAGTGTCCCTCTTCATCTCTTACTACAGTCTTTGGGATAAACTTTAATTTATCTAATATGAGGGTGGCTATCCCTGCTTTCTTTTGAGGATTATTTGAATGGTAAATGTTTTTCCAACCTTCTTTTTTCATGCTGTAGGTGTCCTTAGGTCTAAAATGAGTCTCTTGTAGACAGCAAATAGATGGGTCTTGCTTTTTTATCCAGTCTGAATCCCTGTGCCTTTTGATGGGATCTGTAAGCCCATTCACATTCAGAGTTACTATTAAAGATATGAATTTAGTGTCATTATAATACGTATTCAGTCCCTGTTTTTGTGGATTGTTTCCTTGGACTTACTCCTTCTTATACAGAGTCACCCTTCATATTTCTTGCAAAGCTGGTTTGGTGGTCACATATTCTTTCAGTTTCTGCCTATCTTGGAAGCTCTTTATCTCTCCTTCTATTCTGAATGAGAGCCTTGCTGGATAAAGTATTCTTGGCTGCATCTTCTTCTCATTTAGGACCCTGAATATATCCTGCCAGCCCTTTCTGGCCTGCCAGGTCTCTGTGGAGAGGTCTGCTGTTAACCTAACATTTCTCTCCATAAATTTTATTGATCTCTTGTCTCTTGGTGCTTTAAGGATCTTCTCTTTATCTCTGCAATTTGCAAGTTTCACTATTAAATGTTGGGGTGTTGAACAGTTTTTATTGATTTTAGAGGGAATCTCTCTATTTCCTGGATCTGGATTCCTGTTTTCCTTCCCATGTTATGGAATTCCCTTTCGGTGCCCTCTGGAACCCCAATTAAATGCAGATTTTTTCTTTCTGAGGCTGTCATTTATTTCCCTTAACTTTCCTCATGATCTTTTAATTGTTTCTCTCTTTTTTCTCTGCTTCCTTCCTTGCCATCTATTTGTCTTCTATGTCACTCACTCTTCCTTCTACCTCAATAACCCTCATCGTTAGGACCTCCAGTTTGGATTGCATCTCATTTAATTGATTTTTAATTTCAGCCTAATTAGATCTAAATTCTGCAGTCATGAAGTCTCTTGAATCCTTTATGCTTTTTATCCAGAGCCACCACTAGCTTTATAATTGTGCTTCTGAATTGGCTTTCTGACATTGAATTGTAATCCAAATTCTGTAACTCTGTGGGAGAGAGGACTGTTTCTGATTCTTTCGTTTGTGGTGAGTTCTTCCTTCTAGTCATTTTGCACAGTGCAGAGTGGCTAAAAACAAGTTGTATTGGAAAAAGGAAGGAAAAAGAGAAAAAAAAAAAAGGAAAAACAAACAAAAAACAAAAAGACAAGTAGAGGTATCCTCTGATTCTGTATACGTATATCCCTCGATTTCCCTTGGAACTTTCCAGCGCTGCTTGCTCAAGAACTTGCTCTTCCCCTGTCCTTCCAGCTGGTCTTCTGGGGGAGGGGCCTGGTGTACTGATTCTCAGGAGTGTGCACCTAGAGGAGCTGCCCCTCCCCCTGCCAGGTGCACTGACTCACTGGGAGCTGTTTATCCTGTGAGGCCCCTGCTCAGTCCCAGGTACAAGGTGACACCAATTGGAACAACAAAAGTGGTGACAACCAGCTCTCTCCAGCTCTGGAGTCAGCTCCCAGTCCACAGGGGCCTGATGCTCCGGGGGCGGGGGGTTTGATTTGCACAGCTTGGGGCCGCTCAGCTGCAGGAGCGTCCTCGCTGCCTGTGTCCTCCCAGCCTCTGCCTGTCCCTAGGGGAACGCCGGATCCTGCACTGTGTCCCCTGGTTCCTTGGGCTCTGACGTCCTCGCTGCTGGAATTGTGCTCCCAGGCCGGGGAGTCCCCTCCATGTGGAGCCGCAGCCTGAGCTGCTCCCGAGGCCCCGCCAGGTGCGCTCCAGCGCTTTAGAGAGCTCCGCCCGTGGTGTGTGGCGAGCTCTCCCCCAGACTCACCTCCTCTGTTAGTGACCCCAGGAACCCCTGGAGGCACTCACTGCCTGGCTTTAGCTGGGCTCCTGGAGGGTTCCCTCCCCCTTGGATGCTTATTTATTTATTTATTTATTTATTTATTTATTTATTTATTTCCATCTTCCTACCTTGATAGAAGTGCAAACTCTTCTCACTGTAGCATTCCAGCTGTTCTCTCCTTAAATCTCAGGCTGAATTCATAGGTTTTCAGGATGATTTGAAAGTTATCTAGGTAAGTTGGTGGGGGCAGATGACTTGGGGATCCTACTCTTCCACCATCTTGCCCCACGTCCCCTCTTTCCCAGCTTTTGTATAATGAATATATTTGTTTTTATGATTAGAAAAATAAAAAATAAAAATTAGATAATTCTATTACTATAATTTGTAATATATGCTTTTTAATATATTCAGAATGAATTTATTCAATGGAATGTAAGTGATTACTGCAATAAAATATCAAGAAGCAGATTTTCATTTAGGATTTAGCCCCATAAACTTTGTAATGAATTGTTAGAGAGGAAGGGATGTGTCCTAGCCACCTGCTGGGTCATAGGTCCTGCTCATCCCTGGGGACACAGTGGAAAGGCCAGCTGGAAAGATTGTCAGCCTGATGTGAAGATCCTTTTTAGTAGATGAAGGTGGGGTGGAACAGTTGGCAGGAGACCATGCCTGAGTTCAGGTACAGAGAACAGTAAGAAAGCATTCAGCACAATTTTAACATGTGGAAACAGATCTATTTTTCCTTCCTTTTTCTCTCCTATCAGATCTTTTCTCTAGATTAAACATTCTTATTTCCTTTAGGTGTTGTACATTAAGCATGTTTTGCAGAACTTTATCATCTTCACCATTTTCTTCTGATTGCACTTTACATCTTTTCTAAGGTGAAACAAAGAGAAAGTAAAAGTAGGTGTGTTTGCATATAGTCATTCATTATTCACAGATTCTGTATTTATGAATTCTCCTGTAGCCAAAATTTATTGTAATCCTCAAATCTATACTCATAGCACTTTCATGCTTTTTGGGGAAGTGTGTAGAGTGGAAAAAAAAAAAAAAGTTGAGTTACCTGGTATGCATGTTCCCTCTTCTGGTAGAGAACAAGGCAATGCTCTGCCTTCTTATCCTATCTAAAATAAGTATCCTTTTTAATGCCATGATTCTGTACTTTTTGTTGTCAATTTCTCATTTAAAATGGCCTGGAAGCACAGTGCTGAAGTACTGTCTAGTGTTTGTAAGCACAAGAAGGCTTTGATGTAGTTTACAGAGAAAAAACATGGATTAAATAAGCTTTGTTCAGGAATGAGTTACAGTCCTGTTGTCCCTGCGTTCAATGTTAATGATTCAACAATGAAAATTAAATAAGCTGTCTTTAAAGAAACAAACGCATAAAGCAAAGTTATATATTTATTGGTTGATGAAAATATTGTGACTAGATTCTACTCACAGGAATTTAATCCCGTATTTCTCCTGAGAACAGTGCTCAGGGTTCACTATTTCAGTGTTCGTGGTGACTTTATAGGATTTAACTACTGTGAATAATAGGAACTGACTATACATCTACTAATGTAACTTATAGTCATGTTAGTTTTTGGCAGCTAAAATCCATTGCTATTTTATCTTGAGCTTGCTTATACTAAACTCTTAAAGTGTTTTCACCAATGATATGCCCCTACCACTTAGATTTAGATTTACAAAGTTTTTGAGGCTTAGTAAATATAGAATATTGATTAAATACTATCTTTCTGTCTATATTTCTAGGCTTAAAATGTCTGAATTCTGATATTGCTATACAATTTATTATTTTATTTCCATAAATTTGATGAATATCTTCATTTAGTTCACTTATAGAAATATTGACTGGGATATGGCCAGGAATGGCACTCATGTTCCATTACTAGAAAGAAACCTCTCATTGCTGTAGAACTATGGTCAGCAAGCCTACTTTAACTATGAGCCAATCCAATCATTTTGATATTCAGGTCATCAAAATTCTTCCTGTTGAGAAAATTATTAACATACTTTTAGTGAAACAATGCTGAGTCAAGTGATTTCAATTTGCCACATTCATATTGCACAGATCAATTACCTTAGAAATGTAACCAGAGTAAATGATAAGCTCATGGTAAATGCTTTACAATGCTTTACAGAATTGCCCATCTCCTCCTTTTAGAATTCATATAGACCTAAGGTTTCTCCTTAGAGCTATAGCAATTAAATAAAGTCTGTCTTTTCTAGAGTGTAGGCATCTACATCTATATCTATACCATCTATCATCTACCTATATCTATATATCTAATCTTTATGTTTATGAACATTTTCCTGAAAAAAAAAAAAAACGGATCCTTGCACTTAACAGCTGATTCCACCATTGTATTTCATAGGGTATTATTAGACATTGCTAGATAGTCTTTTTTATTTCTTCTATATGGTTGTCTCTGTTTTGAATCCAGCCTATATTTTTTGCATGAGTTAAAAACAATAAAATACTAGTCATCTTTCTTTACTCTTTGACAGTGTCCTTTTCTTTTTAACTCTTTTGTATTGTGGCTATAAAATAGCTATGGTTATTTTGCTGTATAAAATATGATATGAATCAAACTTAATTTGGTTAATTATGAATGTCTGATATTTCAGTTAGGAAATAAAAGTTATTAATTTTTCTACCTAGTAGAGGAAAATTGGAAATCTCTTTGGCTTTCATTTTTAATGCAGATAAAATTTTATAATCAACCAACGGAAATTGTTTTGCAGATTAAGTTTGAGAATATTATGTACATAATAAAAAATAAAGAAGGTAATATAGTCACCATAGCTAATAACTTATCAGGTAGATTACATTAAATAATGATCATTAGTTAAAGTAAAGGAATTTAATTTGAAATCTAGATAGAATTGACATAAGTAAGACTTCCTCTCTGACAATTATTTTAAAGATTCATGTGATGTTCTTAATTAAAACACAGATGAATATCCGCACATAAAAGCACTGCTTTAAAACATCCGCATAAACCAACTATATACACACACAAACCCAGTACTTCAGTCCTACAATTGGATAAAACTTTCCACTGGGAGCATGTAGTCCACATACAATATTTTAATATTTGTTCACATTTAATACTTTTCCATCGAAATTTACCCAGCCAGGCAGATTCTAGAAATTACCTTACTTTCTAGTTCTTGAGATCTCCCTGACATCAGCTTAATAAGAATATTCTGATAACAGATGCATCCTGGTTATTGTTGCAGATAGAATTAAGGTTGTGTGTGTGTGTGTGTGAGAGAGAGAGACAGAGACAGAGAGACAGAGAGACAGAGACAGAGACCAAGAGACAGAGAATGAGAGAGAGACTATTTTTTCTTCTTAAAACTGCATTGTGATGAATATATGAATAAAGAGGAAGATAGCAGGAAGAAGTTAGGTTATATATCTCATACTTCTACCTCAAGATCAATAATTTATTAAATTATTACCTTGATGTTTGTGAGTTGTATGAGAGAGTAAAAGAAATGGGAGAAAATTTCATCTCTTGGTTTCACTGTTCTGTCTTTCAGTATTAAAGGACAAGAGAAATAAGACTGGTTCTAAAATACGCTTCAAACTAGAGGCTTGATTAAAAGAGTAAATTATTTTTTTCAGCTAACTTAGAAATAAATCTTTTCTCTAAGGTTTATAAGATTAATTTTGGCCTAGAATTGAACCATTTTTGCTGATCACCAGAATTTGTCCCCAAATCTAAAGCACTGTGACTGAGAGCAAATGAGGGACTCAATATTGTGATTTCCTTGAAACTGAATATCCATTTGCAGAAAAATAATGTGGAAAAAAATCTATACTCTTTTCTGAGCTAATCATCAGTTACAATAGAATATTGACTTTTTCTTAATTGAGAAATAAACTCTCTTTTATATGTTTGAAAACAAAGCTCTTCATATTAGTTATCTTCCAAATACAACTGGGCTGAGTTGTATATAACTTAAGTTCTATTTGCAAAATAAATTATAGAAGTAGAATATTGGTATATAATAGGACAGTAATACTGCAACATTTTAGAGAAAATGAACTACAAGGAAGATTAATGATAAATGAAAATTATTTTTCCCCTTTCAGAGGGCAAAGAAATGATTTCTTCTCCTCTTTATTCAAATGATTCCTTAGAGAAACAGTGAATTGGAGTCCTTACACTTACCTTTGGAATAGAGATAAATCTTCCGGATTAAGCCTAGTCTCCAGTTTTTATAATTTAGAGTTATCTCCAAGGACACAGACCAAATAAGTAAAAAATGCAATTCAGGAATTAGCCTAGGGTGTCTCAGGAGATGTACAAGAGACATAACAGAGGAGACAACAAAGTCATTCTTTGTTTTGCTTTCCTGTATCAAACATGTGAGGTTTGGGCAGCCCGGGTGGCTCAGCGGTTTAGCACCGCCTTTAGCCCAGGGCCTGATCCTGGAGACCCAGGATTAAGTCCCACGTCAGGCTCCCTGCATGGAGCCTGCTTCTCCCTTTGCCTGTGTCTCTGCCTCTCTTTCTGTATCTCTCATGAATAAATAAAAAAAATCTTTAAAAAAACAAACATATGAGGTTTTGTTCTAAATTTGCACTTTCTTTCTACCTTATATGTAAATCTGTTTGTAATTATTCACTAATAAATTTTATTCTCTTCTTCTACATCACGACCTGCCATCTCTTTGTGTGATTCTTAAATGTGTATGCTCATTTTAGGAGTCAGCATAAAGTTGTGTGCCAAGAAATATTTCCAAATTGACATTTTCAGATCTCTAGAACTTTAATCAACTCACAAAGTCTATTTAGATACAAATAAGATCAGAAGCAGAAAGCCTCAGAAAAGTGGGTATGGTGTTAGAGAGTAAATAGCTGTCACAGGCTTCCTACTTAAATCATTAGTTTTGATGGATTAAACTAAATTTGAGAAGTTTGCCACACTCCTACAGGGCCTTTAATAATCAGGGACAGTGTAAAATTATATTTGAAAGTGTTTCATCTTACAATCTGTTTCCTGTTAGAAACATAAAGCCACACGTAGAATAAATAATGACTTTTCCTGCGTTACAATGACAGTTTATTTGATAGACTGATGTGGTTCCTGGTTATCACACCCCTTTTTCAAAAATATAAAGCAATCTCACTACATTCTTCACATCTAGAGAATTCTTCCTAAATTGTGTTAGTCAGTTGATCAATGCTCTTTGGAACTGAGGCTTGAACTTGAGCCAATTGTTCCATAAGAAACCTCTCTTGGCCACAGCACACTATTTAACTGTGCTTTCTGTAGCTTTAAACAAAAAAAGATGAATGAAATCAATAATTTGACCTGATTTACCAACTGACAGTGTCTGAGTCCAATATAAGACTAGGGGCCATGAGTGGGTGTACAAATAAATAGGTGGTGGGAGAATGAGGACATCCTTGAGCAGGCCCTTCCTGTTGCTTAAACAAGGTGGAGCACAGGACACTTACTAGGCCAAAAGGCCACAGTGACCCTTAGCTCAAGGGACAGGTGATAC
The DNA here is from genome assembly GCF_011100685.1 of Canis lupus familiaris. Classification (NCBI taxonomy): domain Eukaryota; kingdom Metazoa; phylum Chordata; class Mammalia; order Carnivora; family Canidae; genus Canis; species Canis lupus. Next base: position 2,117,567 of record NC_049250.1, on the reverse strand, counting down.
CAATGAAGGCAAGTGATGTAGTCCTTACTATTTTATTCCAGTTAGAAACAAATTTGAGTGTTTTATGCTGTGACTGATTTTATTTCTGAATGATTTTTTTTTACCTCTTTTATCTCTGTTGTAAGGATCTTCTGAAATTTTCCATTCTTTTCTCAAACCCAGTGAGTATCCTTGTGATTGTTGCTTTAAATTCTCCATCACGCATATTACTTACTTTTGTTTTATTTAGTTTGCTGGCCCAAACCTTATCTTGTTCTTTTTGGGGGGGAATTCATTCCTTCATCTTTGCATTTTGTCTTTCTCTTCTTCTCTGTGTTAGAAAAGCCTATTATGTTTCCTGCTCCTGAGAGTAATGGCTATATGAAGGGGTCGTGTCATTTCCAGGAAATGGCACTTCAGGGAGTGTTTCTGGTATATGCCTGTGCACTCTGCCACTGTGTTTTGGCTGCTCTATCCTTTGGACCAGTCATCAGGCCCTCCTTGTCTCATCAGTGTTTAGACCTTGGTCAGTTTATGGTGAGTTTTATCTAAGTATGCTCTGGTGGGCTTGTTAAATGAGATCTGATGCTACTTCTACCAGAACTGAGGCCCTGAAGAACTCTCTTCAGGAGATGTGGTGCATGCAGGGGTTTCTGCCTGTCTCCTGGGGAAGGAGACTGTTCCACTGGGATTTAGGCTTATTTGACCAAGAAGGACAGTACCAGCAGAGTGTGAGAGGGTAGTACTTTGTGTAAGCAGGTTAGGCAGGGCTCAGCTGCACTCCACAGGTGGCTCTGTGTTTATGCTGAGGGGCAGAGGGGAGGGAAATGGCACTAACAAGTTCCTTTGTCCCCAGAGAGGCGTTTCCATGCTTGTTGCTCTCAGGGAAGCACACCCAGAGGAGCAAATAATTACCTCTTTTGCATCCCAGGCATTTCTTAGATCACCGTTTTCATGCTGTCAATCTCGGGGTTGCTTTGCTTGCCTGAAGCAGTGCAATGCACTTTGGGCTCTATCATAGTCAAGCCTGTTGACTTTTAAAACTCCAAACTTTAGGGATGTGCCGCAGTGGGGCCTTTACTGGTCTTCTGGGGGAGGGTCTAGCAGTGCTCGGATGCGTCAGGTTTGACTGAAAAGGGCAGTTGGGCCAGAGCACAAGGGTGTGGGACTTGGAGCAAGCAGGCTAGGCAAGCATTGTCAGGGAAAGCCACCCTCAGAAGGTGTGGCTTCAAGTCTATGCTGTCTTCAAGTCTATGCTGAGGGGGAGGGGAGGGAAATGGTGCCTGCTGGCTCTTTTGTCCCTTGAGATGCACCTTTGTGAATGCCCCCTCCAAGAAGAGCGAACAGTCTCCAGGCTATGCTCCTTAAGTATTCCTGAGATGGCACCATCTGTCCTCAGGTTACCTGCCTGCCTTCTCTGCAGGAGTAGGGCAACACCCTCAAGGCTCTATCCCAGCCAAGGCACTGACCTTTAAAACTCCAGTCTTCAAGACCCACTGGTTGCAAAAACTCACAAAAATCAACCCCTCTAATTTTCCAGAATTTCCTTCTAATTCTCCAATGACTTTGGGGAAATGTTCTCTTTGTGTGTCCTTGTGTGTATAATATCTGTGTGCTCTACTCTCGGCTTTCTTCTTGACCAGGGCTCTCTCCTCTTCACAGTACCCGTGATCTGTTTCTCCTCTAAACCACCTTCCACACTTCCTACCTTCCTTGATATGGCTCCTTCTCTCCCTCTAGGTGTGCAGTTTGTTCTGTCAGTCCTCAGATAGATTTTATGGGTATTTAGAATTACTTGATAGTTACTTAATTGTGTTCTACAGATGAGATGATACTAATTTCAGAAGTTCCCCTGGAAAACTATTTTTTAAAAGCCCATCAAGCATCCTACTAGTAGCAATATATTTTAGGTGAAAAATGAAAATGATAGTCAGTTTGTTTATGTATGTATGTATGTATGTATTTTTAATGTAGGCTCCATGTCCAGCATGGAGCCTAATGTGGGGCCTTAACTCACAACCCTGAGATCAAGACTGAGCTGAGATCAAGAGTTGGATGCTCAACTGACCGAGACACCCAGGTGCCCAGAAAATGATTGGGTCTGATCTACATAAAGACTGTCTAGATTCTACCAACATTTGAGTTAGTCTCATTTAAACTTCTATACTCTTATGGTAAATAACAGTTTGAATTCACATTATTGGAAAGGACCAAAGGAAAAAGATAAGATAAAATAAGAAATATAAATAGTGTGTAAAACATCCTTATTAGTAATTCAGTTTAATAGAAAATCTCCTTCTCTTACCATAATTGCTATTGCTGACACTTATTGAAGTGATTTCTAAGTTCATAATAAAAATTGCAGAACCATTAGCTAAAAATATCTTTAAAAAACAAGTCATTCTTTCTCTATTTGCTACCAGTATCCTCAGTGCAAGTCACCCACTGCAATTTTCGTGTATGTTTGCTTTGCAAACTGAGGTTAATTATGGACTCATCATAGTTCACTCCATGAAGTGACACTCAATGCTAACACCTACCTGGTAGGGATTCTAGGAAAATTAATTAGTACTTGTGAAATGCTTTGAAGATTTAAAAGAGCCTTAGATGTAATGCACATCATTATCACTCCTCAAATGAACTAATTTGTGCATTGAGTAGTTATGGGATGGAGGTGCTAGGGTCTAATAGCCATAGACAATGTAGATCACTTCTCTGAATCAAGGCTCACTCATGAAGATTTGAAGCTGTGGCTGTGAACACATGTCTGGATGGCAAGTTTCACAGTGCAGGTGAGAGTCACCCAAAATAGAAACTAAAGTCACAGAATTGGAAAGAGAGCATCGTTCTAGGAAGAGATGTCTATCACACCCAATAAACTTACCAATAACTTAGTTATTCAAGACCAGTACAGGAGGAACAGAATAAAATAGTACTAATTAGTAATAGTAAATAGAGAACTTTATGAAGTTATTCAATATTGCACTCACACAAATCCTACTTCATATACATTGCTTTCAAAACAGAGACATTTAACAAGATTTAATTAGATTTGGAACACGGGTAAAGTCTAGTAACACAGAAATAGACAGAAGCCTATAGTGTGAATGGAAAATGTGACGTGATACCGCAAAGTGGATCTCCTTTCCACAGAGCACAACTGCTCTCATGGCTTCTGTGAGGTTGTGGCGGGCCATCTTATGATCCTCAGCACAGCAAGTGCAGTCTATCAGCCTCTGCACACTGGTGACATTCACATCTTTTCTGAGCAGGCAGCATCATCCCCACTAGGAGGTTTCTGGCTGTGGAACTGTGATAGAAACACAGAGCACAGGGGATCCAGGACCACATGAGAGCTCCTACCAATGATGTGAAACAGCCCACAGAGTCCTGGAAAATTGAATGCATGGGTATCTACAGTTCTAAGAAAATAGCACTGATTCAGGGAGGGTGCTTTCTCATTGGTTTTCAAAAAAAAGTTTAATTTCAGTTTTGTTACCCTAATAAATAATTTTTAATTAATTCTTGATATTTTAAAATCTTTATTTATACAAAAGTTCCACTTACATAAAGTGTTGTAACCGGAGCTAATTTATAAAAGTAGACTATTGCTCTATTTTTTTTCAATGAATTGTTATACTAATGTGACACATATATGTAAATACAACAATGCATTCTTAGTTTCCTTTTAATGCTAGTGTAATATTTTATCTGAAAGTTAAACATTTTAATTACTTCTATGTATTGTGCTTACAGAAATATATTTATATTTGTAGTCCTTTCTATGCTTGTATATCAAATTTAAATAAAATGGAGAATAAATTCTTGGTGAAGGAAGCAAACCCATACAGGAGTGACCATAGCCCAAGTATGGGTCTCTGAGTAGAGTTGCCAAGTAAATGCTTTAAAATTTGTTATTTCGCTTTAAAAATATTTTTATAATGGCAAAGTAAAGCCGATTGAAATGCATCGAAACAATGGCTAATGCTAGTGACAGAGGGTGAGCATTTGGCAGGAGCTTGGTTGGTTTGGTTAGTTTGCAGAGCCAATTCGAGCTGGCTTGTTTGTGAGACAGCTTCTCCCCCCCTGACAAAAGGTGTGCCAATTAATTGAGCATGTAGGTCCCTTTGGTATAAATTTAATATTTCTTTTAAGCCCATATTTAAACCTGTAAAGGAAAGTATGAACTAGAATAAATATTTGCAAATATTGTATCCTTTCAAAGTTAAATTGTGTGATGTACAGGCATATTAAAAATCCTTATGAACAAACAGTTGGAAAAAGCTATGATTATCTGTTTTTTATTCACCTCAGTTGCCTTTGAGTGATTTATAAAATATTCAATACTATTTTCTCCTTAAAAATAAGATTTTCCTTTAAGTGGTATTTGCTTCAGGGGAACATAATTCACAGATATTTATATGAAATACATGAATTATATTTTATTTAATTTTTAAATTTTTTATTGTGGTAAAATATGCATAACAAAAACTCCACCATTTTTAAGTGCTCAGCTTTTGGTGTTAAGTATATTCACATTTTTGAGTAACTATCACCACCTTCAGAATTTTTTCTATCTTTGCACACTGAAGCTCTGTGCCCATTAAACAGTAATTCCCCATTTCCCTCAGCCTCTAGTAACTACCATTCTACTTTCTGTCTCTATAAATTTGATACTGTAGGTACCTCATATATGTGAAGTCATACATTTGTCTTTTTGTGACTGCCTTTTTTCACTTAGCATAATGTCTTCAAGTTTCATCTACATTGTAGTGTTTATCAGATAATGAAATCTAAAAAAATGAATTTATACTTCCCAAAAATGCCAGAGAGATTTTGAAACTTAGATTAGTATCAAGAAGGTGAAAACAATAGAAGTTTTTTTTTTTTTTTTCTTTTCTTGATGTTGGTGGGAATATTAAAAAGAAAAGTAATTGAGGGAAGCCAGGGAAGGTAAACACACTGGGAAATAGCACCCTGTTATTGTCAAGAACTAAACAACTTCCCTGTTGCGGCACCTCATTTAGTCCTCCCAATGACCTTGAAAGTTGTGCTTCTTCAGTCTTGTCCCAGGTAGCGCTAAAGTTGTTATTACCTAAGGCCACCCACGGGTCAAGTGAGGACCAAGAATTATTTGCAAATGGAGTGAATTTCTGACATATTTCTAAAAAGGTAAAGTGAGAAATATTTTCTAAAAGGAGAGAGGTAATTAATTTTTTAAAAATATTATTTATTTATTTATTCATAGAAACACACACAGAGAGAAAGAGAGAGTGAGAGGCAGAGACACAGGCAGAGGGAGAAGCAGGCTCCATGCACCGGGAGCCCGACGTGGGACTCCATCCAGGGTCTCCAGGATCAGGCCCTGGGCTGCAGGCGGCGCTAAACCGCTGAGCCACCGGGACTGCCCGAGAGAGGTAATTAAAATAAAATGGTGGGTTTGGCAATCATTTTCAACTAGAATTAAGAATACAATGTTTAAAATTAAGCACCTAAGAATGGAACTGTAATGACTAGATCCTCACTTGGGTTATAAAGATTTTGGGCTCATGGGAATAAGCTTTTCTATGTTTTTAATAGTACTCGCATGATTCAATGAGTTATTTTGGACACAGTGACTTCCACATCCCTGGAGATGTCTAGCAATAGCAAAGAAAGAGGAATTGTCCTGAACATACTCCAGCATTGGATGGGTGTCAAAATTTGAGACACTTATGATGTCCAGTGATTCTCAAACTTGAGTGTGTATCAGAATCACCTACACTCTTGGTAGACCTGTACCAACCAAGTTTTGATGCAGTAGGTCCATAGTGGAATGTGAGGATGTGCCTTGCCTGAGTCCTGGGTGATGCTGATGTTCTTAGATAAGAGACTTCAAGAAATTCTACTTTACCACATAACACTCAGTTTCAGAGTTCATTTATAGGTTTTTTTTTCTTTAACTTTTTAGAAAATCCCTTTATTTTTTAAATTTATTATTATTTTTATTGGAGTTCAATTTTCAACATATAGTATATCACCCAGTGCTCATCCCGTCAAGTGCCCCCCTCAGTGCCCATAACCCACTCACTCCAACCCCCCGCCCTCCACCCTTCCATCACCCCTTGTTCATTTCCCAGAGTTAGGGGTCTCTCATGTTCTGTCACTGTCACTTATATTTCCCACTCATTTTCTCTCCTTTCCCTTTATTCCCTTTCACTATTTTTTATATTCCCCAAATGAATGAGACCATATAATGTTTGTCCTTCTCCTATTGACTTATTTCACTCAGCATAATACTCTCCAGTTCCATCCACGTTGAAGCAAATGGTGGGTATTTGTCGTTTCTAATGGCTGAGGAATATTCCATTGTATACATAGACCACATCTTCTTTATCCATTCATCTTTCGATGGACACCGAGGCTCCTTCCACAGTTTGGCTACTGTGGACATTGCTGCTAGAAACATCGGGGTGCAGGTGTCCCAGCATTACACTGCATCTGTATCTTTGGGGTAAATCCCGAGTAGTGCAATTGCTGGGTCGTAGGGTAGCTCTATTTTTAACTCTTTGAGGAACCTCCACACAGTTTTCCAAAGTGGCTGCACCAGTTCACATTCCCAACAACAGTGCAAGAGGGTTCCCCTTTCTCCACATCCTCTCCAACATTTGTTGTTTCCTGTCTTGTTAATTTTCCCCATTCTCACTGGTGTGAGGTGGGATCTCATTGTGGTTTTGATTTGTATTTCCCTGATGGCAAGTGATGCAGAGCATTTTCTCATGTGCATGTTGGCCATGTCTGTGTCTTCCTCTGTGAGATTTCTCTTCATGTCTTTTGCCCATTTCATGATTGGATTGTTTGTTTCTTTGCTGTTGAGTTTAGTTCTTTATAGATCTTGGATACTAGCCCTTTATCTGATATGTCATTTCCAAATGTCTTCTCCCATTCAGTAGGTTGTCTTTTAGTTTTGTTGACTGTTTCTTTTGCTGTGCAGAAGCTTTTTATCTTGATGAAGTCCCAATAGTTTATTTTTGCTTTTATTTCCCTTGCCTTCATAGATGTATCTTGCAAGAAGTTGCTGTGGCCAAGTTCAAAAAAGGTGTTGCCTGTGTTCTCCTGTAGGATTTTGATGGATTCTTGTTTCAGAGTTAGATCTTTCATCCATTTTGAGTTTATCTTTGTGTATGATGTAAAAGAATGGTCTAGTTTCATTTTTCTGCACATGGCTGTCCAATTTCCCCAGCACCATTTTTCCAGGGATAGTCTTTCCTGCTTTATCAAATAGAGGTTGACCATAGAGTTGAGGGCCCATTTATGGATTCTCTATTCTGTTCCATTGATCTATGTGTCTGTTTTTGTGCCAGTACCACACTGTCTTGATGACCACAGCTTTGTAGTACAACCTGAAATCTGGCATTATGATGCCCCCGGCTCTGGTTTTCTTTTTTAATATTCCCCTGGGTATTCGGGGTCTTTTCTGATTCCACACAAATTTTAAGATGATTTGTTCCAAGTCTCTGAAGAAAGTCCATGGTATTTTGATAGGGATTGCATTAAATGCATAAATTGCCCGGGGTAACATTGACATTTTCACAATATTAATTCTTGCAATCCATGAGCATGGAATATTTTTCCATCTCTTTGTGTCTTCCTCAATTTCTTTCAGAAGCGTTCTATAGTTTTTAGGGTATAGATCCTTTACCGCTTTGGTGAGGTTTATTCCTAGGTATCTTATGCTTTTGGGTGCAATTGTAAATGGGATTGACTCCTTAATTTCTCTTTCTTCAGTCTCATTGTTAGTGTATAGAAATGCCATTGATTTCTGGGCATTGATTTTCTATCCTGCCACACTGCCAAATTGCTGTATGAGTTCTAGCGATCTTGGGGTGGAGTCTTTTGGGTTTTCTATGCACAGGATCATGTCATCTGGGAAGAGGGAGAGTTTGAATTCTTCTTTGCCAGTTTGAATGCCTTTAATGTCTTTTTGATGTCTGATTGCTGAGGCTAGGACTTCCAGTACTATGTTGAATAGCAGTGGTGAGAGTGGACATCCCTGTCTTGTTCTTGTTCTTAGGGAAAGGCTCCCAATGTTTCCCCATTGAGAATGATATTTTCTGCGGGCTTTTTGTAGATGGCTTTTAAGATGCTGAGGAATGTTCCCTCTATTCCTACACTCTGAAGGGTTTTGATCAGGAATGGATGCTGTATTTTGTCAAATGCTTTCTCTGCATCTATTGAGAGGATCATATGGTTCTTGGTTTTTCTCTTGTTGATATGATCTATCACGTTGATTGCTTTTTAAGTTTTGAACCAGCTTTGCATCCTGAGGATAAATCCCAGTTGGTCATGGTGAATAATCTTCTTAATGTACCCTTGGATCCTACTGGCTAGTATCTTGTTGAGAATGTTTGCATCCATGTTCATCAGGGATATTGGTCTATAATTCTCATTTTGGGTGGGGTCTTTGTGCGGTTTTGGAATTAGGGTGATGCTGGCCTGATAGAACGAGTTTGGAAGTACTCCATTTCTTTCTGACTTTTAGAACAGCTTTAATAGAATAGGTATGGTTTCTTCTTTAAACTTTTGATAGAATTCCCCAGGGAAGCCATCTTGCCCTGGACTTTTGTGTCTTGGGAGGTTTTTGATGACTGCTTCAATTTCCTCCCTTGTTATCAGACTTCTCAGTTTCTCTATTTCTTGCTGTTCCGGTTTTGGTAGTTTGTGGTTTTCCAGAAATCTGTCCATTTCTTCCAGATTGCCTAATTTATTGGTGTATAACTGCTCATAATATGTTTTTAAAATCGTTTGTATTTCCTTGGTATTGGTGGTGATCCCTCATTTTTCATTTGTGATTTTATTAATTTGAGTACATTCTCTTTTGTTTTTAATCAGGTTGGCTAATGGTGTATCTATCTTATTAATTCTTTCAAAGAACCAACTCCTGGTTTTGTTGATCTGTTCTACAGTTCTTCTGGTCTCTATTTCATTGAGTTCTGCTCGAATCTTTATGAACTGTCTTCTTCTACTGGGTGCAGGTTTTATTTGCTGTTCTTTCTCCAGCTCCTTTACATGCAAGGTTAGCTTTTCTATTTGAGTTTTTTCCAATTTTTTGACGAATGCTTGTAGTGCAATGTATTTCCCCCTCAGCACTGCTTTTGCTGTATCCCAGAGATTTTGAACGGTTGTATATTCATTCTCATTAGTTTCCATGAATCTTTTTAATTCTTCTCTAATTTCCTGGTTGACCCTTTCATCTTTCAGCAGGATGGTCTTTAACCTCCACGCATTTGAATTCCTTCCAAACTTTTCTTGTGGCTTAGTTCAAGTTTCAAAGCATTATGGTCTGAAAATATGCAGGGAACAATCCCAATATTTTGGTATCAGTTAAGAGCTGATTTGTGACCCAGTATGTGGTCTATTCTGGAGAAAGTTCCATGTGACTTGTGAAGAATGTGTATTCAGTTGCATTTGGATGTAAAGTTCTGTAAATATTTGTGAAATCCATCTGGTCCAGTGTATAATTTAAAGCTCTTGTTTCTTTGGAGATGTTGTGCTTAGAAGATCTATTAATTGCAGAAGGCACTGTGTTGAAGTCATCCAGTATAAGTGTATTATTTTCTAAGTATTTCTTCACTTTGGTTATTAATTGATTGACATACTTGGCAGTTCCCACATTCGGGGCTTAAATATTCATGATTGTTAGGTCCTCTTGTTGGATAGACCCTTTAAGTATGATGTAGTGTCCCTCTTCATCTCTTACTACAGTCTTTGGGATAAACTTTAATTTATCTAATATGAGGGTGGCTATCCCTGCTTTCTTTTGAGGATTATTTGAATGGTAAATGTTTTTCCAAACTTCTTTTTTCATGCTGTAGGTGTCCTTAGGTCTAAAATGAGTCTCTTGTAGACAGCAAATAGAAGGGGCTTGCTTTTTTATCCAGTCTGAATCCCTGTGCCTTTTGATGGGATCTTTAAGCCATTCACATTCAGAGTTACTATTAAAGATATGAATTTAGTGTCATCATAATACGTATTCAGTCCCTGTTTTTGTGGATTGTTTCCTTGGACTTACTCCTTCTTATACAGAGTCCCCCTTCATATTTCTTGCAAAGCTGGTTTGGTGGTCACATATTCTTTCAGTTTTGCCTATCTTGGAAGCTCTTTATCTCTCCTTCTATTCTGAATGAGAGCCTTGCTGGATAAAGTATTCTTGACTATAGGTTCTTCTCATTTAGGACCCTGAATATATCCTTCCAGCCCTTTCTGCCCCCCAGGTCTCTGTGGAAAGGTCTCTGTTAACCTAACATTTCTCTCCATAAAGTTTATTGATCTCTTGTCTCTTGGTGCTTTAAGGATCTTCTCTTTATCTCTGGAATTTGCAAGTTTCACTATTAAATGTCGACTTGTTGAATGGGTTTTATTTATTTTAGGGGGATCTCTCTATCTCCTGCATCTGGATTCCTTGTCCTTCCCAAGTTAGGGAAGTTCTCAGCTATGATTTGTTCAAATACATTTTCTGGTCCTCTGTCCCTTTCAGCGCCCTTTCAACCCCGATTAAGTGTAGATATTTTTCCTTCTGAGTCTGTCATTTATTTCCCTTAACATTTCCTCATATACTTTTAATTGCTTTTCTCTTTTTTCCTTAGCTTCCTTCCTTGTCATCCACTTCTCTTCTATGTCACTCACTTGTTCTTCTACCTCATTAACCCTCATCATAGGACCTACAGTTTGGATTGCATCTCATCTAATTGATTTTTAATTTTGTCCTGATTTGATCTAAATTCTGCAGCCATGAAGTCTCTTGAATCCTTTATGATTTTTTCCAGAGCCACCAGTAGCTTTATAATTATGCTTCTGAATGGCTTCTGAAATTGAATTGTAATCCAAATTCTGTAACTGTGGGAGAGAGGACTGTTTCTGATTCTTTCGTTTGTGGTAAGTTCTTCTTTCTAGTCATTTTGCTCAGTGCGGAGTGGCTAAAACAAGTTGTACTTGTTAGAAGTGCAAACCCTTCTTTCTGTAGCCTTCTAGCTGTTCTCTCTTTAAATCGCAGGCCAAATTTGTAGGTTTTCAGGATTATTTGAACGTTATAGTGACTGGTAGAGGCCAGGGAAAGATGAGGCATGGGGCAGTCCAGCTGTGGTGCAGGCAATCCATGTGGTACACTGTCTCTCTTGCTGAGGCCCCACAGACTCCTGGGAGCACTAGTCTTGTTAAGAATTCATAGTGTTGGGGGCCCCTGGGTGGCTCAGTGTTTGAGCATCTGCCTTCCGCCCAGGTCGTGACCCTGGGGTCCTAGGATTGAGTCCCACACTGGGCTCCCCACAGGGAGCCTGCTCCACCCTCTGCCCATGTCTCTTGTGAATAAATAAACATAATCTTAAAATAATAATAATAATTAATAATAATAATAATAATAATAATAATAATAAAAGAGTTCTTCCTTTTGCCAGCTTCTGTCAGTTTTTCCAGGTTCCTATCTGCAGGCTGCGTCTCATTTATAGGTTTTAATAAATAGAGTCTCAATTATACGTTTTGAAATCTTGTTATTTAGACAGGCAATATCATTAGCAAGCACTGGCTCAAACACCCCAAGTCTGGGTATGTTGGTTACAGAGGCAGACTGGTGACAGTTTTCTGTTTATAGGTGGCCCCTATATATTGTGAACAAACCTGTAAGATCAAATTATTTTAAAAGGTACTAAGCCAGTGATATTTCCAAAGGTCAACCAGTTTCTTGAAATCCCCTTTTGGATAATAGTAAATGCTGTGTTATGGTCACAGTTCAATTTCATCAACCATCAGCAGAAGAATATAATGTAGATGTGAAGGGACTGCATGCCCAGAGGTAGTAAGAATCTTGGGTTACTGAAATAGCAGTGATTATAGATTCAATATTAAGTTTGGACCATACTTAAGATAAAAATGAAATTCTTTATGGCTGTTTTGTTTTTATCGGGTCACATACAACTTACCCTTAAAATATTCAGAATCACAATATTTGTTGAATGACATTTTATATCATCCAACTCCTCATGTGGTCATGGAAGCAAGACAAGCCCATGTCAGTGAAGAGAAACCTGAGGCAGTTTCTGAGATTATGAAAGTTGATGATGTTTGACATCTTTCAGTGAGGGAAGAGATGCATGGATGCATTCTTTTTTCTGATCTCTTCACTACAGGGTTAGGGTCATCTAAAAGTTAAGTTCAGCAAATACTATTAACAAGATTTGAATTTCCTAGAGAATTGTTTAGAGATTTGCTTCTTTTAATAAAAAAAATAGCAATATCTTTGATTTTCTTTTTGGCTATTCAGTGGAAAATCTGAACATGTATTTTATTTATGAAATACATGATATGTTGGTAAAAATATATCATAAGCTACCCTTTGCCATCTGGATCCCAAACCACCTCCAATTCCTGCCTACTGGAACACAGGACTCTCTGGAAAGGATTTTCGCCTTTCATTTACTGGACCCCTTCCTCAAGGCCTAGGACATTACTATGCAGTAAATAGTTACTCACTAAAAACTTGTTGGATTGAGTTATTAAATGTACAAATTATACCTTGTAAACCTTTAGTGATAAAAATATGGACTTATTAAAATAATTCAATTAATTTGTATTTTTAAAAATTATAATATTTTAAAAAGTAAATTATAAAAACCGTGGGTTTATCAGTCCAGATATGCAATTTCTGATATGGCAAACATTTCAAGTATATGTGGAGTTGTCTTTGCTTTGATCTGAAGTAATTGAGTTTTAAGTAACATTTTAGAAATAGTATGAGTTCAACCTGAAAATGGCAGATTTTCCTTTGAAGTTCTGTATTACCAAGTTTCCTAATTGGAGCACATCAGGATTAATTTACATATTAATAAAACATATAAATTACTCCATTATCTGACAAACTATTAAAGCCACCAGTTGGCAAATATATTGCATGTGAGAAGAATGATAATGGTGGGAACACTTTATTAAAATTGAAATGGCTTCTAAAGATTAATGTATTTTTCTAAAGATTGGATTTTATCATTGTTATACAATTGTAAAAGTGAGAAGTCACATTCATTTCAATTTTTACCACTATAAATTCTTAAATATTGGCTGGGGAGCCAGTTTCAAATTAAGGATAGGAATTTTCCTGGGAAAATCCAAATGATAATTTAATATTTTCCTCCTAACAGAAGATATGAAAGCATACAAACTTGTACAAGTTAGCTCTGTGTGTGTGTGTGTGTGTGCGTACACCCACAAGCTGATAATTGTGGAAAAGATCCCATTCTTTAATTACAAGATTTTAACAAAGATTTCATTAAAAACATATTTGGAAGTCTTCATAATGTGTATTGGACAGTCATAACACAATAAGAATTGATCATTCATTAATTTATTCATTCTTTCAATAAAAAGTATTTATTTTCTACTCTATGTCATCCACTGTGGTTGATATAATTGACATGTTCTGCCTCGCTCCTAAAAATTGCAAAGTCTCTGTGGTATTATTGTAAACTTGAGGGAAATTATGGTGAACTCAGTGCTGTACAACAGCCTTTATTCACCAGCTGGTATTGAAGAAAGAGGGAATTATCCCTCTGTAAGATTCCTGTTGTTGCACAGACTTGAGGATCACATCAGACTTAGCACTGATAAATGTACAATTAGAGAGAACTGGTGATACACTAAATTCAGATAATAAAAGATTAAGGTATAAAAATGTTTGGAGTAAGAAATTTACTTTCTATGAAATTATAGCTAAAATTATACCTAGAATACTCGATCTGTGAAAAGGATAGAGTTAGCAATCTAGAATATTATTATCCTAAAGTTGACCTTGGGCACCACAATTCAATGTTGATAATTTTAAAAGGCAAGAAGTTTTGAAGAGTCTTCATCCATGTGCTAGAGGAGCATTTTACAGTAGAACTTTCTGTGATGTTGAAATTATTTATATTTTGACCATTATTGGGCAGTTACTAGACACATAATGGTTGGGGTGTGTTTAGCACAACTAAGGAATTTAAAATTTTATTTAATTTTAGTTTAAATTAAATAGCCACATGTGGCTGGTGTCTACTGTATTTGACAGCATAGCTCTAACAAGAGAGTGTGACTTTTTTAAAAAGTGGCTTAAACAACAAGGTGTTTTTTAGCATACACATCAGCATGTGGTGAGATAGGCAGTTTTCCTACTGGACAGGATGACATGGAGTAGGAATAAATCTATCACCAGCAATTATATGAAAAAAAACAATCCTTCATGATGAAGATAAACTTCTGCAAGCCACTAGGAGAATCCAAATCACCCCTATTAGCCAAAGATGGGTCTTGTCTAAGTTGCAATAGTATGGCAGGATAAAATGAGGACCCCCATTTAAGTTCACACTATAATTCCTTTAAGGTTTTAAAAAGCAGAGGTCTGCATTTCCTGAGAACATTTGGGTGACTAAGGGACGTTCTGGGGACATGCCACAGGATGGTTTTGAGATAATCTCTGCCAAAATTGCTCTGTAGATTAGATAATTCGAATTAGCTATATGTAGTTTCTCAAGTTTCCAATGAGCTTTTGAAATTTACCAAAACTACTATTGACCTAACTGCTGAACCTTTAATCTTAGGGTTGTTCACACCAATATACTAATACGTGCCCAAGTAATGAGCATCACCATAATTGAGATATACAACATTTACCTTACACCAAATGTTTCTTTGTGCCTCTTAGAAGTCAATCTCTTCCTCCTTGCCTCCAAGCACTGACCTTCTTTCTGTCACCGTGGGCTACTTTTGCCTATTTTAGGAATTCATATAAATGAAGTCATTTGTTGTCTTTTGTGTCTGGCTTCTTTTTTTTTTTTTTTCTTTTTTTTTTTGTGTGTGTCTGGCTTCTTTAACAATATGTTTAGAGATTCATCCATGTGTATGTGTGTTTATGTTTTATTCTTATTTATCACTGAATAGTATTCTATTTTATGACTATACCAATTTTTTCATTTGTTCACCTGTTGGTGAATATTTGTCTTGTTTCCAGTTCTGAGTTATAATGCAAAGCACTTCTATAAGTATTCATTTACAAGCTGCGTGTGTGTGTGTGTGTGTGTGCACCTGTGATCTGAAAGCATCCACACCATATCTGTGTGTTTTAAATCTCTTGAGTTAATACCTCAGAGTGAAATTTGTGGGTTGAATAATAAAATATTTTTATGTTGGAAAGTATGTTAATAAATTAAGAAATGTTATTGTCATTTGGAAGGCAATTTAATGATATATCCAGTAAGTTTTAATGCTTTTATTTTAGGAATACTTATTGCTCTTTCTCACAGAACTATTTTTATATCCTATTATCATGGCTTCTATTGTAATAGTTTCTCTTATCTATGCCTTTAAAGGGTGTTAACCATTATCTATTATCGATGTGGATGCAATATAAAATAACAAAACTGAAGTCATAATTCCAGGCCTGTGCCACTTATAGATTTTTGATCCTATTAATATGAAAAAATACTTTTATTTGTACAATATTTTTTTAAATTAAAGAATAATTTATAGCTTTTGAGTTATTTTCACAGATATCACATAATTTCACTGGCACTCAGTGCCACTTTATTCATTTGATTATATCAAAGGGTTCATTTCCCAACAAAATGTAATTGTGATATTAAGTGCTATGCCTTTAATCAATATAATTTGACAGAAGCTCTAACATTTTCAGCACAGAGAACGAACAATGTTAGACAGTGGTATGGAATGTTGGTTTTCCCCTTTTCCTCAGGGAATTCATAGATGGCCACCCCGGATAGAGGGGACAATGTCAGTAGAGGCAGGGAAAATGATTAACCGACTCACTGAACAGTCTCCAGGCTGTGCAAGTGACAGCACTCTCATTTGTTTATTGCAAAACCCTCTATTTCCTGGCAGCTGGCTAATTTTTATCCCAAAGATGCCTGTTTTATCTTGGCTCCCATCTTTAAATGATCATATTGAAATGCTTGGGATTAGAGGCAAGAGACAGAGGCTCCAGCTGCCAAAAAATTAAAAACATTTCAAAGGCAAATACATTCTGTACAAAATATCAAATAAACAAAATGGCTTGTCCTGCTGGACAATCAGCACCACATTCATCAAACACCTACTTAGTTCATTTTCACCTATGCATGCACAATCGTGGTCGCATCTTCAATGTTTCCTTTCTTTGGCGTTCATCCAGACATTCAGTCAGGAAATAAGGCAAATGAACTTATCTTTCTAATTTACATGTGGGCCTATCCTCACAAAGCACTCTTTAAAAGTTTAAGAGTTAATAGTGTTAAAGAATGCAAAAGTCCAATTATCTTAAGTTATCTTGCATAGTTGGCAGGAGCACTGATGGATCTGGAAACATTGTGTTGCACAAGGGCTTTGACTTCACCTATATAACATAAGAATAAGCATTGATTTCTCTAATTCTTCTTCTTCTTCTTCTTCTTCTTCTTCTTCTTCTTCTTCTTCTTCTTCTTCTTCTTCCTCTTCTTCGTCGTCGTCTTCGTCTTCGTCTTTGTCTTCGTCTTCCTCTTCTTCATCTCACTTTTGTCTTCTTATTTACAAAGAGCTACACTTGTAAGTGCCTATAGGAAAGCAGCAGGACCAGACATGAGGACATTGGTCTCTGAGACAGACTCAGGAACCCTGTAGATATTTGGACCCTTACTCCTGGGAACTTTGTCCCATGGCATCAACTTTTTTTAATCCATGCCATCCCACATGCAGATATGCTTTATATGCTCGTAGTTATAAGTGGAGTTGTCACAGGGACTAGATGATATAATGAATTATAATAAAGACATTTTACTATGTACTGATTTTGTTCGCAGTTTTCTGTTTGTATTTTGGCACTGGAATTTCCCCCAGACACTTAAAAAACAATGGCCCTGAGTACAGTGTTGTTACCCAAACCTTTGGAAGGGACGTGTCCTAAGAAACAATGCTGGGAACAAAGTGGGTATTGACACATAAGTATATAATCCACCTGAAGGTCAGGTGGTGATTGCCTTCTTTCTCCTCCCTTCTCCTCTCCTCCCTTTCCCTTCCTCTCCTCTTCTTCCAAAATAATTAGCATACAACATTATATTAGCTTGAGGTGTAGTGATTCAACAATTCTATATATTACTCAGTGTTCATCAGGATAAGTGCACTCCTTAATTCCCATCACCTATTTCTCCCATCTCCCCCACCTCCCCTCTGGTAACCATGTTTGTTCTCTATAGTTAAGAGTCTGCTTTTTTTGGTTTGCTTCTTTATTTTTCCTTTGTCCATTTGTTTTGTTTCTTAAATTCCACATATGAATGAAATCAATGGTATTTATCTTTTTCTGAGTGACTTATTTCAAAATCTTAGCACTATACTTTCTAGTTCCATCTGTGTTATTGCAAATTACAAGATTCCATTCTTTATTATGGCTGAATTATATGTTTATATATATTTATAATATATATCACTATATATACATATATGTGTGTATATATATTATGTACATCACTATATACATAATATGTGTATATATACATATATGTGTAATATATGTGTTATATATGTGTAATATATACATATATGCATATTATATATTTATATATAGTGGTATATATCACTATATTATGTGAAGTGGTATATATGTGTATTATATATTTATATATAAAAGAATATATATATAGTGATATATATAAATATATAATATACATATATAACACTTCTTTATCCATTCATCAGTAGATGGACACTTAGGCTCCTTCCATACTTGGGCTATGGTAAATAATGCTGCAATAAACACAGGGGTGCAATCCTTTCAAATTAGTGTTTTCACATCCTTTGGGTAAATATCCAGTAGTGTGATTACTGGATCATATAGTAGTTCTATTTTCAATTTTTTGAAGAACCTCCATACTGTTTTCCACAGTGGCTGCACCAGTGTGCTGCATTTTTTTTTTTTTTTTTTTTTTTTTTGCATTTTGACACATATTGACACTCATTTTGACACTGCTGCACTACCAACAGTACATGACGGTTCCTTTTTTCTCCCTTGTCAACATTTGTTCTGTCTTACGTTTTTTACTTTAACCATTCTGACAGGTGTGTGGTGATATTTCATTGTGTTTTTGATTTCCCTGATGCTGAATGACGCTGAGCATCTTTTCATGTGCTTGTTGGTCACCTGAATGTCTTCTTTGAAAAAAATGTCTGTTCATGTCTTCTTTCCATTTTTAAAATGGATAATTTGGTTTTTGAGTGCTGAGTTTTATAAGTTCTTTATATATTTTGGATATTAACCCTTTATTGGATGTGTCATTGCAAATATCTTCTCCCATTCAGTAGGTAATTCCCTTATTTTTCTAACTTTATTCTCAGAATTTGCCTGAGTAATTTTAGAATAAAATTTTTCCCTTTTTATTCTTTCCTTTTAAATAAAGCTTTAAAAATATTTTATTCATTTATTTGAGTTAGGAGACAGAGAGAGAGAAAGACAGAGAGAGAGAGAGAGAGAGAGAGAGAGAGTGAATGAGCAGTGGGGAGGGGCAGAGGGAGAGAGAAAGAGAAACAAACTACCTGCTGAGCAGGAAGCCTGATACAGGGTTAGATCCCAGGACCTGGAGATCATGACCTGAGCCCAAGAGAAATGCTTAATGACTAAGCTACCCAGGTGCCCCTAAATAAAACTTTTTTATTGAGGTAAAATGCACATAGTATAGGATTCATCTTAACTATTTTTAAGGGTTTAGTTCAGTAGTAATAAATACATTTATATTAGTAACCGTCACCACCATCCATCTCCAAAACTCTTCATCTTGCAAAACTGAAACTATATACACATCAAATAATAATTTTCTATTCACCCTTCCCTCCAGCCTTTGGCAACCATCATTGTACTTTCTGTTTCTGTGAGTTTGACTATTCCAGGTACCTCATAGTAGAATCATACAGTATTTGTCTTTTTATAACTGTATCATGTCACTTAATTTAGTGTCATATTCACCCATGTTGCAAGATAAGTCAGAATTTCATTTTTAAGGCTGAATAATATTCCATTGTATGTATATACCACATTTTGCTTATTCTTTCATCTGTTGGATATTGTGAATAATGCTGAAATATATATAGCTATACATTTCCCCATTAGCACTGCTTTTACTGTTTAAATTTTGGTATGTGGTGACTTCATTTTCATTTATCTCTAAATATATTCTTAATTTCCTTTGTTATTTTACCTTTGATTTATTAATTGATTAAGCATGTAGTTTAATTTTCACAAATTTGTGAATTTTATAGTTTTCCTTCTGTTACTGATGTTTACTTCAATCCTGTTGTGATCATAAAAGATACTTTATCTTTTTTTTTTTTTTTTAAGTAGGCTTTACACCTAGCATGGAGCCCAGTGTGGGGCCAGAACTCACAATTCTCAAGATCAAGACCTCAGCTGAGATCAAGAGTGAGAAGATTAACTGCTAAGCCACTCATGTGCCCTGTGCTACTTTATCTTTTTAAATCTTTTGAGGCTTAAATGTTAGCCTAACATAGAGTCTGGAGATCTGGAGAGTATCTCATGTGTACATGAAACTAATGTGTATACCATTCTTGTTGGGTAGAAGCGTTCTATTTATCTGTTACATCTAGTTGTTTTATTGTGTATTTCTCTATTATTGAGTGTGGGGTACTAAAGTCTTCAATTACTATTGTAAAAATATCTACTTCCCTTTAATTCTATAAATTTTTGCCTGATCTATTTTGATGGTCAGATATTATGGGTATAATTGTTAATAATTCTTATATACTCTTGTATTAAAACTTATATAAATATATAATCTTTATTTAGCTCTTATAAACTTATTTATTTGTTTGTTTGTTTATTTATTTATTTATTTATTTATTTATTTATTTATTTATATTTTTTAGAGAGAGACTGAGAGCAGAGAGTGAAGGGCAGAGGGAGATGAAGAGAGAAGGAGCCTGACTCAGGGCTCAATCTCATGACCCTAAAACTATGACTTGAGCTGAAATCAAAGGTCAGATGTTTAACTGACTGAGCCACCCAGGCACGCATCTTGTAAACCTTTTAAAATTAAAGTCTATTTGTCTTATATTAGTGTAACTACCCTGCTCTCTTCTGGTTACTTCATGAAGTAAAGGTACTTTATGCAAATAATTACCAGGAGATAACAGGTTGGTGATATTACAGGGAAAAAAATGCATTGACAAAATTCAATATGCCTTTCTGGTAAAAACTTTCAAGAAATTGGATTTAGGGGAAAATGCCTCAATAATAAATTACATAAATAAAAAAATATTCAGTTAACATCAAACTCAATAGTGAAAGGTTGAAAACTTTCCCTCTAAGATCAGGCATAAGAAAAGGGTGCCCATTCTCATCACTTGTATTCAATATAGTACCGGAAATCCTCACCAGAGCAATTAGGGAAAAATCATGATGACATGATCTGGTGTATAGAAAATCTTAGACCCCATCAGAAAAATATTAGAACTAATAAACAAATCCGGTAAAACCTCAGGCTACAATATCAACATGACAGGATCAGTTGTGTACTATGTACTGAAATAAACTATTTAAAAAGAAATAAATTAAGTAATCCAATTTGTAACAGCAATGTAATAAAATACTTAAAAATAACCAAAGAAGTGAAAGATCTATATCCCCAAACTACAAAACTTTGATGAGAGAAGTTGATGAAGGTACAAATAAGTGGAAAGATACATTGTATTCAAGTATTAGAAGAATTATTATTTTTCTTTTTTTAATAATAAATTTATTTTTATTGGTGTTCAATTTGCCAACATTCAGAATAACACCCAGTGCTCATCCCATCAAGTGCCCCCCTCAGTGACCGTCACCCATTCACCCCCACCCCCCGCCCTCCTCCCCTTCCACCACCCCTAGTTCGTTTCCCAGAGTTAGGAGTCTTCATGTTCTGTCTCCCTTTCTGATATTTCCTACCCATTGTTAAAATATAAATACTAATCAAAGCCATCAGTTGATTCAATGAAATCCCCATAAAAATTCCAATGGCATTTTCCACAGAAATAATAAAATTCTAATATTTGTATGGAACCACAAAAACCACCAAATAGCCAAAGCAATTTTGAGCAAGAAGAACAAAGCTGAAGACATCTTACTTATTGATTTCATATTATACTACAAAGCTATAGTAATCAAAACAATATGGTTGATACAGTCAGAAAAACAGATACATAGACCAATGGGACATAATTGTAACCAAAAAATAAGCCTATGCATATGTAGTCAATTAATATTTCACAAGGGATCTGGAAATATTCAATGGGGAAAAGATGGAAAAATGGTGTTGGGAAAATTATACACACATGCTAAAGAATGAAATTGGGCTCCTTGTATTTACTACTTATAAAAATTAACTCAGATTTGATTACAGTATTAAAGGTAATACCTGAAACTATAAAATTCTTTCTTTCTAGCTTAAAAGGTAGGAAATATTCCTTGTCATTTGTCTTAGCAATAAGTTTTTGTATATGACACTAAAAGCAAAATCAATGAAAACAACCAATAAGTTGAACTCCATCAACTAACTTCTGCATAGCAAAAGAAATGATCATCATAATGAAGTAACTTAATGGGAGAAAATAGTTGCAAACTTTATGTGGTAAACGGTTAATAGCTAATATATATACAAGGAGCTCATACAGAGCAACAGCAAAATAATAATAAAATAAATTTAAAAATTTAAAAAATGAGCAGAGTACTTAAATTGACATTTCTCCTAAGAAAACATACAAATCCTAAAAGAAATATGAAATTGTGCTCAACATAACTAATCATCAGGGAAATGCAAATCCAAACCACAATGAGATATCGTCTCACCCATGCTTTAATAGATATTATCAAAAACACAATATAAAACAAATGCTGGGGAATCCCTGGGTGGCAGCGGTTTGGCGCCTGCCTTTGGCCCAGGGCATGATCCTGGAGACCTGGGATCGAATCCCACGTCGGGCTCCCGGTGCATGGAGCCTGCTTCTCCCTCTGCCCGTGTCTCTGCTTCTCTCTCTCTCTCTCTCTCTCTGCGACTATCATAAATAAATAAAAATTTAAAAAAAATTTAAATAAAACAAATGCTGGCAAAAGTGTGGGTAAAAGGGAACTCTGATTTATTGTTGGTGGGAATGTAAACTGATACAGCCCTATGGAAAACAGTATAATGTTTCCTCAAAAAATTAAAAATAAAAATACCATATAATGCAGCAACCCCATTTCTAGGTATATATTTAAAGGAAATTAAATTTTAGGTGAATTTTAAAGAGATATCTGTACTCACATGCTTATTGCAGTATTAGTTGCAATAGTTAAGACATGGTAACAGCATAAGTGTACATAGCAGGATGAATGGAAAAGAAACATGTGGTTAGCATATAAAATGGAATATTATTCATATAAAATAATAAAGAGAATCCTACCATTTTCTTTTTTAAGATTTTATTTATTTATTCATAAGAGACACACAGAAAGAGGCAGAGGGAGAAGCAAGCGTCCTACTGGGAGCCTAATATGGGACCTACCATTTTCAACGACATGGATGGACCTTGTGGGCATTAGATTAAGTGACATTAATCAGATAGAGAAAGACAAATATTGTATATCACTTATATGTGGAATCTTAAAAGCTGGAATTGATAGGAAGACAGTAGAATTGTGGTTGCTAAGGATTTAGGGGTGGTGGAAATGGGGAAATGTTGATCAAGTGATACAAACTTTCAGTCATAAAATAATAAGTTCTGGGGATCTAAGGTACAGCATGGTGATGATGGTTAACAATATTGTAGTGTATACTAAAAAGATGATGTGAAAGGAAAATTTTAATATCTTGAAATAACAACAACAATGAAATGGCAAGTATGAGGTGAAAGATGTGATAAATAACCACACTTTGGTAAACATTTTACAATATATATGTATATCAAATCCTCACATTTTACACCATAAGTTTTTACAGTATTATATGAAAATTATATCTCAACAATGCTGAAAAATATATTAAAATGATAGTAATAATATGAGGTAATATTTATGTTGATTATCTTGGTTGTAGTAATTCACAGTATACACCAAATCATAAAATTGTATGCCTTACATATATACAATTTTAATTGTTGATTATACCTCAAAAAAGTTAGGGAAAAAAAACAACATAAGCAAAAAATGTATTAGTTTCTTAAATCATGAAGAAGAAGAAAGTTAAGGTAGAAATTGAAGTTAAAATATTAGCTTTTACAATAGCCCATGTATTTACCTTACTGAGATCTTTATTTTTATGTATGGCTTCAAGTAAGCTGCCTGTGTCCTTTCACTTCAATCTACAGAGGAGCCTTTAACATTTCTTGGAGGGCAGGTCTAGTGGTGATGAACTCCCTCAGCTTTTGTTTATCTGAAAATATCTTAATTTCTCTCTCACTTTTGAAGAATAGTTCTGCCAGATATAGGATTCTTGATTGATGGTTTTTTCTTTCATCATTTTGAATATATTGGCTAACTACCTCCTGGCCTTCAAAGTTTCTGATGAGAAATTATCTGATATTCTTATCTAGGATTCCTTGTACATGAAGAGTAAATTCTTTCATTCTGGCTTCAAGATTCTCTCTTTGTCATTGTCTTTTGACAGTTTGATTATAATAGTTCAGCCTACAGTTTTTTGAGCTTCTTGGATATTTATTTTTATGTCTTTAATCAAATTTTGGAAGTTTTCAGCTTTTATTTTTTCAAATAACCTCTCTGCCCCTTTCTGTCTCTGTTCTACTGGAACTCCCACAATGTGTATGGTGGTCTTCTTAATGGTGTCACACAGTTCCCCTAGATTCTGTTTACTTTTCTTCTATTTTTTTCTATTTGTTCCTCCAACTTGATTATTTTCATTGTCCTATCTTCAAGTTTACTGATTCTTTTGCTGGTCATATCTGCCTTTGAATTCCTATCACAAATTTTCATTTCAGTTACTGTTATTTTCAGTTCTAGAATTGTTTTTAAGGTTTTCTATCTCCTTATTGGCATTTCCATTTCATTCATACATAATTTTCTTGACATTCTCCACATCCTCCTTTAGTTTTTTGAACATATTTAAGAGAATTGTTTTATTTTTAAAAATTATTTAAATATTTTATTTATTTGTTTATTTATTTATTTATTTATTTATTTATTTATTTATTTATTTATGAGAAACAGAGGTAGCAAGAGAAAGCATAAGTGGGGAGGAGAGGGAGAAGAAGGCTTCCACTGAGCAGAGAGCCTGATGCTGGGCTCTGTCCCAGGACCCTGGGATCACCACCTGAGCTGAAGTTACTCAACTGACTGAGCCACCCAGGCATCCCTAAGACAGTTGTTTTAAAGTATTTTTCTATTAGGCTTGCCATCTTGTCTTTCTCACAGATATTTTCTGTTGTTTTAATTTTTTCCCCTTGCATGGGCCATACTTTTCTGTTTTTTGTATGCTTTGTGATTTATCTCTTTTTGAAAACTGGACATTTGTATCTAATAATTTTGTAGCTCTGCAAATCAGATTATCCCCCTTCTCATGTTGACTGTTTTTTGTTCTTATATTTGCACTATTGCAGGCTATCTCTGTACTGGGTATCAGTCTGAGGGGCAAACTTAAGGTACTGGGCTTCTTTCTCTAGGCATATGCAATGACTTTCTAAATTTCCCTGTACATATGGTGGCTTTTTAATGTCCTACACTTTAAATATTTAGTCTCTGAAAAGGGAAAAAAGAAAAATAAATGGAAAAGGAAAAAATAAAATGAAAATGAGAGGAGGGAGGAGAAGTAGGCTTTTTAAATCCCCTGAAAGTGACTTCAGTCCAACTGAGAGAGATTCCCAACAGCAGGAAGACGGTCGTGACAACTGCCTACCTCTGTGTTCAGAAGCAACAATCAGAAATGAGAACACAGATCTCTAATATTTGGGGAATAGGGTCTCCTTTGCCTAACTTGAATATTGCTAGCTATGTGGAAGCTGCTCTGAGAACATGGATGGATGCTTGCCACAGGGGTGGGGGAGTGGAGAATGGGTAGCCACTGCTGAACTGATTTTGACTGAAATTAACTGCCATTTACTGTTCAAGCCTTTTCCTGGAGGTTGCAAACCTTCTAGCAGACTCCAGTATTCCAAAACAGTTAAGACCTATGGATTCTGCTGGTGCAATTGTTGTCTAGGTGGGGAGACAGAATTCTTTTACTCCCAACTTCCCCGTCTTCTCAAAACCCTTCCATACTTGATTTCTAGGCATCTTTTTCTTTGGTTTTCTCTCATGCAATTGCTGACAGAGAGATAGCAATGGTAGAAATATTAAAAGTCAATGAAACAATGTCTCATCTAGTCAAAAGTTTTTAGAAAGTTAATGCCAATTTGGTTATTCTAAACACTGAGACACAGAGTAGAAACCATAATTGAAACACAATATTTATAGAGACTAATTGGTAAACAATTACCAATCAGCATACACAGTACAGTATCCATATCTTGATTGCATACTCCATTTTCTTAGTGTCTGTGTTTTGGTCTGGATGCTGATTCTGATTATCTTACCATAGTGAATAACTGAGGTTCAGGAAATACTTTGTCACATAAGTGGAGAAAATGTATTATCTTTCCAAGTGCCTTATTACAGTTGCACTTTTGCTTTTCTGTATACAGATTTCTGGTTTGTCTTTTATTCAGTTTATAAAATAAAAGAAACCTTGAGTAGTTATTACACAAAGCTAGGCTTCAAACAGACTTGAAAGAATGGGGAAACAAATGTAGCAGCAAGAAAAATAAAAAGTAAGCAAAGAATAAACAAATCATAAAGGACTTTAAAGAAATTTAGTATCTTCAAAACACTTCCTTTTAACATCTCTTAGCATTTCTCTTATTCCTTTTTCTATACATCTTCCAGAGAGTACCATAGAACACAGATATTAGTTCTACTCTTCCTACCTGTTTTATTTACAGAAGATTCCAGTCTTGTAGAAGATTCAACTAAAAAGCAGGTAATTAATTCACCAGTATTTGTTACATTCCTAATATGTGCCAATATCCTGACTGTCTCCTGGGAACATAATAACAGCTTATAGATCATATCAGTTAGGGGACACCTGGGTGGCTCAGTGGTTGAGCGTCTGCCTTTGGTTCAGGACGTGACCCTGCAGTCCCAGGATCAAGTCCCACATCAGGCTCCCTGTGAGGAGCCTGCTTCTCCCTGTGCCTGTGTCTCTGCTTCTCTCTCTGCATCTCTCATTAATAAATAAATAAAATCTTAAAAAAAAAAAGATGGTATCAGTTAGGTCTCTTCAAGAAACAATAGCAACAAGATATGTATATACATAAATATATATAAAATATATATCTAATAAAATATATAAATATTGTACATGTATGTGCACAATATGTATGTAATATAATTGTATTAGTTAGGGCTCTTCAGAGGAACAAGGAAAATATGACATGCAGGTGTGAGTGTGGATTAGAACCTTCACTAATATCATGTATATAGTACAATGTGTATATATATAATACAAAATATATGTAATATATAGTGTAATAAATATGTGATGATTATATATTTTCTCTCTGCATATATGTATATTCACATGAAATATATTTTATATTTATATGGTTATCTATCTATCTATCATCTATCTATCTATCTATCTATCTATCTATCTATCTCACATGATTGTGGGGGCTGGCACATCTAAAATCTGTAGAGCAATCTGACAGACTGGAGACTTGTAAGAGTCAATATCACAATTCTAAGTGTAAATTCCACACAATGACAGGATGGAAACTGAAGCAGTGTTTCCATGTTGCAGTCTTGAGTCCTTCTTTTTCAGAGAACATTGGTCTTAATTCTTAAGCTCTTTAGGTGACTGTATGAGGCCTATCTATGTTATGGATGGTAATCTGCTTTACTCAAAGTCTACTGATGGAAATTTTATTTTTCAGATTTTATTTATTTATTCATGAGAGACACACAGAGAGAGGCAGAGACATAGGCAGAGGGAGAAGCAGGCTCCTTGCAGGGAGCCTGATGTGGGACTCCATCCCAGAACTTTGGGATCACGCCCTGAGCCAAAGGCAGACCCTCAACTGCTGAGCCACCCAGGCGCCCCTACTGATGGAAATGTTAATCACATCTAAAAATATATCTTCAAACAAAATCCAGACTGGTGTTTGACCAAACACTGAGACATCATAGCCTAGCCAGGATCACATATGAAATTAACCATTGCAGAGACCAGCAGAAAAATGTAGACATGCTTTAAGGGAGCTTATTTTATAATAGTAATAATAATAACTGTTATTATTATAGTTATAGTTATTACATAACATTAAGAAACAAATATGAAGAGATAAAGCAATTATTTGCTATATTTGCCTAGGTGGCCTCTATGGGTTTTCATTGTACTATTCTTGTTAACTTTTCTCAGGTTAGTTTTGAACTTTTTAACAGCATTTTTAGGAAAAAGTGGTTAGAAGCAAATACATTTTGAGTAAATATAAAGTATAATATGTAAAATAATACACCTAAACATGTACAATAGTGACTAGTCCATTTTACTGGAGATGGGAAACAGAAATCAGGAAATACTCCCATGAGAGTTGTCTTATAAGACAAATAGTGTCTGGACAGGAAAATAGGAGTGGCAGAATGGAGTAGAAATGGACTTCTTTGTGATATAAGAAAAGGTTGAGTGAGCAATGATTTGAAGTCTGACAGTTGCTGATCCTATGAGAAAAAGTGACGAGACTGTCTATTCAAAATGGAACTATTGCTTACTAAACAAATTTTGTTCATCATAATTTCCTCCATATATATTATAGTCTCAGCAGATAACAGAGGTGTTGCTATATTTTTGAGTACAGTACATAGTGTTAAACTAATTTATTGATTTTTACTTGAATCTACTAGAAGATCTGGTGAAAATAAAGCACAGAGAAAGAGCAGAAAAAATAGCTGTGTTCTATGACGTTTTCTGGAAGAAGGGGAGGAGAAAGTTAGTAAGGAGTGTTAGTCTCTCTAAGGAAGTGGACTTTCTTCAAATCCTTTATTTAAATTACTATATTGTGTCCTCTAAATGACCAAAACAAGTTTTCTCACGCAGAGTATCTTCAAGTGTATAGATATTATACACTGTTGCCATATACACTCATGGGTCTTCTTTTATTTATTTTATTTTTTAAGATTTATTTATTTATTTATTTTAGAGAGAGCTCAGGGGAAGGGGCAAAAAGAGAGAGAGACAGTCTTAAGCAGTCTCTGTGCTGAGTGTGGAGTCCCACTAGGGGCTTGATCTCACCACCTGAGATTACAAACTGATCTGAGATCAAGAGTCTACCACTTAACTGACTGGGCCACCCATGAGGGACCTGTTTTAGAAGCACACAAAGCAATGTGGAATGTTCAACAAAGTTCATTTTGATGCCCTGTGTGGATACTCATGGAGTTTTTGGTTTGCTCTATAGAGTACATATATATTATTTATATCCAAACACTAGGTGTTTCCTTGAGCCTGAGATGTATACGAGATAGCAATGGTAGGAATATTAAGAGCCAATGAAACAATGTCTCATCGTATAGAAAATTTTTAGAAAGTTAATGCCAATTTAGGTTATTCTAAACACCTAGACGGAGTAGAAACCATAATCGAAACACAGTATTTGTAGAGACTAATTGGCAAACAATTTGTGTTTATAATAAACAATATCAGAAATAAAATATCAATCTCTGGACTAAGGGGGAGAATTATATTGTAAAAGAGGAAGTCTTCCCATTCTAAGTTATTAGGGTCTGTTGATAAGACTATTCTTATATATAAATACATAGAAGATTACAAAATCACAGAAATTGTAAGTTTCAGAAGGGTAATTTTTAAAGAAAACACAACTCAATGACTTTTGAAAATACAAAACAGTACTTTTCAGGAAAGATGTCAAACATCAAACTAATTGTGAGAGATAATATGCTTTGTTTATATAAAGCTCAATATTTTTTGTGTAGTTTCTGAGGAATAGTTTTTATTTTCACACCTCTCAACATTTTTATGAAAAAGTATTCTTTGCTTCTCAGTGACTGAATAATTGTTATTTTTTGTCATCATGTTCTGAATTTCTCATACTGAACTGAAATGCTTTTTTTCATTAAGCCACAAGAGATCTTTCATGAAAAAAAATCTCATTTAAATGTGGTTTCCATTCTTGTTGGAGAGAAATTTCTGCATTAGGAAGATATTTGACATCTTAACAGTTTGTCATTTTCCATGTATCATAATTGCCAATTAATTTGTAACCTTAGGGAAGGACCAAATGAACATGTCTAGAGAAAGGCTTCGGTTTGATGCCTTATTAGTATCAGTCCATACTGGTGGACCACTATCACCCAACTGGCAGAGATGACAGTGCTGTTTACAATACACCAAACACACCAACTGTAGTCAATGAAATCTTATTATTTAGGAATTCAAATATATCAAGTTGTTTAAATTATACCTTTCACTTTGATTTTTAATTTATCTTTTATTGCATCCACTTATTTTCCCTAGCACTATTTCATTTATAAGTAATCTTATAGCAAAGAATCATATACATCCATGAGTTTTACCTTAGGCAATCTAACAGCTGTTTTATAAGCTGTTCTTTTCAAGCCTTTTTGAACGTTTGAATATTGTAAGATATCAGATTCATTGTTAGTCATTTCCTGTTTACAACTAAACCAAAATATGGTTATAAAGCCTAAAGACATTTTATTCTTAAAATAAAATGAGTGGAATCAAAATGTATTTTGTTCTAAATGCTGAAAGTGCTTTCCTAAGGGAAACATAAAGATTCAAGAATTAGACTAGATAAAACTTTTATACATAAGAGATAGCATGCTGTAGAGGTGGAAATATAAACTCTAGAGCCAGACAAGACAGGTTGAAATCCTGAATATATTACCTGAACTCCTGGATTTGGGGCAAGTTATTGAACCTCTCTGAGACTCAGTTTTATCATTGAGTTATTAAATGAATCAGTTAATATTTAGAAATTATATAGAAAATTGACTGGCATAATGTGTTTGTGTTGGTTGAGTGAAGTAAACAAAAAGTCAAATATACCCATTATTCATTTTATTTTCCCCTGGATTGAATTGTTTTGCTTTATTAGATTTGCTTTTTAAAGAATTATCATTGAATTAATTTTGGCTTACTTCAACTTTCAACAGTTCTACTTTGGAAGTCCTGACATTTGCTTTCTGACAATATAGGATTGTCTGTGTTTTTAGACGTACAAAACAATTTTTTATTGTTTATAAATGCATACTACATAATAAATATATAATTAAAAATAAAATAGTGATTACTGTAATGAATACAGTAGTTTTCATAATCCAAACACAGTTAATGATAGAAGAAAAACCCTTTAGACATGCAAAAAATTGCACATCCTAGGTTTCAGACACGCTTTAAGAAAGGGAAGAAAAAAAAATAAATAAGAAAGGGAAGAAATTAAGGATGTGACAAAAGTGGTTGCAAATAATTTGTTGAAGACTAGGACTTCAAAGGAGCTATATTTCTGGCAATATGGGTTCCTCTGGATAGCTAGAGAACTCTCACAGCATAAATAACAAAACTTTTAGATCAAGTATAAATAAAATATTCATCACAGCTGAGTTTGAGAGATAGTAAGGAATATGCTCAGATATTAAAAATAGAAAATCAGAATAATGTGCAATGAATGCATCTGAGTATACTGTAATGGTAGCTGCTGGTATCAGACAAAGTAGAGCTTCTTGATTCAACCACTATGATTGAGACAAGAGACAAGTCTTTAGACTCTGCAAGGTAGGATGTCAAAATAGATTTCTCAGATTTTGGGGGGAAAGCCCACTCCTTTAATGAAATGGAGGCTAATTATATTCATATTGTTGTAGAGAAGATCTTTAGAACTTTAGAACTTTCATTTTGCAAAACTGATACTCTTATCCATTGAACTTCTCATTATTACTATTATTACTATTACTGTTATTATTTTTATTATCTCACTATCCCCTGGCAACCACCATCTACTTTCTATAAAGTTTCTAAGAGTTTGGCTGTGTTAGGTACCTCACATAAGTGGAATTTATGCAGTATTTGTCTTTTTGTTTCTGGCTTATTTCACTTAATGTCCTCAAGTTTCATCTCTGTTGTAATGTATAATGGCCTTTTCTTCTTTTTAAAGGCTGCATAATATTCTGGTGTGTGTGTGTGTCTATACCATATTTTCTTTATCCATTTATCTGTTGGACATTTAGGTCACTTCTACCTCTTGGTTATTGTGACTAGTACTGCAATAAACATGTATGCAAATATCTCTTCAAGATTCTATTTTTCTAATGTTTATTTATTTAAGCAATCTCTACACTGAATGTGGGGCTTGAACTCATGACTCCAAAATCAAGACCCACATGCTGTACTGACTGAAGCAGCCAGGTGTGCAAGATTCTATTTTTAATTATTTTGTATACACACCCAAAGGTGGGATTACTTGATCATGTGGTAATTCTGTTTTTAATTGTTTGAGGAACTCCATATTTTTCTATAGCACTTCCACAATTTTACCAATGGTGCATAACGGTTTCAATTTTCCAGACCCTTGCCAATACTTGTTTTCTGTTTTAGTTGTTGTTAGTGGTGTCAGTGGTGGTGGTGGTGTTAGTGGTAATACTGACAGACGTAAGATAGCTAATTGTGATTTTGATTTGAATATCCCTGATGATTAGTGATGATGAGTACATTTTCATATGCTTGTTGACATTATGTATGTATTCTTTGGAGAAATGTCTATTCAAGATCTTTGCCTATTTTTAAATCTTTTTTTTTGCTTTTTTTTGTTTTTTTGTTGTTGTTTAATTATAGGAAATTCTCTGTATATTCTAGATATTAACTCTTTATCAGATATATGATTTTCAAATCTTTTCTCCTATCCCACAGGTTGTCTTTATACTCTGTTGATTGCTTCCTTTGATGCTGGGAATTTTTAATTTTGATGAAGCCCCATTTATCTATTTTTACCTCTGTTGCTTTGCTTTTGGGTCATCAAGAAATCATTGTCAAATCTAACATCATGAAACATTCTGTAATATTTTATTCTAGCAGATTTATAGTTTTAAATCTTATGTTTCTGTCATAGATCCATTTGAGTTAATTATTGTATATCATTTAAGGCAAAGATCCAGTTTCATTCTTTTGCATGTGAATATCCTGATTTCCAGCACCATTTGTCTAAGAAACAGTCTTTTACCCATTGTGTAATCTTGGAACACTTTTCAAGTGACCATATAAGTGAGCATGTATTTTGTTTTGTTTTAATGCTCACTTTTCTAAAGAAAATTTTCATAATGTAGAATAGTTTTAGATTTACCAAAAGTTAAAAGGATAGCATGAGTACTTGATATACCCACACCCAAGTTCCAGTATTATTAATATCTTATATTACAAACACACATTTGTCACAACTAGTGAATCAATATGATGTATTATTACAAAGTCTAAACTTTGAGGGTGCCTGGGTGGCTCAGGAGTTAGGTGTCTGCCTTCAGCTCAGGTCATGATCTTGGGGTTATCAGGCTCCTTGCTCAGTGGGGATCCATCTCCTTCTTTCTGCCCCTCCTCCCCACTCATTCTCTCTCTCTCCTGTTCTCTCTCACTCACTCAAAAAAATAAATAAAACCTTTTAAAAAGCCACAAAACAAACAAAAAACAAGTCTATTCTTTCACCCAATATACTTTTTCTGCTCCAAGATGTCATCTAAGATACCATATTTCACATATTCTCCATGTATCCTTTGGCTCCTCTAAACTGTGATACTTTTTTCAGACTTTCTTTGTTTTTGATGACATCGATAGGTCTTAGGAGTATGTGTTATACATTTTGTAGACTATTCTTCAATTGAGATCTGTCTGACTTATTTTTTTCATGATTAGACTACAGTTAGAGATTCTTCATAAGATGATCATAGAGGTAAAATGCCAATGTTGTCATATTTTATAAAGGTACCAATTACTAACATGACTTATGACTGCTGATTTTGACTTTGCTTACCTGAGATAGTTTTTTCAGCTCTCTTCACTGTAAAGTTGTTTTTCCTCACTCCCTTCTTATGCACATCATTTCCTATTGAGTGAAGTCATTATGTTCCCCCAACATTTAAGGGATAAAGCATTAATACCCTACCTCCTTGAAAAATGGAACATCTATACCAATTATTTGGAATTCTACATAGGAGATTTGTCTTATTTATTTACTTATTTATTTATTTATTTATTCAGTCATTTATTTATATAAGTATATATAAATGGATATTTATTTTATACTTTGGTCATCCTACATTATTTTATTGATTATTTTTTCCATCTTTTAAGGCTAAAAAAACAACACAAGAAACAAGTATTGGTGAGGATGTGGAGAAAAAGGAATCCTTGTTCATTGCTGGTTGGAATGAAAACTGGTGTAGCCACTGTGGAAAAACAGTATGGAGGTTCTTCAAACAGTTAAAAACAGAACTATACTACAATGCAGCAATTACACTACTAGATACCTGCAAAATAGAAAAGTACTAATTTAAAGGGAATTAGTTTATTAGTTTATTATTAGTTTATTATGTTTATTGTAGTATTATTTACAACAGTATTATATTTTAATTCTTGACCTTAGGAACTATAAAGACTATACATGATTTAGAAATGAGACTATACCAAACAACGGCCAAAGGAGAATCGTCCACTCTATGCCTTCTTTTTGGTCTGGTCACGCAGAAATATAATGTTATCAGCTATGATTGTTGTTGCTTGTTGCCTCACATTATTTTTGTCTGTGTATTCACCGTAGTCTACTTTCCCTTCTACATAAATTTGGGACCCCTTTTTCACAAACTGATATGCCACATCTCTGAGACCTGGCCGGAATACTGATACCTTGTGCCACATTGTCTTTTGACTGACATTACCCATTTGGTATGTTTCACTCTCCCCTGGCTATACAATAGCCAAATTATGGAAGCAGCCCAAGTATCCATCAATATATGGCTGGATAAAGAAGATGCAATATATATCTATCTCTCTATATATGTCTATATATCTATATCTATATCTATTATCTATCTATCTATCTATCTATCTATCTATCTATCTATCTATATCTTGCCATTTACAATAACATGGATTGAGCTAGAGAGTATAATACTAAGTGAAATAATTGAGTCAGAAAAGTACAAATACTATGTGATTTCACTCATGTGGGATTTAATAAGCACAAGAAAATGAACAAGGAAAAAAAAAGAGAGAGAGAGAAACAAGGCAAGAAAGAGACTCTTAACTATTGAGAACAGACTGATGGTTACCAGAGAGGAGGTGGGTGGGGGACATGGGTGAAATAAGTGACAGGGATTAAAGAGTACACTTGTTAGGATGAGAGCACTGAGTAATATATATAATTTTTTTTAATTTTTTTTTTATTTATGATAGTCACAGAGAGAGAGAGAGAGAGAGATTGGCAGAGACACAGGCAGAGGGAGAAGCAGGCCCCATGCACCGGGAGCCTGATGTGGGATTCGATCCCAGGTCTCCAGGATCGCGCCCTGGGCCAAAGGCAGGCGCCAAACCGCTGCGCCACCCAGGGATCCCTATAATTGTTGAATCACTATATTGTACACATGAAACTAATATAACATTGTATGTTAACTATACTGGAATTAAAATAAAAATCTTATGGAAACAATAAGAAAAAAACAGAATTCACTGAGGATAAAGATAAAAAAAAATGTTTTCCTATTTTTGCTATTGGGAGCTCTTCAGTTGGCTACTTGTCCTACTGTGTTTGACATATTTCCATGTGTTTGTTTGTTTGTTTTTAGCACTTCCTTGCTTCTGGCAATGATAGGATGCTCCAGACATCTCGTCCAAATGTGGCTACAATGGGATTCTACTCTATTGCCATCTTGGTTGCATTTGAATATTCTATAATCCGGGGTACATAATCTCTTCAAAGGCAAAGCATAACGGGATGAAAACTTAAGAGCTTTGGAATAATTCAGAATAGAGTTCGAATTCTGGTGTGATTAACTAAAAAGCTTAAATACAGTGTATTTGGTGTGGTAACTTGCTCTAGACCACACATGTCTCTTTTGTACAGAAACAACTGGATTTTTTAGGTTCTATCTCTGAAGGAGCCTCATCAGTTATCCCTCCTTCCACATTTCCTACTTTATGACTTCTCTTATACATTTGTCTGGAAGGGTAACAGGGTTTATGATTTGATTCTAACTGGACACTCATCTATTAAAGTTCTTTATATATACACGCCATGTTGGTCAACTATGTTCTTTTTTTTTTTTTAATTTTTTTTTTATTTATTTATGATAGGCACACAGTGAGAGAGAGAGAGGCAGAGACACAGGCAGAGGGAGAAGCAGGCTCCATGCACCGGGAGCCCGATGTGGGATTCGATCCCGGGTCTCCAGGATCGCGCCCTGGGCCAAAGGCAGGCGCCAAACCGCTGCGCCAGCCAGGGATCCCCCGGTCAACTATGTTCTACATAAATATTAACTCTTTGGGATTTGCAATTTATTTCCTCTTGGTTCAATTGACTTCAAAATATTATTTTTAATATTTAAAACAATTGATTCTTATTTAGTATTTCTGTGCTTATTTGGCTGTATATATTACAGGTTGGTTTGGAGTTGAGGGTGTAAGATGTTTATTAGGTATCAAAGCCCGAAAAAAGCAGAGAGAGAAGATAAAGGAAGCCAGTGTCAGTCTGAAAAGCAGCACCAATAAGGGCTTCAGCCAATGTCGTGTGAGTGCAGCCCAGCAGAATGGCCGGATAGGACTGAAATGGCCAGGCCTTCATGCCAGGCTTGCATGGTCCCCTGATGCAGGCTGCTCAGGGGAATGAGCTTGGGGAACAGCAATCTGCAGCTAAGGCAGATCCTCAAGTAGCTGAGAGCTGAAGGCTGTCTACTGAAGGCATATCCTTCACTGAAAACAATCAGAACAGTATATTTATCTCCAGGTCTATAACATGTATGTATGTAATGCACATGTATGTATGAAAACCTGTAATTCTGTAAAGTTAGAGGAAAAACGTGGTGATCTTTGGCCTAGTTAGTGAAATATTCATAAAGAATAACATCTTTGAGCTCTTCTAGGAGTATGAATGATCATCTACAATAGCTTTGCATACTCTTCTTTTTCTTGCTCTGTTATTGGTTACATCAGTGCCTGTTGAAGCTTACAGATAAATTACTGTGGCTCTTAATATTAACTAATAAAACATAATCCATCACTCATGGTTCTGCTTCTAACAACTAATGTGACTGGACAATTAAAATCAGCTTTGTATTGTAGGCATATATGTTAGGTTTAAATACTACTGATGTTTCATAAGGAAATCAAATGCCTTGTTTTCACAATTAAAGTCATTGTTTTGAAAGGGAGAATTTAATGTTACTTTCAAGGTTTACTTTTGTGCTTTGGGCAGAGAACAGTTTGCCAGAATAATTTTTATATTATTTATAGTTCTAGTTATAAACTCTTTTAGTATTTTCCTTTAAGTCTTACACTTCCACATTAAAGAGATGTGGGAAAATTAACTCCTTTCTTTTTTTTTTTTTTGGAAAATGGTGTTGTAACTTTTCACCAATACTCACAAACATGCATATTATTAATGCCTCATGCCTAAAGGTTATGGTATTAAAATATCTGTAGAAAATTATATAGTCTTGGAATAGTACATTACAATCTTTTGGGGAGAGAAAACTTTTTTGCTTCATTGTCATTATAGTTAATTCTAATAGACCTAGGACCTAAACTTTCATGCTATTTTATCATTATGTCAGTCATGACACAATAAAAGTGTAAATTCTTATTTTCAAGATTGGAAAAGAGAGAAATTCATTTTTAATGCATACTAACTAGAAATGGAATAACCACTTGCCACAGGAGAAGATTAATAACCAGGGACTGTATTATGAACTGAACATTCAAATTCTGTACTCTGGCATACAATCTCTAGACTATGTTTATGATGTATAAATTGTACATTAGCCTATGCCAAAGGCTTAGTGTAAAGTGATTTCAACGATATTGTCCTGTTTTCTTTTTTCCTCATAAAAATGTAAACTGTACTGGAAAATGTAAACTGTACTGTAATTAGAGGAAGCATATCCCCTGTAGTAGTGGAAATAACAAAAGTAACACTTTGCATTTGGATGATAGCTCCATATTCCCCTGGAAAACTGAATTCCTTAAGACACAATAACCAGATATCTTTGAGATGATCATATAGCAGCTGTTGTATTGATTCTTAGTCAACTGAAATATTCATAAGATGTCATGCAAATTATCACAAAAAAGATTCCTGGCCAAAATAAATCTATTAAATCATGATAAGCTTCATCTTCAGTTAGGTTTCAGACTACCACACAAAGGAAAGTTCACACATAAATAAACGCATTTAATATTTGAGAGTTCTCATTAAACTCAAAATTAGGTAGTGCAGGGTCACTATTTAATGAATTCAGATCCGGTATTTCTTAATACAATTTCCTTTCTGGTATCCTTGCTTCTTCCCACCTCCTGATCTTTTTTTTTTTTTTTTCATGCACTAGCGTTACTGATTCTTTTAAAAACTATCACTTCTCCACACCTCCACACCCAATGAATTACCATGACATGGTAATTAACTATTAATATGAGTCTCAAATTACCGCTGCCTAACTGTTTTTAGTTTCTGGTTATTTATTTCATTTTTGCCTCAATTACATTGGTAGCACATCAAGTCTGATCTCAGTTTCATCCTCCCTACCATGATGGGGCTGTATGTTCTGAGTTGCAAATTCCTTCATGGGGCTTTCATTTCTTTCCTAATTCTATTCTCAGGCTATCTGGGGCTGAACTGCGACCCCACCCCAAAGTTCTGTATGTTGAATAGCAACCCCAAGTACCTCAGAATGTGCTTGCATTCGGAGGAAGGGATGTTAAAAGATAATATGAGGTCATTAGAGTGTGCCCTAATCCAATACAATTGTCCTTATAGGGAGATTAGGACACAGACATACATGGGGGAAAGACCAGGTGCAGCCACAGTGAGAAAATTGCCTCTACAAACCAAGGAGAGAGTCCTCAGAGGAAACCAATTTTCTGGACACCTTAATCTCAGACTTTTAATCTCCAGAGCTGTGAAAATAACATTTCTTTTGTTAAAGTCACCCAGTCCCAGTTTATGGTACTTTTTTGTGGTAGCCCTGGCAAGTGAATATGCAGGCTAATTCCAAACTCCTGGACATGGCTTGTGTGTTTCTTTAAGTCAAGTGCCTCAGCCTGATCTTTGCTACACATCGCATTTATCTGCTCTATTATACTATTTCTCTTTCTCTCTTTTTAAAATGTCTCTACTTTCAGTATAAAATTAAAAAAAATCAGATTAGGTATTGCCATTTTATTTTATTTTTCTGAGATGTTCCTGAAGCAGTATTTATTCTTAGGTAAACATTTGCATAGCCTCTTATGACTCTATTTTATGAACTTTATCCTTTTCTAGATTTAGTAATTTTGCACTGTTTATTTTTGAGTCCTTGTTTTCGGTCCTGAATTTTCTCAATAAATATAAGTTAAAAGAATGGTTAAATAGAGGCTTTGTTACCATTGATTAATGATCTGTAGGTTTGGGACTTCAAAATAGTTCTCAGTGCCCCTTCCAATGTAACTAACAAGAAGTGGTAGAGCTAATTCACACTTCAAGCAAATACCTGAACTGAGCATGAAATAGTTATAGGAGGTAGCACAATGAATTAAGGTTATTTATAATAACATTGTCTGGTTGCTAAAAGAGTAGATCTTAAAAGTTCACATTACAAGAAAAAAACATAACTATGTGTGATGTGTGTGGTAATCCTGTCTGAGAAAATCCAGAAGTCTGGTTACATGCTGAAAACAAAGGAAATCTCTGGATAACCTTTGGTGGTATGTCAACTGGAGCATTCTAAGTTGAGATCACTTAGGGAAGAAGAAATATTTTGCTTTTGTACTGAATTTTCCTTGCTGAGATACAATCATGCAATCATATTAAAAGTGTAAGCAATCCCTGTCACTTTGCAGTGGTCCCCTAAACATTCTAGAATAAATTTATTATTAAAAGGAACTTCTGAAGCCTTCTCTTTAAGAAGGCACATGAAAAATATTGGGAAAAGGATTAGGTGTATAGGGATAAGAAAATTATTTTGAGACATTGCCTTAGAAAAATTAAAAATATGTGTTTTTCTAGAGAACAAAAATAAAATTGGTCCTTTTTTCTAGACATTAAAATCATTCAAAGAATAGAGTTCCTCAGATATAGCTGAGCTCTTCACTAAAGTCATTCAATTACTTTCTATAAGAACTTGAACATACTAAAGTCGGCCCTAATCTTCCAATTACCACAATAAAAACACATTAATTAATTAATTTATGTTTTTTAAACACATTAATTTATTACTGTTTTAGTTCTTCAACTTTTTGCACAGGAAACCAACTAATTTTCTGAATCATCACTTTCCTTTTGAATTTATTCATAACATTATGCATGCATTTTAAAAATAATTTTCATTTGAAAGTAATTTTAGATTTATAGGAAGTAACAAGGATAGTACAGAGTGCTCCCATGTATCCTACACCTGGTTTCCTCAATTATTAACATATATTAAAAATATTTTATTTATTTATTCACTTATTCATTTATTTATTTAGAGAGACACAAGCAAGGGGATGGGCAGAGAGAGAGGGGAGAGAGAATCTCAAGCAAACTCTGTACTGAGCACTAGGCCTGATGTGGGGCTCAACCCTGAGATGAACCTGAGCTGAAATCAAGAGTCAAATATTCAGCCAACTGAATCACCCAGATGTCCCTGAATTGTTAATATTTGTATTACTAATGGTATGTTTGTCTCAAAAAAGCAACTAGATTACTAACAGCTAAAATCCATACCTTATTCAAACCTCCTTGTTTTTATCTAGTTTTTTTTTTTTTTTTATGTTCCAGCTGCACATCTCAAATACCATATTACATTTATTCACCAGGTTTCTGTAGGCTGTGACAGTTACTCAGACTTTTCTTTTTTTTTTTTTTATGACCTTGGTGGCAGTGAGGAATATGGATCAGATATTTTGTAGATGGTTTTCCAATTTGAGTTTGTCTGATATTTTTCTCAAGGTTAGATGGAGGCTTATGGATTTTTGGATGGAGGCCACAACAGTAAAGTGTCATTCTCATCATAGTTTTATGCCAAGACACATGCTATCAATATGACTTCTCACTCTTGATGTTAATTTTGGCCACCTGGCTGAGGTAGGTTTGTCAGGTTTGTCTTCTATAAAATCAATCTTTTCTTCCTCTTTACTTTACTCTTTGGAAGAAAGTCATTAGAACAGCTCACATTTAAGGGGTGAGGAGAAGTGCCACCCTTGAGGGTTTAGAAACAACAATAGTTATTTGGAAATATTCTATACCAGGTATACATCTCATCTTTCCCATTATTTATTTCTTCAATCAATTATTTATATCACTATGTACACATGGATGTTATTTTATAACTTGAGTTATATTCCAATACAATATTATTTATTTTCTTGCTCAATTTATTCCAGCATTGTCCATAGGTAACTCTCCCTGTTGACTCCTATGTCTCCTTGACACATCCTTATCATTGTATGTTTTTGTTTTGCTTATTTTGTTTTTTAAAGCACTTTCTTTCTGTCACTACCTGGCCATCACTATCAATCATGCACTTATTTATGTGTTCAATTACAGTGTGCATATACAGAAGTTTTGAGGTTTTTAACATATCTTGGTAAGAAACAACTTTATCAACTAGAGTGTAATGTTTATATACAAACCCTTTTGTCTTTGGCCTTAGAGTTTCCAGTCATATCCAAAGTCACTTAAGTCAGCACCACACTTTTTCCCCAACCGCTTCAGAGAGATAATATCATCCATTTGTAGCACAGTGAGACTCTTTTTCATGGTCTATATTCCATTCTGGGATCATTTGAACTAGTTTATTTTTAAAAGTTCCATACATTAAAGTTCACTGTTATCTGTAAAGTTTTATGGATTTTGTGAGATTCATAGAATCATATACACATCGTTACAATGTCATTACACTGTATGCCCTAATGAAAACCTGTGCTTTACGTATTTGTAAACCATTGACAACCACTGACCTGTTTTAAATCTTTATTGCCTTTTTTCTGCAACACTACATAAACAGAAATAAATCTTAGATTTTTCTCCACTAATCAATAATCATTTAAGATTCCTTAATATTCTTTTATGTTTTTCTGAGGCTCAATAGTTTATTTTTCTTTTTGATGAATAATAATATGGATGATCACAGTTTGGTTACTCATTCACTTATTGAAGAAGATATTGGTTGCTTTTAGGTAGGGTAATTATGAATAAAGATGTTATTAATATTTTTGCATAGATTGTTCTGGTAAGTTTTCCAATCTGTTGGGTAAATACATGTTGATGTCATTTTTAGAGTACAAGGTAAGACAGTGTTTAGCTTTGTAAGAAATTCTAAAATAGTTTTTCAAAGTGGCGGTACCATTTTACATTTCCACCAGCAATGAATGAGAGTTTTTGTTTTTCCACATCCTCACCAGAATTAGTATTCTCAGTCTTAAACTTTAATTATTTTTTCAGGTTTGTATTAGCATCTTAAAACTGTTTGAATTTTAATTTTCCTAATAACATATGTTAGGAACCATCTTTCTAACCATCTACTATCTTTCTATAGTCTGTCATCATTGGTAGATAGACATTCAGATCTTTGGCCTATTTTGTTTATTTAGTTTCTTATTGTTGCATTTTAACTGTTCTTATATTATGGATGCATGCCCTTTAATTGATATATAATCTGCTAATATTTCCTCTCAGTAAGTCACTTATCTTTTCTATTAATGGGGACTTTACAGTGCAAAAGTTCTAATTTTGATAAAAATTATTTTTTTTTTTCTTTTTTGGACTGTGCTTTTAGTGTTGTAGTTAAAAACTCATCACCAAATCCAAAATTGCCTTGAGCTTGTGTTATTTTGAGTTATATGGTTTTGCATTTTACATTTAAATATAAAATCCATTTTGAGTTAAATTTTTTATAAGATGTAAAGCCTGGATCTAGTTTTATTTTTGTGCATATGGATGTACAATTGTTCAACACTATTGAAAGATTATCTTTTCTTCATTGAATTGTTTGCATTTGGTCAAAAATTAGTTGACTATTAGTTGGTCTGTTTCTGAATCACTTCTATTTTATTTTATTTTTATTTTTTTAAAGATTTTATTTATTTATTCATGATAGTCACAGAGAGAGAGAAAGAGAGAGAGGCAGAGACACAGGCAGAGGGAGAAGCAGGCTCCATGCACCGGGATCCCGACGTGGGATTCGATTCCGGGTCTCCAGGATGGCGCCCTGGGCCAAAGGCAGGCGCCAAACCGCTGTGCCACCCAGGGATCCCCAATCACTTCTATTTTATCAACCATTGTTGATAAATATATTCTTTCACTAATGTACTAATTTTTTATATGTGTGTTTATATACTTTTTTGTGTGAGAATAAAGAGATAGAGAAATACTTTTCTTTAGTTCAAAACCAGTAAACTGTATCATCACGTGCTCTAATTCAATATATAGAGTATAAGTTTCTACATTACATTTTCTCACTAAACACTGACAGTTGAGGTAAATACAAGTTATTTCCTAAGGCCATGCTATGCATGGAGTAAGCTACACAGTAGTTAAAAAAGCAAAACTAGAAAACAGATTCCTTTGCTTTAGAGAAAGAATATGTTGAACACTGACTGCCTCAAATAAGATCTTTGAAATTACAAAAGGTCATTCAGTAAATCGCTGTAAGAATCTTTAAAAGAGAACAAAATTTGTTAGGAAATGACGATAAAATGAGTTTGTCAGTGAGTAGAATTTACATGAGATTTTCTGTTGGTGCTGCTGCTATGAAGCATTTAAGGGAAATGGAGATTGATATTTATGTTTTTTGGGGGGAATTTTAGATATAACAGCTTTACCAATTATAAGTCTTTGGAAGAGTTAGCTAGGGAAGGGGTCCTTCTTGTATAATGTCTCCTCTGTAACTAATGCTTAGGGATGATGTTATGCTGTTTTGGTTTGAGGACACTCATTGTGAGTATGTTGCTGACAGGATACAGAAGTAAAGTTGTGGCTGCTGTGAGCAGCAGTACCTCCTAGATGGTGAGTTGCAAGAAAGTGAGGTATTACTTCTTCAGATGTAGTTCCTTTGGCCCTTGACTGTACCTGACAATAAAAAGGACTATGATGTGGTCTCAAAAGTACATGCCCTTTATCTAGGAACTAAGTGGAGAACCAAGATCCAGAAAAGTCAGTCATTCCTGGATAATGTGTATTAACTCTAACTGAAAGAATTCTATCCTGATGTAACTGGCCAAGAAAAAAAAAAAAAAGGAAAAGAAAAAAAAGAAAAGAAAATGAAAAAAAGAAAAGAAAAGAAGAAAAGAAAAGAAAAGAAAAGAAAAGAAAAGAAAAGAAAATAGAACCAATCCAATGCAGATAAAACCTAAGCTTTAAGAACTACTGTGCTTTTATTCAGCATCTACTTATGAAACAGACATTTAGCCTACAATTAGTGATCTTATCCTGGTCTGTTGCAGTTTATAACCAAGGTCAATGATGCCTCTCTTTATCTTCAGAAATATTTTCATGCATGAAAAATATACGATGACTATGCCACCAATATTTTCAACTGACTGTGTTTCTAAGATGTCATTTTAATGCCCTTTCTAGACTAGAAAAATATGAAATACAAAATAAGGAAAGTTATTTTAGTTTCTGTTTCTGTATAATTTTCATTTATTCATCTCAATAATTCGTAAGCAATTAAACAAAACAGGAAAACAATGCATAAACAAAATGAAAAGTTTAATAAAAAATATAGACTCTTAAAAATGTAATTTATTATTTATTTATTTATTTATTTATTTATTTATTTATTTATTTATGAAAGAGAGAGAGAGAGAGCAGGAGAGCACAAGTGTTGGAAAGGGAGAAGCAGGCTGCCTATACAGCAGGGAGCCCAATGTGGAGCTCTATTTCAGGACCCTGGAATACAACCTGAGACAATTGCAACCTCTTAACCAACTGAGCCACCCAGGCATGCCCAAAATATAAACTTTAAAAAGAATAAAACAGAAATCCTGGAACTAAAGAATAAAATGACAGATCTGAAAAATTCAAAAGAGAGCTTCAACGAAAGACTTCATCATTCAGAAAAGATAAAAACAGGCAAATTTCAAGAAAAGTAATTTGAAATTAGCCAATTAGGAAAACAAAAAGAAAAATGAATGAAAAAGAGTGAAGAAAGATGATCAATTATGTTAATTACAGGAAAACATCAAGCAAGTGAACATTCAAATCATAGGAGTGCCAGAGGAAAAGAGAAATAGAAAGGGCAGAAAGATTATATAAAGAATCAATAGATGAATA
The DNA here is from genome assembly GCF_011100685.1 of Canis lupus familiaris. Lineage (NCBI taxonomy): Eukaryota > Metazoa > Chordata > Mammalia > Carnivora > Canidae > Canis > Canis lupus. Next base: position 2,073,035 of record NC_049250.1, on the reverse strand, counting down.
ATTCATAAATCATGGAGCAATGTAGACATCCAGACACAGGGATACCATAGAACCCTTAGCAGGATCAACCCAAATAAAATTGCTCTGAGACACATGTAATCAAAATGTTAAAGTATCGAAGAGGAAGGAGAAAAAATTGAAAGCAGCTAGAAAAAAAAATTATCAGGGGAATTTCCATTAATATTTAAGTGGATTTTTCTGCAGAAGCCTTGTGGGCCAGAAGGGAGTAGAATGATATTTGCAAAATAGTAAAATAAAAAATTAAAAAAAAAATCCTGCCAGCCAAGAGTACTACACCCAACAAAGCCCACCTTTAGAAATGAAAGACATAGATGTTCGTTCCTATATAAACAAAAGCTAAGAAAATTAATAACTAGACTAGCATTATAATAAATGCTAAAGGGATTTCTCCAGGTTATAATGATGCTAAGTAATACATAAAAACATATAAAGGTAAAAAACTCACTGGTAAAGGTAAATATATAGTCAAATTCAGAATACCATAATGCTGTAATGGTGTTGTATAAATCAATCACTAGTATAAAAGTTAAGAAACACTAATATTAAAAATAATTATAGCTTTAATAATTTGTTAACAGATGCACTACATGAAAAGTTGTAAAGCATAACATCACCAACACAAAATATGGAAGGGGGAAAAGTCACAGTGTAGTTTTTACATGCAACTGAAGGATAAATTAATATCAGCTTACAGACCAATATCCCTATAAGATGTTTTATGTAAGCCTACTAGTAAGGTAATCATAAAGAAAATAACTTATAGTAATTACATAAAAGATAAGGAGAGATCAATTAATCAAAAAGAAACTCAGTAAGAAAAGGAAAGGAAAAATGTCAGAAAGAAAAGGAAAACTGTCAGAAAACAGCTAAAAAATGAGGGATCCCTGAGTGGCTCAGCAGTTTGGCACCTGCCTTTAGCCTAGGGCATGATCCTGGAGTCCTGAGATCAAGTCCCACACTGGGCTCCTTACATGGGGCCTGCTTCTCCCTCTACTTGTGTCTCTGCCACTCTTTCTCTGTCTCTCTCTGTGTGTCTCTCATGAATAAATAAATAAAACCTTTTTTTTAAATAAAAGAAAACAATTTAAAAATGAAAATAGTGAGTCCTTACTAATCAATAATTAGTTTAATGAGACACCTTGGTGGCTCAGTCAGTTAAGCGTCTGCCTTTGGCTGAGGTCATGATCCTGGAGTGCCCCTGGATTGAGCCTCACATCAGGCTCCCTGCTGAGCAGGCTCCCTGCTTCTCCCTCTGCCCTTCACCCTGCTCATGGCTCATGCTCTCTCTCTCCTTACACCCAGTTGCTCTATCATATAAATGGATAAAATATCTTTAAAAAGTAAAGGTAACTGGAAGACATTCTCCATAAAAAAACAAAATGTCTGAATAGATAAAATAAGATTCAATAATAAGCTGCCTACAAGAGACATAACTTTAGCTTTAAAACTACACATAGGTTGGAAATGAAGGGATAGAAAAAGATATTCCACACAAACAGCAACCAAAGAAAGCAGGAGTGGTTATATTTTTATCAGATAAAATAGATTTTCAGTAAAAATCAGTGATAAGAAACAAAGATGATCATTCTATAATGACGAAGGGGTCAATTTATCAAGAGGATACAGCAATTATAAATATATATGCATCCAACATTAATAAATCTAAATATTTAAAGCAAATATTAAGAGAACTGAAGGAGGCAATAAATAATAGTACAATAATAATACTAAGTTTCAATATCCCACTTTCAAAATTGGGTAGATAACCCAAATAAAAAAAATTAATAAGAAAACAGTAGACCTGAATAACTCAGGTCAATCAGGCCCTGTTCTATAGAACAGATGGACTTTACAGATATAAATAGAACATTCCATCCAACAGCACCAGAATACACATTCTTTTCAAGTTCAAATGGGACATTCTCAAGGATAGGTAATATGTGGAGTCATAAAGCAAGCTTTAGAAAATTATTTTTTTATAAATTTATTTTCATTGATGTTCAATTTGCCAACATATAGAATAACACCCAGTGTCATCCCATCAAGTGCCTCCCTCAGTGCCCATCACCCAGTCACCCGAACCCCCCGGCCACCTCCCCTTCCACCACCTCTAGTTGGTTTCCCAGAGTTAGGAGTCTCTCATGTTCTGTCTCCCTTTCTGATATTTCCCACTCATTTTTCCTCCTTTCCCCTTTATTCCCTTTCACTATTTTTTATATTCCTCAAATGAATGAAACCATATAATGTTTGTCCTTCTCCGACGACTTACTTCACTCAGCACAATACCCTCCAGTTCCATCCACGTGGAAACAAATGGTGGGTACTTGTCATTTCTAATGGCTGAGGAATATTCCATTGTATACATAAACCACATCTTCTTTATCCATTCATCTTCTGATGGACACCGAGGCTCCTTCCACAGTTTGGCAATTGTGGACATTGCTGCTAGAAACATCGGGGTGCAGGTGTCCCGGCGTTTCATTGCATCTGTATCTTAGGGGTAAATCCCCAACAGTGCAATTGCTGGGTCATAGGGCAGGTCTATTTTTGACTCTTTGAGGAATCTCCACACAGTTTTCCAGAGTGGCTGTACCAATTCACATTCCCACCAACAGTGTAAGAGGGTTCCCTTTTCTCTGCATCCTCTCCAACATTTGTGGTTTCCTGCCTTGTTAATTTTCCCCATTCTCACTGGTATGAGGTGGTATCTCATTGTGGTTTTGATTTGTATTTCCCCGATGGCAAGTGATGCAGAGCATTTTCTCATGTGTATGTTGGCCATGTCTATGTCTTCCTCTGTGAGATTTCTCTTCATGTCTTTTGCCCATTTCATGATTGGATTGTTTTTTTCTTTGCTGTGGAGTTTAATAAGTTCTTTATAGATCTTGGAAACTAGCCCTTTATCTGATACGTCATTTGCAAATATCTTCTCCCATTCTGTAGGTTGTCTTTGAGTTTTGTTGACTGTATCCTTTGCTGTGCAAAGCTTCTTATCTGGATGAAGTCCCAATAGTTCATTTTTGCTTTTGTTTCTTTTGCCTTCATGGATGTATCTTGCAAGAAGTTACTGTGGCCGAGTTCAAAAAGGGTGTTGTCTGTGTTCTCCTCTAGGATTTTGATGGAATCTTGTCTCACATTTAGATCTTTCATCCATTTTGAGTTTATCTTTGTGTATGGTGAAAGAGAGTGGTCTAGTTTCATTCTTCTGCATGTGGATGTCCAATTTTCTCAGCACCATTTATTGAAGAGACTGTCTTTCTTCCAATGGATAGTCTTTCCTCCTTTATCGAATATTAGTTGACCATAGAGTTCAGGGTCCACTTCTGGGTTCTCTATTCTATTCCATTGATCTATGTGTCTGTTTTTGTGCCAGTACCACACTGTCTTGATGACCACAGCTTTGTAGTACAACCTGAAATCTGGCATTGTGATGCCCCCAGTTATGGTTTTCTTTTTTAAAATTCCCCTGGCTATTTGGGGTCTTTTCTGATTCCACACAAATCTTAAAATAATTTGTTCTAACTCTCTGAAGAAAGTCCATGGTATCTTGATAGGGATTGCATTAAACATGTACATTGCCCTGGGTAACATTGACATTTTCACAATATTAATTCTGCCAATCCATGAGCATGGAATATTTAAATAAATAAATAAAAAAACATGCAATTAACACATTGAGCTACGTAGGTGCCCTGAAATTGGACCCCTATCTTACACCACTCATAAAAATTAACTTTAAATGGATAAAAGACATAAACAGAAGACCTGCAACTGCAAAACTCCTAGAGGAGTACAGGGAAGAAGCTCCTTGATATTGGTATTGGCTACATTTTGTTTTGCAATATGACACCAAAAGTAAAAGTGACCGAAGTAAAAATAAACAAGTGATACTGTATCAAGCTAAAAAGTTTCTACATAGCAAAAGAAACAATGAGGCAATATACATAGTGGGAGAAAGTATTTGCAAACCAAGTGTGAAATCAGGAGTTAATATCCTAAATATATAGGCAATCTTATAACTCAATAGCATAAAATCAAACAATGTGATTAAGAAATGGACAGAGGGATTCCTGTGTGGCTCAGAAGTTGAGCGTCTGCCTTCAGTTCAGGGCATTGATTTCGGATCTGGGGATGGAGTCCTGCATTGGGCTCTTTCTTGGGGAGCCTGCTTCTCCCTCTGCCTGTGTCTCTGCCTCTATCTATGTGTCTCTCATGAATAAATAAATAAATAAAATCTTAAAAATAAATAAATAAATAAAATCTTAAAAAAGAAACCTACTTAAAAAAATGGACAGAGTACCTGAAAAGACATTTTTCTAAAGACATTTTTCCAACATACAAATGAATCACAGGTATGTGGAAGGATTCTCCACATCACTAATCATCAGGGGAATGCAAATCACAGCCACCATGAGACATCCCCTCACAGTGTTAGAATGGCTATCATTAAGAAGATACAACATAAAAAGTGTTGGTGTGGAACCCTAACCCTTTCCTGGGTACAGTTGATAAGAATGTAAATTGGTGTAGCCACTATAGAAAACAGGATGGAATTTCCTCAAAAAATTTATAGCAGAAATACTATATGATTTAGCATTCCCATTTTTAGGTATATGTACAAAAGAAATGAAACCATGATATTAAAGAGTCATTTATACTGCCATGTACTGCAGTATTAGTCACCATAGCCAAGACACTGAAATAACAGAAGAGTCCATTGACAGATGAATGGATAAAAAAGTATGTATATACAGAATATTATTCATCTACAAAGAAGAAGGAAATATTGCCATTTGTGACAATACGACTAGACCTTGAGGGCATTATGATAAGTGAAATAAGTAGAGAATGACAAATACTGCATGATCTCACTTATATATGGAATCTAAAAGCAGTCATACTCAGATAAGCAGAGTGTTGAAAGATGGTTGCCAGGAGTAAGGGGGTGGGCAAATGGGGAAATGTTGATCAAAGGGTACAAATTTCCAGTTAGAAGATGGATAAGTTCTGGGGATCTAATGCATAGTATTGCATAGTTAATGCTACAGTCAACACTATAGTTAACAATACTGCATTATACACTAGAAAGTTGCTAAGAGTGTATCTTAAATGTTCTCACCACACACATACACAAAAGTAACTAATTATGTGGGGGAATGAAGGTGTTAACTAACTTTATTGTCATAATTGTTTTACTACATATATACATATAATCATCACATCGGTTACTTTAAGCTTTTATAATGTTATGTTTCAATTATATCTCAATAAAGCTAGTTTAAAAATTATCTATCATACAGGAAATATAACTTCTAACTTAAGATTTGTTTCTAGATATATTTATGTAGGGAAAATCTACAAGCATTTGGAGGGCAATGTTGATGATAGTAATTCAATGGGATCATATTTCTGTAACATATGTTTAATACAAAAGACTGTCTTAAATGCTAAGATAAAACAATAGTTTTGCATCTAATGCTAAAATTAATTCATTCTATTTCTGATACCTCTTTAAACGTAATATAGTCTTTCCCATTTTATTATGTCTTTGACTGTTTTATTTATTTTTAACAGAACCAAAAAACCATAATATATAGTGCAGTGAATTAGAACAAAGGAATTGGAGTCATAGTGTTTTGGCTCAGTTCCCAGATCTGCCTCTTGATAGCTGTGCAATTAAGCCTTGCTTAATGCCTTTGCCCCTCAATTTCCCCATCTGTAAAATTGTCATAAAAGTAGACCTTCTTAATAGTGAGCATAAGGGTCAAGTAAGATCATAATTAGAAATGGAACATGATCTGGACATAAACATTTTTTTATAATTATTATGACCAGTGTGGTTTCTTTCAGCTTTCATTTCTCATAGCAAGATGCCTACAATACAAGGTCGGATGTAATAAGTCATTTCCCCACTGTTCAGTTAAATAAGTACATTTTTAAGAACTTTGGTCTTATCTGACCCCTGAACCAGCGTCAAAGCAGCAGGTTTTGCTCTCTCCTAAAAGCAAAAAGTCTTGTGACTTTGGACAAGGCCTTGAATGTCCAGGACACTGCATTTCTGTATAGAGATGAGGCTAAGTAATCATGAAGATCCTTGCAAGATCTAAACATTTAAAATTTCATGAAATAAACAACTATTAATAAAACTAGTAAAAAAAACCTCAGTTCTTAGGAGTCTGCTGTCATTTCTAGAGATTACCTATTAAAAGCTGTATCTCACTAACTGTGTGGCGTCCCATGCTTTTCTGTCCCACTACTGCCCATTTATGGAGTGAGGGTATTGTTCACATTCAGCATGATTCAGTACTGATCAGTGGTCTAACGCCACTGTTAGATGTTAAAGACATGCTAACAAACGCTAATACAAAGTGCTATCTTAAAGGAGAAGAAACAATGCAAAGAGAAGATTCTGAAGACACATGCTTGACAACTTGAGAGTAGTATCTAGGATGTCACTGTATGCATCCCCTAGGTGTCTTTTTTCAAGAAACTTTTAGGTGGTTTTCCATGAAGCATTTATAAATTCACCAATCAACATATGTGTTCTATCAAAATAAAAAATAATAATTTTAATGCCTACTTTTAGGTCTGGAAATATATTGAATACTGTGAGACCAATTGCTTTAGAATATATCTCAGAAATCCTAACAGCATTAACTGGTCTGGTGCAGATTTAGGGTGAAGGCTGAGATTGGATGTGAAGATCCTATAACCTTTTTTTTTTTTTTTTTTTTTTTTTTTAGATCCTATAATCTTATTTCAGACTACTGTCCTCATCCATTTCTGGCATTGTTTGGTGTTTGGGGTTCACAATAGGAACCACAGTCATTTAAGACTCCTGGGTTGACCTAGGCTTTCAAGATTATTTAAAGTCCCAGGACACTGTTTTTACTAGAAACATCTAGCAGCTGTAGCAGCTGGTAGAGAACCACCTCTTCAGAGAATCCAGGTTGTGGAGTTCCTCTAATTATTCCTAGGATTTTTGGCAGATGTTCAATAAAATTTTTCTTTTTTTTTTTTTTTCTTTTTTTTTTTTTTTTTTTAGTAAGAGAGAGAGATAGAGAGAGAGGGGGGGCCAGGGGGATAAGAGGCAGAGGGAGAGAGACAATCCCAAGCAGGCTTCACAGTGCAGAGCCTGAGGCAGGGTTTGAATACACAACCCCCTAGATCATGACCTGAGCTGAAATCATTTAACTGATGAGCCACCCAGGTGCCCCAATATTCATTGAATTTTTAAAAAGCAAGTTAAAGGATGAACCAGCACAATGCTTTTCAGTTGGGTTCTTTATCAATGAATGATAAAAATATAGATATTAAGACTTTTCTCTCTATAGATTCTGTTTCTGAATTGTCAGTCATTAAATATCCAGAAGTACCTCTGTGACTTCTAAACAATCATAAACTACTTAGTGCTTAAATGTTGCAGCTCATTATAGATTTTTAAAACCTTAGATCCACGATATCAATATTCCAAGTCACTGAAGCATCTCACACAACGTCCTTTCAGGCACCATTTTGATTTATATATTAGCTTTGGGATTCTTATACACAATTGTCAACTGTCCCTTAAGAAAAAAGAACTAAAGAAATAAATTTTTCCTTTTAAGATAAGTGATAACAGAAAAATATCTGTATCTAAGGTAATTTAGTCTTGAAAAAATAGTTCTCAAGGGTACTACAAAAGCTATGGATGGCTAAACGATTAAATAATTCACACTTCTTTATGGAACTAGGTTTTAATCAGAAAAAAAAGTAAATTGCTCTCATTTTACAAAAGCTTTCAGAACTAAAAATATATCAGTATCTATACTTTTTTTTTTCTGCCAGGTAAAAATAACTTTTATCTGAAATCCAAATAAATTCTTTAAAAATTATTTTTATTGTTCAAAAGTGTATGTAGTGTTTAAACTGGCCAGGATAATCTATGTCATTGTTCTTGGTGATTTTTAATTTTTTATAGGCCTATTTTGTTATTCTTTTTTTTTTTTTTTAGTCACTGCCTCTCTTTTCTATTTATTTATTTATTTATTTATTTACTTACTTACTTATTTATTTATTTTTTACTGCCTCTTTTTTCAAGGTATGATCTACTTCTTGAGTATTGGAATTATTGCCCTCTCATATTATTGTAAAGCTCACATACTCTATGGACTATCAAGCAATTGTTCTGGCAACGTGTCTGTATCTACAGAACTTGTCTTAGCTAGTGATGACTGTGTTGCTATTCTGGAAGTCCTTCACACTATTTATTCTGTAGCTCTGGGCACATCAACACCTGTTTTGAAAATCACACGTTATAATGTATTTCAGTGTGTTTTTGAAAGTTTAAAAATGAAATGTAAATTTTTTTAAGTGCAAGGGCTATTTCAGAGAGCACAATCCTGTGAAAACATATGGAAAGGGTATTACAGAGGGTCTGTCTCATACAAAATCACAGGCACATTCTTCCCCCTCAGAAGATAACATAAAGTCATATTCAGATAATGCACAGAACTAAAAATTAAGTTCTCTGGGAAATGTTCTTTTCTTTCTCTTAAATTTTATACTATAAACTCTTCCAATCCTGCAGCATGTAGATTGGATTGAAGTCTCATTTACCACAGGTGGGAGTGTAAGTTGGTAACATGTTTTAGAAAACTGGCTGGCAGTATCTACAAGAGCTGAATATACTCTCTAATCTAACAGAAATTCCATTCCTAGGTAAATACCCAACAGAAACTGATATATATATGTTTACTAAAACACATGTGAGAATGTTCATAGTGGTGCTATTTATGATTGCCCCAAACTTTCAAGTATTCAAGTGCCTATCACCAGTTAAGTGATGAATAGAGTTGAGATGTATTCACACAATGGTACAGTAATAAGAAGAATGATATACAATTATAGGAATTGACCACTGTTAAAATCAACCTGCCTAATGAAGGAGGCATTTCAGTTCTAGGAGAGAGCTGTCGTAGAGAATTATTTCCATTGTTTATTAAAGCTTTCTTCTACTTTTGCTGAGATAATCTCATCTGTCTGTTTCAATTCTAACTGCAGACAGTTATAGTGTTCCCCAGCACTTATTATTGTACATAGTCTATCAATTTATGGAAGAATAACTGGTATCCAAAGGAGGTGAGATGAAGGATTTAATTTTGTTGTATTTATCTACTTAATGTTTACAAATTAAATGTAAGAAATCAGTTCCGTATTCAATTGTCAGGCTGCAGCGCATCTTATGAATCTGTGTGAGATACTTCCTGTACTAATAAGAGTTTATAAATCCATTTAAAAATGAATAGGGAACCTGCTTTTCTGGTCTGTATCTGAGACAATGTTAATGATGCTCTATAATTTCCCAGCATGTACACTTCTTTTTCTCCAAAATTTTTCTTTATACAATGCTTCTGTCTCTTTGACTTTTTAAAAACAATTTAATTTATATTTTTTGTTGTTATGCAGGGGCTAATATTGTTTCATGGCCATTCTTTGTCAAGCTACTGAACATTGCCATTTAGCAAACCTAAATTCAGTTAGATCTATCATCTCTGCTTCTGATTTCAGAATATTATTACATTTTGCAGTCAGCACCAGAATTCAGCTTTCTGATTGCCACAGTTTATTATTTACTAAATTACTTGGCTTTCAAGATAGTGATTGCAAAATATTGATATTTTGCTTCTCTTGCTTATAAGCACACTGTATACTAACAGTGAACTTTACCTGATCCCTGTGTTTTCAGAAAATAGCAAAGTTGATAAGTCCCCTCACCCCCCCCCCTTTTTTTGTTTCAGGGAATGGTTAACTACAAAAGACACTCATGCCTCTATATATTGCAAGATAAACCCAGTCTCCATCATTTGTTATGACTCTCATCTGGATGACACCTTTGACTACCTACTTCTATATAATCAGGGCCACTTCTTTTTCTTTTAGATGTTTTTCATTAAAAAATATAAATTGCTGTAGCCTTAGTTGTCATCTCTTTAATTGTCCAATGTGTTTTATCTTTCGAACTATTAGCTCCACTTCAACATAGCCTCGGATACAGTTTTAAATTCACAATAAATCCTACTGGATTATGTATTCTTAATCTGACCATTTTCTCTATTCTAGCTAATTCACAATGCTATTCTATTCACATATCATTCCCTATCAACAAAGTGAGTTATTGAATGTTTGGTGAATTCCAGCTTACAAATTCTTATGCATTATGGAAACTAAACCCATTTGTAAACTATTCTATTGTCTACTCTATATTAACATGACTTTATTATTCCATTGCCTTCACCAATGTAACTTTAGTATTCCAGGAAATACTTAACACAGAAGATAAACATTGCAAACAATGTTATTGTTCATTCTAGGAATTTCTTTTTTTTCAAGTAGGCTTCACACTAAGCATGGAATCCAGTAGAGGGCTTAAACTCACAACCCTAAGATCAAGGCCTGAGCTGAGATCAAGAGACAGAGGCTTAACCGACAGAGACACTCAGGTGCCCTAATTTCTAGGGACATCTTAAAAGGACCCATTGAATCTTCACTATATTGTGTGAATCCTAATTACATCCCTATATTTTAAGACTCACTATAACTCACACTAAAGTCATATTTATATATCTCAACTTTGCCCTTCACTCTGACATACTACTAGCACCTTATCCTCAATACTATCTTTCCAAAGTTGCTTTGGTGATATTTTGGGGAGCCAGAATTTTAAAATAAGCAAGAGTCTTCAGTTTCATTTATTTCCTTCTTATATTTTTAGTTTATTTTTTTTTTCTAATAATACTTCTGGTAGCCATTACTTTTATGTTAATCTTTGCTTTTTTTTTCAACCAAAATATTATAGAACTTTTCTAAAATTTATAAGTATCATTTCATTTTCATGTTAGTAGTCTCCTGGAAAAGAGGCAGGGGAAGTCTCTCAATTTATAATATGCATGTTTCCCTTAATGGGATAAACAGTTTTGTCAGTCTAGACATAGATTTCCTCAATAACTGATTTCTTAAGCTCAAAATGTTCTTCTCTCTCTTTTATTTTTCTGTTTTTCAAGTTAATGACCTATTCACCTTCCACCAAGGTGGCCAACTGATTCTAATGGTCTCATTACAAACGCTCCAATTCTCCTGCTCCCTAGTTAACCATTTTTATAAGGAACTGATTTAAATATAATAGGCTCTATCTGCAAATTTAATTTGTGTACTTTATGAGAAACTTAGAACAAGGATACTAGACAGTTTCAAGGACAGGCACAACATGTGTTTTTCAATTTTTTTCAGCAGTGATTCTCAAACTTTCTTTAACACAAGGATTCTAGGGTAACTTTTCTTTTTAAGTAGCTTTCAAAGTAGAATCAACAGTCTACATTTTTCTGCTAACAACTGAGGAAATTCTGATGCTATTGAGAAACATTAATCTATATGACATCTAAACTTCTTCAAACTATCCATGTCCAAACTTTTTGATTCTATATGCTTGAAAGTGAAATACTTCTGAGCATATACCACTCTCTCCATATATATATATATTTTTTTAATAATTCCCTTGACTATAAGATTTTCACTTCCTTTGTTATTTTTTTTCTGTCAGAGAGACAATACTCTCTCTCTTTTTTCTTAGCATGTGAATTTAGAATCTTTAAAATCTTCTCCTCCTTTATTTAAAATCAAGTATAGTCATCCTTTTCGTATATGTCTTCTTTTATTGATTACTTTTGCTATGACTTTCCCAGGTTTTCATCATCTCATGTTTCCATATTTTGCATTGTTTGCCATTGATTATTTCTAAACTTAATTAATCTTGCACAAGGATACTAGTTAAATTTTCTTAATAACAAATCAAAGGAAAGGAAAGCAAAGCAAAACAAAACTCCCATTGTATGTGAGACTAGATTACAGCTGCCTTTTGACTGTCTTATTGTCCTCTTCCTAACTCCAAAATCCATAGAGTGATATTCCAACTTGGAGTCTAGCAGGCAAGGAATTTATTAAAGAATTTCCTTGGGATCAAAAGGGAAGAAAGGAAGCAGCCAGATTGGGTAGAGGATAAGTTAAACTGAGTGTAACTCCATGAGTAGACCTGGACTTGGGGCTGCTCTTCATTGAGCTAGAAGGCCAGGTCTTTCAAGTCGTCAGTCATCAGTCATTGGACAAGGCAGTTCTCTGTATCTCAAACAGTCTAGAAAAGGCTGGCCCTGAAGATTGTCTACAAACAGCACTCCCAGCAGTTCTGAAGAACTGGGCTTCAGCAAAGAAGATCTAGGCAGCACATCTCCATATCCAACTCCTGCTAGTGAAGATGTGATTTGCTTTATCTCCCAAAACAACGTTAATATCCATACCCTTGATGTTTTCACAAAACCTACAAGGATCATAGGCTCAGATATAGTAGCAACAGACACTGGGTAGCTTTATGGAAAAATATTTAATATTTGCTAATTCACCTGTGGACCAACTATGCATATCCTCTGACCATATTCAGTCAATACATCTTAGCCAAACAGCACTAGTACTACTCCATTTTGCCTATTTTTTGAGAGGATTACTTTTATCATTAAACTGTGACCTTACTATGTTTTCATGATTGTATGTCTAGTCTTTAGCAGTTAGACTCTGCTAACTAGTTCAATAATTGGTACTTAAAGCAAATTTGAAAAAATTAATGTATAAATTAAATTTTATATATTCTTCTAGGATCTGCTCACTTTACCATACTCCAAAAGATTTTGACATCTCCAACTCAAGTTCCTGTTTTCATTTCCTTAATGTACTTTTTATAAAAATAAAACAAAAAATTTAATATGTACTTGAGTATTATTTTTGCCTACATAAAAATTCAAAGCTTTGGGAAGCTAGGATTTCTTCCTTTTTTTTTTTTTTTTTTTTAGTTTTTATTGAAATTCCAATTAGTTAGCATACAGTGTAATATTAGATTCAGGTATAGAATTTAGTGATTCAACACTTTCAAATTCAAACGCAGTGCTCATCATAAGCGTCCTCCTTAATCCCTACCACCTATTTAACCCATCCCTCCACCCATCTCCCTTCTGGTAGCCATCAGTTTGTTCTCTATGGTTAAGAGTCTGTTTCTTGGTTTCCTCTCCTTTTTTCCACCAATTATTCATTTGTTTTAATATAATGGAATATTACTCAGCTATAAAAATAATGAAATCCTGCCATTTACCATAATATGGATGGAGTTAGACAATATTATCCTAAGTGAAATTAGTCAGAGAAAGACAAATAGAATTTATTCTTAATATTTACTTCCCATACAAGCATTTAGAATTATTCTGGGATGATGATAATAGTTAAAGAAATGTTTGTTTCAAGGGAAAAAAAAGACGGGAAAGAGTGCCAAAAAGAAGGGAAAGAGAAGTAAAAGAGAAACTACTGTAGATTAATTTTTAAAGAGTGAAATTTCTCAACTGATGTGGAAAGATGTCAAATTCCTCTTTTACAGTCATTTTAGAAATCTGACTATTGCATATCTAATAAGTATCATGAGGACTGTTACTTACAAATTAGACTTTCCAAATCCATACAACATCATCTCATTATGCTTATATTCAATCTAGAATACCTCATTCTGCTAACCTACGAAAGATAAAGAGATATAAAAGTAGAATTAACTGCAATAAATATTTGAAATAATATAAAGAAGAGGAAAAAAAATAAGAAACTGTTACCAAGGCCCTAAATTCATACATCCCAGGATGAGGCAGTATGTTGTATAGTTAAGAGAATGGGGTTCCTTGTATTAAAATCCAAGCTGGAGCACTACTAGTGGTGTGAATGTGCATAAGTGTAATTAAAAGAAAAATTCAAACATTTAGTAATCAAAATGTCTTTTGGTAGCTGAATGGAAAAATAATCTATGTTATATCCGACAATGGAACATTATTTAGCACTAAAAAGAAATGAACTATCAAGCCATCAAAAGACATGGAGGAACCTTAAATGTAAATCACTAAGTGAAAGAAGCCAATTTGAAAAGCTGAGTACTGTATGGTTCCAACTCAGTTACATTCCAGAAATAGCAAAGCTTATAGAAAATAACATAAAGTTGAGTAGTTGCCAGAGGTTGAGGGGAGGAAAGATGAATAGATGAAGCAAAGAGGATTTTTAGGGCAGTAGGAATATTCTGTATGATATTATAATGATGCATACATTCATTATACATTTGTATAAACTTATAAAATGTACAACACCAAGAGTAAACAATAAACTATATTGTGGGTGATTATGATATGTCAATATAGGTTCATCATTATAACATATGTACAGTCTATTGAGTGATGTTGATGATGGAGTATGCAATGCATATGGGGTTAAAAGACATAAAGGAAACCTCTATATCTTCCTCCCAATTTTGTTATAAACCTAAAACTTCTCTAAAATAAAGTCATTAAAAACTGTAAAGAATCGGGATCCCTGGGTGGTGCAGCGGTTTGGCGCCTGCCTTTGGCTCAGGGCGTGATCCTGGAGACCCAAGATCGAATCCCACGTCAGGCTCCCGGTGCATGGAGCCTGCTTCTCCCTCTGCCTATGTCTCTGCCTCTCTCTCTCTCTCCCTGTGTGACTATCATAAATAAATAAAAATTAAAAAAAATTGTAAAGAATCATAATAAACTATAGAAAGAGAAACTAAGAAAATTCCATTTATAATTGCATAAAAAATAAAATAGTTAGCAATCAACTTAACCAAGGACATGAAAAACCTATACACTAAGATCTACAAGATTTTGATGAAGGAAATTAAAGAAAATACAAATAAATGGAAAAATATTCTGTGTTCATAGATTGAAAGAATTACTATTATTAAAAGGTACATACTACCCAAAATCAATCTACAGATTCAATGCAATACCTATAAAATTCCAATTACATTTTTTTCTCAGAAATAGAAAAAAACACTCCAAAAAGTATATGGAAACATGAAAGATCCCAAATACCAAAGCAATCTTGAGAAAGAAGAACACAGCTGGAGGCATCACACTTCCTGATTTCAAACCGTGTTACAAAGTTATAGTAATTTAAAACAGTAAGGTATTATCATCAAAACAGGCACATCCATGATATCCAACAGCCCAGAAATAAACCCATACATACATATATGTCATTTAATTTACAACAAAAGAGACAAGAATATACAATATAGTTTGTTCAATAAATAATGTTGGGAAAACTAGACAGCCACATGGTAAAGAATGAAACTAGACCACTATTTCATGCTATACACAAAAATTAACCCAAAATGGATTAAAGACTTGAATGTAAGATCTGAAACCATGAAAATCCCAGGAGAATACATAGGCAGTAAGCCCCTTGACATAGGTCTTGGTGATGATATTTTGCACCCAATATGAAAAGCAAAACCGACAAAAGCAAAAATAAGTAAGGATAACTCCACTATCCTGAAAAGCTTCTGCACAACAAAGGAAATCATCCACAAAATGAAAAGACAACTTACTAAATGGTATAAAATATTGGCAAATTTTATATCTGATAAGGGGCTAGTATCTAAAATATATAGAGGACTCATTAAACTCAATTAACAAAAAAATTGATTCAAAAATGAGCAGAGGGTTTAAGTAGATGTTTTCCAAAGGAAGCACACATATGGCTCACAGGCATGTGAAAGGTGCTCAACATCATTAATTATTAGGAAAATATAAACCAAAACCAAATGAAATATTACCTCATGCCTGCTAAAAGGATTATTATAAAAAACACAAGAGATAGCAAATGTTGGCCAGCTCATAATTTCTTTACAAGGGAACCCTGTACATTGTGGGTGGGAATGTAGATTGGTGGAACCACTATCAAAAATATGAGGATTTTTGATTCTTCAAAAAGTCAAAAATACAAATACCATATGATCCAGCAATTCCACTGCTGGGTATTTATGTGAAGAAAATAAACACACTAACTTTAAAAGATATACATACTACTTCATATTCATTGAAGCATTATTCACAGTAACAAAGACATGGAAACAAGCCACAAATGCTCACTGGTGGCAGATGGATAAAGAATATATGATATGTACCTAATGGAATATTATGCAGTCATGAAGGATGGAAGTTTGCCATTTGTGAAATTGGTGGTCCTTGAAGGCATTATGCTAAGTGAAAATAACTCAGGCAGATAAAGACTAATATTGTATGATCTCACCTATAAGTGGAATCTAATAAAATAAAACAAGCTCATAAATACATAAAATGGATTACTGGTTGCCTGGGGCCTGAGAGTGGGGGGTTGGGCAAAGTAAAGGTAGTCAATAGGTATAAACTTCCAGCTATAAAACAAATGAGATCTGGGTACATAGCCTATAGTGTGGTGACCAAAGTTAATAATAATGCATTGTATATTTGATAGTTTTTAAGAGAATAAATCTTAAAAGTTCTTATCACAAGAAAAGAAAGTCTGTAATCATGTATGGTTAACTAGACTTATTGTGGTATTCATTTTACAATATACACAAAGGTCAAATCATTTTTTTGTACACTTGAAGCTAATGAATGTTGCATACCAGTTTACTTCACTAAGAAAAATTAAAAGAAACAAGTAAACAAGAAAAGCTACATAATTACAAAATGAATATCAAAGCCTCAAAATCAAAACAATATCTACCTATAAAACCTCTGCTAATGAAACCTCCTCTAACTTGTCCTTGTATTACTGTGCACACATAATAAAGATGAAAACGCTTATTTGTATACATGAAAAATGATGAATAAACTAATGACAATATCTGGGATAAAGATATTAACTATAAGACAATTGTCATTATTTTGCTATAAATCTATGCAGGCGTCACTCATAGCAAACCCCATCTTCAATATGTGATACAATATTGTCTGAAAAAAGGTAAAACAGCCAAGATCATGTTTTTTTAAAATCAGTTTTATAAGCCTAGAGATGAAATATCTTACAGCAAAACAAAATGAGAACTTCTCCTCTGGAAAACATATTACAATTTTTCCATCTCATTATTTATTGTTTTCATCTCTCAAAACCAAGATAATACTACCAATCCCAGTAATGGGTTAATGAAAAAACTCTAGAGAAAATCTGGTAATTAAAATCTGAGAATATTATTCTTGAAGTGCAATAGTTGGGGAGTGAGAGTAAGATTTCCAATTGGTGAATGTTTCTGATGGAAACACTTAGGAAGGAAGATGAGAGAATTGCTGATACAGGAAGTCAAAAAGGAGGAAATGACACTGGTATGTGAACACCACAAGAGAGATACAATTAGAACCTAGGAATTGGATAGAAAATGTCATGCCTTAATCTATTCTTGATATTTGGAAGATGAAAGGAATAGCTTGCTAATGGAAAACAAGAAGCACCAGGAGGTATTTACTTAATAACTGCTGAGTAGAAGTGAGGAAGAAAGGACTCAGAAGTAAAATATGGAAGGTAACAGAAAGAGCTATGAAAAGAGACAGAGGTAGGGGCTAAAAGGAAGTAAAACCAGGATATAAGAGGATTTGGATGAGTTATGAGAGATGTGCAAGAAAATTAAATACTGGACTGCAAATTAAAGCCACATTGGAGACTTCCTTTCTAGATAAAATGACATAGACCTGACTCTCTCTGCTCTTCCTGTGAAACAAAGCTATAAACCCGGGAAATAACGTGGGGTGAAATCAAAGGGGAAGCTTACAAGTTGGTAGAGGAAGATGAATGTATTTGGGAGCCTAGAAGAGGAATAGTTATGCAGCAGGTTCCCTATCATCCCTTCTCTCACAAAAGAAGACAATCTAGACCATAGAATTTTTGACATACATGCTAGCAACAGCAGGCTCACTTTCTCAGTAGAATGGAACTTTTTTTGACAACACCAGGTGAGCCACAACCACTAGTAGGAAGATCTGTTAGGAGCCTTGATTACAATAAACGGCAAGGGTAATGGCTCTCTTCTACCACCAACCTGAGATTTCCCACCTTCAAGCAAGAGACGCTGGAAGGCCAAGCAATATTGGCAAGAAGAATCCCATCACAGAAGGCAGCTTGGCCTGGAAAATACTCCCAGATACTCATAAACAGAAGAACTACAAATACCCATGGAGAAGGGACTCCATTTTTCTATGTCCAAGGCTCTCATTCTCCATTGCAACAATTCATCTATCTTTCCTTGGGAAACTCCTGTTCTGCAGGTAGTGCCAGAGGGACCAGTGGAAGACTAAACAGCACCAGATAATACAAGCAGACCAAACAAAATCAGAAATTTTCTGAAAATTAAGTTGTTTTCCAAACCACAAACCACAGAAGAAGGCTTGGACTACAGAGTGAACCTAAACATAATGAGCACCTGCTAAAATAAAAAGATCCAAATTGGACCGGAGTCTCCAAACAGAATAGACTAAGTGATAGAGTACAATGAAAAAAAAAATCACCCTCTGTGAGGAACCAAGAAAATTAGAACTTAAGAGGAAAAAAAAAAACTTCTATTGATATCAATAGAAAGATAAATCAGATATCAAAATTATGTATATATATGTATATTCCAAGAATATAATGGAATATTCTTTAGCCATAAAAAAGAATGAAATTTTGTCCTTTGCAATAACATATTATGCTAAGTGAAATAAGTTTGGCAGAGAAAGACAAATACTGTATGATTTCATTTATATGGAGTGAAAAAGAATAAAAGCAACTATCATAGGTGCAGAGAACAGATTGGTGGTTTCCAGAGGTAGGGGTGAAGGTAGAAGGTGGGAGAAAATAGATAAATGGAGTCAAAAGGTAAACACAAACAAAACCTGTTCTTTCTTTCACTGTAATCCTTGCTAATTTTTCGTATTTTTAGTCATTTCCTTTGTATTTGAAGTTCTTGCTTTACCCAATCTTTCATAGTCATTTTATTAGTAACAAATTCCCTCATTTTTTTCTTCTTGTATTCCCTTTGTTCCTGATGAATAATTTCACCAGGTAAAGCACTTATGTTTAATAATTTTTCTCCTTTGGGGATCCCTGGGTGGCGCAGTGGTTTGGCGCCTGCCTTTGGCCCAGGGTGCGATCCTGGAGACCCGGGATCGAATCCCACGTCGGGCTCCCGGTGCATGGAGCCTGCTTCTCTCTGCCTATGTCTCTGCCTCTCTCTCTCTCTCTGTGTGACTATCATAAATAAATAAAAAAATAATTTTTCTCCTTTGCTATTGTAAAAAGAGCGTGTACTTCTTTCTGGCCTCCATGGCCTCAGATGAAGATTCTCTTTTATTCAAATTGTTATTTCCCAATAAGTAATATATCACTCATCTTTGCCTGTTTACAAGATTTTTTCTTGTCTTGCTTTTTCAGAAGTTTAATATGGTGTGTCTGTGCATGGATTTCTTTAGGATGTGTCTGTGCATGGATTTCTTTAGGAATATTCTGTACAAGTTTCACTAAGCTTTTTAGATCTGTTGGTCTGTATCATTCACTTAGTTTGAGAAGTTTTCAGCCATTATTTTTTGGACCACTCATTCAGCCCTACTGTCTTTCTTCTTCAGAGACTCCCACAGAATTTATGATCTTTCCCAAACATAATTATCTGCCTTTTTATTTTAGTGACAACAAAACGGTGGCACAGTCAAACTTTGTTTCATATTAAAACTAAGACTTGACAATATTTTATTCCTAACCAGAGGTCCAATTACTGAGCCTTATCAGTTCTAAACTTCTCAGATTTAACTGCTTTTTCCCATTGCTATAATTCCCCGCCTCACCAGCAGTCTGATGTCTAGCTTCCCTCAAAGGCACGTAGAGAGCATTCAGATGATCACTATAAAAAGTACATTGAATTTGTGCCATTCCTCATCTTGCAGATTATCCAATGGCTTCTCACTGCCAGACTTCTTGATGTGACCAGAAATAGCTTTATTTTAAAATATGTCCCTCCCACCACTAATCTACAATTTTTCTTATAATGATATAGCCACAAGTATTTCTTGCAATTTCTTAATTTTGAAATATTTCCGTCAATATAACCTTATCCATGATACTTCCCTTTTCCACCTCCCTTTTTTTATTGAATAATCCTGATTTTCCTTAAGATTTTATCTTAAGTTTGTTTCCTCAGACATCCTTATTATAAAACCAGTTAAGAGATTTCTCTTTTACACTATTCATTACAATCATGCATGTTTTTCTATAGGTACATATGGACATTTTCTTTAGGTGTTCAGTCTTCCTCATCAGACTGTGAAGATGATTTTGTCTACCTTCCAGCTCTGTGGTACTTGAAATCCATGTAATGAATAGAGTAATGACCACATGATTATTTAAAACATGGCATACTGTAGTATTCAAATTCTGAAATTTTAACAACTCATTAGTAATTTATAGTGTTAGTATCTTATTTACTATTGTGAGCAGCTATAGTTTTACAGATTTTAAAAATAGGTATAAAGATCTAATATATAAAATGTGTGATGTTTTTAATTTTATATTAATATGAATGCAAATATAGTGAATTAACTCATGTCATTTAAGCACACTAGATAGAGCTTAATTCTTATTAATTAATAATTTTTAAACTAAAGCTTACTGTAGATTTACCAGTCATTTTTTTATAGGCAAGAGTAGTCTGATATTTCCCTTTTACCACTTACTGACAATGTCCTTGATGTGCCTGTTTCATTCAATGAACATTTGGATTTGGAGCATGTGCCGCAGTGATTGGAGCAGAGGCTATTTTGTCCAAAAGCCTGATTTTACCCCTGCTCTTCTACTTCCTATGTTTGTAATGTAGGAACAACACCACTTTCTTTATCTCTAAGCCCACCTCACAGGACTGTGGAAAGAAAGGAAATAATGTATATGGATGGCTTAAAATAGAACTCAGACTATACCAACTAGCCAACAAGGAAATATCATAATTATGATTTTTAAAAGATCTTATTTATTTCACACAGAAAGAGAGAGAGCACAAGCAGGTGAGCAGCAAGCAAAGGGAAAGAGAAAAGCAGGCTCCCCTACTGAGCAGGGAGCCTGGCACCAGACTTGGGATCATGGCCTGAGCCAAAGGCAGATGCTTAACCTACTGAGCACACCCAGGTGCCCCACAAAAAAAAAAAAAAAAATTATTAATAGTATCTATTTTGCTTTTGTTTGTAAAGTTTTAGCATTGCAATTATATCACAGAAAAAGGAAGATATAAGCTGTAGAAGAGTTTATATACTTAAAAAGATAGATATATCTGCATGATTTGTGGATTTATATTACTCTAAGAACGCTAAGCTCAGCCTTATGTCTAAGAGGGAAAATACTGTATGAGTTCACTGACTCAGTGATGTTACTCAAGAATTTAGTGATGACCACAGACAATCCCAGATCACACCGTAAGAAACCAACTTCCTACAACCAGAGAAAATAAACAATTTCGCAATATTAAAAAAAAAAAAAACAGTGATATATAAAGAAATGCACTATTTTTTTTTTTGAAGATTTCATTTATTTATTTGAGAGAGTGAGTGAGCGAGAGTGAGAGAAGGGCAGAGGGGAGGGAGAGGCAAAGTTTCTGAAGAGCTGAGAGCCCCCCGCAGGCCCCCCCTCCCCGGGGCCGCCCAGGGGCCCCGAAATGCCCTGATTTTCTAGTACATCCGTCTTCATAATAGGCCAGTTCGCCCAGTCAACCAGACTTTTACCCCAGTAATTTCTATTAAAGCATTACAATGAGCTATGAATTTAGAATCAAAATTAATATTCTACACTTTAAAGACAATCAAGAGACTTTCAAAGGCAATCAAGTCAATATCAGATACTGATTAGGTAGAACATTGTGATTTTTTTGAGCTGAAGGATCTCGAACTATGTGATATAAACGTCCTATGCATACGGTTAGCGGGGACCGGGACCGAGCCGCGAACCCCCTACTGACCGTCTAGGTACGCGAGAAGCCAACGGAGCCGCAAGAGCTGGGGAGAGGCAGACAGGGAAGGGCAGCGCCCGTTACAAGCTGAAACGGCTCTCGACGCTCTAACCGACGGCAGCCCTGAGGGAGGCCGCCTTGGCCGCGTCCATCCCTGGAGGAGGCCGCCCCCCCCTCCCCGGCGCGCGGGCTCGGGGCTGCGGGGGGAGCGCACAGCCTGGGCCACGCTTCCCCGCCGCAGCCTGGCTCTCCGCGGTCGCACCGGCCTTGCGGATGCGGGGACGCGTCGGAGTTTGCGGACGCTCTAGAGTGACGGCCGGTGAAGCAGCCTTATAGAACCGTCGGACGTACTCTCTGCCTCTGTCTTGGTCTTTCTCTCAATTATTTGTATACGATTCTTCCTGATTTCCCTATCACATCTTTTTTCTCGGTGCTTGACAGAAACTGGGCATAGACCGTCCCCGCCGGGGCATGCATGGTCCACCCTGATGGTTTTTGAATTTTACTGTCTCGGCACTCCCTCTTGGCCTGGTAAACATGTACAGAGTTTCAGAGGATAGGATCCCTCGTGGGTAAAGAAGAGTCAAATTCTAATAAACAAACAGGCTATTTGTGCTCTGCTGGAATTACAGAATTATTCTATCTTTTAATAAAAACAGCATTCATGATAATAACATGAAAATAAAGATCTAATATCAATTCAATGTAGTGTGTGGTCTCTTGCAACTGTGTAATTACGTGAACAAATACAGAACGTCTAAGTAGGTTCTGACATTGCCAAATAAGCAGCCCAATCTTTCCCTCAAGTGGAATCACAGGGGAAAAAGATGATCATCAAATAATTGTTTTAGTTCTTCCTGAATTTTATCTACTGGAAGAAATTGATTCTCAAGAGAGGTAATGAACATTTGCTTTGCAACACAATAATCTCATATGGAGCACTCAACAGAAGTTTATGAATTAAAAGTACGTGTTCTTACATTTATGGAGCTAAAGTATTTCAAGCAGTAAAAGTTATTAAATCAGAAAAGATCATGCCAAAATAATTTTATATTTGATAGGGACAAATTTTGCAATAAGAAACTAGACCTTTTAAAAATTCAGAATATGTGACTGATATGGATACTGCAAACATTAAAATATCCACATATTTAAAATGTATTTTAATATGTAAAATATTCTGGCTTAAGAAATTTAATTTACCACTTTGTGTATTTTGGTTAACATTACAAACATGTATAAATTGCAAATAGTGGATGGATAAAAATTTGTTCAGTTGGAAGATATTTTGAATAAAACAAATTTCGATTGCATTAATGGTTGTGATTAAATGATAAGCATTAATATAAGAACTATAAATATTACTTTATTTTTTATTTTTATTATTTTTTTATTTTTTTAAAGATTTATTTATTATTCATGAGATACAGAGAGAGAGTCAGAGACACAGGTAGAGGGAGAAGCAGGCTCCTTGCAGGGAGCGTGATGCAGGACTCGATCCCAGATCCCAGGATCACACTCTGAGCCAAACGCAGAGGCTCAATGGCTGAGCCACCCAGGCATCCCACTTTTTTTTTTTTTTAAGATTTTATTTATTTATTCATGAGAGACACAGAGAGAGAGGCAGAGACACAGGCAGAGACACAGGCAGAGGGAGAAGCAGGCTCCATGCAGGGATCCCCATGTGGGACCTGAGCCGAAGGCAGATGCTCAACCGCTAAGCCACCCAGGTGTCCCTATAAGTATTATTTTAAAATACATCATCATAGAATAAAATAGTTCATGTAATTGTCAGCAGTATATTTTATTGAGGCATCTAAATGTAAAATGTCAAGTATAATAATTTTGGAAAACACATATTGACTATGTTAAATTATGCGTGTAATATTAAAATTAAGATTAAATAAAAACAATAAACAAGCCCCCAAACTTGGCCTTATTCATAGTAATTCAATTGCCCTAGGACCAATCCTTCAATAAGCTGTGGACTTGTAACTTTAAAAATAGAATTGTATTTCCACAAAAGCCTTCAGGTTTTCAAATAAATTAAATAAATGAGTCAACCTAGAATTGTGGATTTTTTCATTCTACTTTTTATCTTTACATTTCAATATATTGCATGTGCATTTATGGAATATGTTTATGTATAGCATATATATTTTATATATAATTACACACATGACTAAAAATATTATTTCAAAGGTCACTTTGTGAAAAAAAAAAGAAAAAACATTTTTTTTTAAGATTTTACTTATTTATTCATGAGACACAGAGAGAGAGAGGCAGAGACACAGGCAGAGGGAGAAGCAGGCTCCCTGAAAGGAGCCTGATGCGGGACTTAAACCCAGGACCCCAGGATCATGACCTGAGCCAAAGGCAGAGGGTCAGCCGCTGAGCCACCCAGATGTCCAGAGAAAAAAACATTCTTAAGAAACTAGCACAAGAAAATAAATAATTCCATTATGGAAACTTCTTATTGCTAATTATATTTCCAGTCAAATGGAAAAATTAAGCTCAATTTTTCTGGATTGGTACTGCAGCAGGGAAAATGATCCAGGATTCCCTAGTGTTTTCTTACATTTCCCAGATTGTTTTGCATTTAGGTTCAGGCCTTGGGCCAATAGGATATGAGCAGAAGGGATGTGTGTTACTTTCAGAATAAGCCCATTTGAAGTGGATATAAATTCACATATACTCTGTTTTAGGTCTTCACAGCTGGAACAAAAACACTTTGAGATGAAGCACGTGAGGAAAAGAAAGTAGTTGCCTGTAAGGGACAATCGTCTCTGGCCTACTTAAGGTTGTGATGCCAATGAGAAATAAGTATTTGCTATACTAAGCCATTGCAATTCTGAGTTTTATTTATTCTGCGGTGTAGTCTCCAGTAACCTGACTAATACAGCTGCCCACAGTGATATGGCTGAGATTACCTCCACCTTCCTTCATATATTTGTTCTTTTGAAGCTTGGGGAAATACGGTTTTCTCACAAGTAATTTTTTTTTCATGTTACATTGTTATAAAATTAAGAACAAAATTTCCCTACTTAAAATTAAATTAACAATTCTAAGTCATCTAGTCTATGTATGAGGATCTATTTTGTTTAGTCGCTCAATTGCCTCATCACTGTATTATCAAAAGGGCATAACAATGTTAAAATAAACTGAAAACCAAGTTCCTAGTTCTTTGTGTGTGTCACATTATCAAAGAATACAACCATATGCATTGTTCCTGTCTTCTATTTAGATTTTGACTTGTTGTTTCTATTTGACAATATTATAATCTGGACTTGGTTTTTAGTGTTTTTGTTTTTTTTTTTTCTATTTACTTTTCTTTGGAGGT
Source organism: Canis lupus familiaris (assembly GCF_011100685.1). Lineage (NCBI taxonomy): Eukaryota > Metazoa > Chordata > Mammalia > Carnivora > Canidae > Canis > Canis lupus. The sequence continues at coordinate 2,047,824 of NC_049250.1, read as the reverse complement.
GGGAGATCTGATGGTGTTTTCTCCTAAGTATAGTTCTATATGGTAAGATATGGGTAGTCCCTTGATTTGATTACAGATTCACATTCTGGCAATGTTTGCAGTTATTAACTCAGTAAGAGTGCCTATGGAATAAATGGTTATTGAGTTTATCTTGTTCACTGAGCAGTGTTCTCAGTACTGGTCACTTCAGGGAAAAGTCAGCCAACGTCCCACCTTATGTCTCCCGGGACTATCTTCAGAAAAAAATTCTCAAGACTGTATACTATTTATCCAACATTCCTTTTATTTTGGCTCCCGCAGGTATCTGGTGATTTCTACACACACAACACATGTACTCAGGGTCTTCCACTGTGGTGGAAGAAACCCGAAAACAGGGTGGGAAGAATTCTACCTCATGGTTGTGATAGGGGATAGCTCTGCCTTTGCAGGACATTTTAGCCTTTACAAATCACATTTTCTATGTTGTCTTTTTGTTTAGTACCGCCTAGCTGTAGTTATTTCACACCTTAGTGACTTTCTTACTGTGTTTTATCCTTCCTGCCTGTTATATTACATGTAGCAGTTACTTGTATAAGCCTATAAAATTATAATCATATCTATGTCTCTAATGCTTGTGTTCAAAGACATTTATGTATGGTTCATTCAATCTTTCCTACTCAGTTTTTAAGGGCTGGGATATTTGGCCTCTACTGTAAATCCCTAAAATGTTCCACATATTGTAAATGCAATAAAGATGTTAAAAACTAGTAATAATGGCAGAATATTTTGATTTACTTATTTATGTTAATATGTTTGATATGTTATCACTTTGGACAGTAATTTTGATTTCTGTTAACAAATATTGTTCATAAAATAAAAAAAAATCCCTCATTCCACCCTCCATATCTAATACTCTTTTCTTTTTCTTGCCATGAAAACTTCTCTTTAGAGAAAACACCCCTCCCTCCAGTCACCATCCCAGTCCTCTAATTTTGTGCAAATTGCATATTTCCCTCCGACTTAAGGTGGTGTGATCAGAGCACTCTGGTCTAATTCTCATTGTTGAGGAATGAGCTTGTGACTCCACCTGTGGTGCATAGCCTTTGGCTGAGCTTTTGGGATCTGGGAGACAAGAGATAGATGGAGAGACCCCACTTGAAAATGTAGCCAAAATGGAGAAAAACACATTTATTTTCTCATGCCTCCACCCACTCAACCCACATGAGCATGATCAAACCAAACTTCTTCATCCTCAAACTAGTCTACATTGTGTTTTTGTGACCTGTCACCTGACCAACACCAACAGATCACATCTAGGCTTAACTCCTTACTCAATAGTTTCCTTTCTGTATCACTTCTCATGAGGCTTGTGCATCCTGTTTACACTTGCATTAAGGTCTTAATTTTCTGTGGGTGAGCCAGGGCTGTCCAAGGCACTCTGTAAGAGCACATGGGCATCTGTAAATGAACTGTAGGGAGCATGCTGGCTCAGGATCCTACAGAAGCCACCCTCCTAGGCACTGACCAAGAAGGCAGGATGGCAGAGTCAGGCCACTCTGCCCTGCTTGGGGGCTCAACAGCAGTCATTGAGGGTTACTTTTTATTGGCCTGGGGAACTGTCTCCGAAGAGCATTTCAGGGGCACCCGGGTGGATCAGTGGTTGAGACTTTGCCTTGGGCTCAGGGCATGATCCTGGGGTCCTGGGACAGAGTCCCACACTGGGTTCCCTGCAGGGAGCCTGCTTCTCCTCCTGCCTGTGTCTCTGCCTCTCTCTCTGTCTCTCATGAATAAATAAATAAATAATATATATATTTTTTTTAAAGAAGGGCATTGCAGTGGGAAGATCTCTCTATCATACCTTCCTTCTTCTCCTTTATCTTTTACAGGAGTTACACCTGACTGGAGTCTCCAGGTTCCCTGTGTACTCCTATTCCCATGCATTTTATCTATCCCTGGGATTCCCTATAAATCTCTTGCACAGGGAGTATCTTCTGGGTTCCTAATTCTCAGAGGACCTAAGTGGAGACATGGAGACCATTAATTTAAAGTGTCACTTAAATGTGGACCCAAATGATGACATGGAAGGTCAGCTGTTCTAAAATGACCTGCTGGTACTTGTTTGATAACCCTCTAACAGTAGCTGCCTCAGTAAGTTGTGCCAAAGCCTGGCTCTGGACCGACATTCAATATATTGCTCAGAAAGCTTTTTCAGGGGTCACTTTGTTTTCTAATACTCATATCTTTTTCTCTAGCACTTGTCTGACTTTATTTTAAATAGTTATGCTTTTCTTTTTTCTTCTCTTGATTTTGTTCAATTTCCTCTCTCTTAAGTTTTTCTATTTACGTATCCATTTCGTCCATTCATCTCTCAGAACCCAAAGGTACCATCTGCCTAGAATGCTAAGCACTATATCAAGGCAAGGAGGGCAGTATGTTAGACCTAGAATGTCAGCTGGGCCATCTGTATATATTTTCATCGCACACATGTCAAATGGTATAAATAAAGATCTAGATCTATTCACATTACTTACTGTCATTGACATTTTCTAAAGTGGAGGATCACTAAAATATAAAATGTAGGAGGATCATTAAAATGTTATAATGTAGGTCTTACTGAATTTAACTAATGGTTTACTCTATTTATTTTCCAGAAATATTGGAAATAAGCAGTTATTTTCCCCCAGCAAATCAACAAGTATATGCAAAAGCAAACAGATGACAATACAATTGGATGTTTTTTCCATCCAATCAGAAAAATGTGAAACCTTGAAATATATACAGCTCACACTATGTGGAAGATACTCTTCCCTAACAAGACATGCCCTTCTTGGCTTCAAGGTTGAAATGGTATATTCTGCTCTGCTTGCCTGCAATAATATGTGGAATTTCTTGGCTATTAACATGCAGCTTCATAGCATGGAGTCATAAGGCAATCACTGTCAGCATTCAGGTTTTTTTTTTTTTTTCTAACTAGGTAAACACTGTCACCAATGCAAGTCATTAATTCTCTGCATCTATACATGCATTACATCTATACCATTGTCTCCAACTTCTTGCTGAATACTCAAATATAATTTAATTTAATTTAAATATGAATTCTCTTCATATATTTGTTTTTATGTGATTGAGAAATGACAAATTTTATTGAAGTTTCCATTAGACCTATCTTTTCTATTGTATCTTCTCGAATTACTCCACATCTTAGAAACAAATTCATTATTGTGACATTTCCTAAAACTGATGCAAGTTTCAAGTATGATGTTTTTATCTTTATCATATTTCTATGTAGTGGGCAGTGGTGTTTAATCAACATCCAACTTTAAAAACCATAATGAAAAATAAACTCAGAATAGTGTATGATCTTCCCGGAGACACAGTGATAATATGACATTTAATATGCAACATATCACATTTATCATTTTCTCTGGTCCCCACTAGTTTGCCTGACATATCCTATACAGTCCATAAAAATGTGAATGCTTACATTGAATGAGAGAATGCTATGTTACATTCTTTGAAGAGTTCAGGTTTGTTATTACCTTGGCTGCTGTGCTGCCTGACTCCTCCTTGGGGGACTAGTTTGAAGCAAAACAGTCAATCCAAGTGAATTATAAACGATAAGGGTGGAATGGTCATACTTAAGCAGGTTAATCCCTCAGTTAATCTCTGAGACTACCTCTAAGAATCTGAGAGTTTCTAAGGACATAGTTTATGACTTCTGCCAGAAAATGACTTTTTTTTGTACATTATACTGATAATTCTAGTATATTATACATTGTACTAATTATGCCAGAGAGCTAGAAATTCCATAACCATTCACAGAATATATAGCCAATCTTTTTTTAAAAAATTATATTTTTTTCTTTATTTTTTTTAAAAAAAATATTTATTTATTTGAGAAATAAAGCACAAGGAGGGAGAGTGGCAGAGGGAGAAGTAGACTCCCCACTGAGCAGGGAGCCAGATACAGGACTTGATCCCAGGACCTTGGGATCATGACCTGAACCAAAGGCAGATGCTTAATCAACTGAGCCACCCAGGCATCCCTGTATTGTCAATCTTAAATGAGCTTTTATAGTCGGCATGTTTCTTTGGAATAGTTATATAACTCAAATTTCTTTAAAATTTCAGAGGAAATTTCCTATTTGATCAAGAATGCCAAAGATAAAAAAGAGAGAGAGAGAGAGAGACATCAAGTTGGCAAATACACCCTTATATCAATTCTGTTTTTAAATTAAACCTACAGTGCTACCTTCAGCTTGGTTATAATTTCACTGCATTTTTATTCCTCCATAATTGTGACTGTTTGCCTGTCATTCTGGTGCTTAAAGAGCTACTTCTCCAGGAATGGCTTTGGCAATATACGGCCTCAAGCTGCTTTGTTTCTTAGAAGTTTGGAACCATGGCTGTCTCTGGGCTTATTTCACCTCTGCTACAAACATCTAAAAGTTTCCAGCTTTTCCCACTAGGTATCATCTTCCCATACATTGTAGCTAACGTTCTCTTCTGGGACATTCCTTTAGGCCCCTATAAACTGCAGGGAAAACTGACAGACTGGAGGAGGCATGCCTGCCAGGGTCTGTTTCTCTCCCTCTGTGAGAAAAGGAAAATAAAATGAAGGCCATGAGTGAAAGTTAAACCTGGTGTATCCTATTGATATGCTTCTTCCTTCCAGCTGGAATAGTAGTTAATCTGAAAGTTCCAGTTACCTGCTATCGTTGCAGTGCCTTCAGATAGTACTCCTCTTTCTCTACTTTTTAAAAAGGCAATCTTTTTAAAAGCCTTCTTTGTAAAATTATTTTATTAAACTTGTACATAGAAATGAATTTTATATGTGATACATTACGTTACAGTGTGTAATTTATACACACATATATATAATATTATATATATCATATATATCTTATATATATTCTCATATATATGTGTATATCTCTCTATCTATCTATCTATCTATCTATCTATCTATCTATCTATAGAGGGAGAGACACATCTCTATAATCGATGCCTATCATCTATTATCTATCATCTATCTATCTAAATGAGCGTGTGTTGACTCACTACCAGTTGAAGAACTACAATATTACCCCCTCCCTTGGCCTTCTGGATTGCTGGTCTCAATCTTATTTTCTCAGGTGACTTTATCTTGATTTTGTGTTTATCATTCTTTTGTCTTGTTAAAAAATAATTCAATCATGTATGTATATATTCTAAAGCATATATTGCTTTGTTTAGCTTGTTATTAAGCATTAGAAAATGCTATCATATTGAGTGTAGTTTTCATTTTTGTTTAGATATGATGTTTAAGATTTATCTATGCCAGTGAGCTGTGGGGAAGCCATTGTGGCTCAGTCATTGAGTGTCCAACTCTTGGTTTGGGTCAGGTCATAATCTGAGTCATGAGACTGAGCCCCCTCCATGCTCAACGCAGAGTCTACCTAAGATCCTCTCCCTCTCCCTCCCCCTTCTGCTCCTCCTCCTACTTATTTCTGCTCTCTCTCTCTCAAATAATAATAAAAAAGATTTATCTGTGCAATTATTTTGTACTTGTACTGTATTTGCTTCTCTATAATGTTTACTTCTCTATAGCATGCCATTTTGTAACAGTACCATTAATTATACATACATTGGATTAGCAATTGATATTTGATTGTTTTCCATTCTTGGTATTTATGAAGAATACTGATAAGGCCATTTTTGTACATGCTTTGCAAAGTGTGCTAAATTGGTTTTTATATGTATACTTGTACCATGCTTCCTTTTTTTTGCCAATATATTGGTTGTAAAATAATATCTTACTCTGTTCATAATTTCACAGTAAAGGTTGAGCATTTTAATCATGTTTATATGAAGATATCATTTCTGTTGCTGAGAAATGTCAGCTTATGTATTTTACTCATTTTTATAATGGCTATTTTGGCTATTTTCTTTTCCTTATGCTTTTAGGAATTTCCATATGTTCTGAATATAATTGTTTATAATATGTATTAAAGATATCTTTTGCCATTTTAGAGCAAAGGGAACCTAAGATCATAAAGAAAATTTAATATATTTTCTTCAGATGTTTAAAGCTTTGACTTTCATGTTTAGATCTTTGATTTTGTGCAGAGTGAGGTAACAGATTTCTTGTTTTACCATGTGGAAAATGTATCATTTATTATGCCTCTACCTTTTTAAAAAATATTTACTGTACCCTAAAATACTTAAAGCAATGAATACTGAGTACTGTTCAATGAAATGTTTTATATATGGGTGCAGTTATGTAAATAAACATTACCAAGCTACATAACTGTAGTATTCTAAGATAGAAAACATTCTAGCATCTCAGTGTTTTCCTCATGTTCATTACTAGTCAATAACCACCCCTGCCCCATGAATTAATCACTGTTATATGCCAATAAATTATTTTTAAACTTTATATGAGTGGAATCATATAGTATATATTTTTTCTGTCTTATCCTCCAGAGAATAGTTTGTGCTTCAGGTGGATTCCAGTCCATTAAGACATATTTTGTATGTTATATGTACTATATATACTGAATTCTTACAATAAAGTAAGCTACAGAAAAGAAAATTCTATTAAAATCATAAAGAAGAGAAAATACAACAAATCTATGTATCAGTATCAGTATACCCACACAATTCAAACCCATGTTGTTCAAGGGTCAACTGTGTAATATAGCTGACTTTTGAAGCAAAAAAAAAAAACTGTGAAGAAACATTAGGAAATGAAATTAGAAATATGAATGTGTTAATGTTAATACATACTTGGTGTTCTAAATTGCTTTCTTCACACCCAAAAATTCAGCAGATGGAACCTCATAAACAACAATTATCCTTGTTATACAGTGGGAATGCTCAGTGACTTATAGTCTTCTCTATAGCTGGATTCTATTCCATTACTTCAGCTCTATTCTCTTTTATAGAGATTGTTACTTCATACACTTACTACCATTCACCCCAAACTATAGTTAGGTCATATTCACCAAGACATTTGCTTCCTTCATGACATCTAAATTTATCCCTGGAGGACAGGTAGAAAAATTAAAATGAGAAAGATCAACATTATACATTTAAATCACTAAGGTATGTATATATATGCCACCTGGGTGACTCAGTTGTTGAGTGTCTGCCTTTGGCTCATGTTGTATATCTTGGGGGTCCTGGAATCGAGTCCTGCATCAGGTTCTCTGCAGGGATCCTGCTTCTTCCTCTGCCTATGTTTCTGCCTCTCTCTGTGTCTCTCATAAATGAATAAATAAAATCTAAAATAAATCAGTACTTATCTTTTTCTGTCTGACTCACTTCATTCAGCTCAGGGTCCACCAGAGAACTCTATAATGTGCTCAAGGTTCATCCATACTGTTGCAAATAGCAAGATATCTGCCTTTCACATGGATGAATAATATTCCATTGATAGATATAGCACATCAAAAATGATTCATTTGTATATATTTCATCGAAATACTGTTTTCTTGTCTTTAGAAGATATCCCCAAAAGTAGAATTGTTGGATTATGTGATAGATTGACCTTTAATTTTTTTTTTTTTTTTTTTTTTTTTTTTTTTGTGGAGACTTCATATTGTTTTCCTTTTTTTTTTTTTTTTTTTTTTTTCATATTGTTTTCCATAGTGGTTGGGACAATTTACATTCCCACCAACAATGTTTAAGTGTTCCCTTTTTACCATATTCTCACCAGCGTCTGTTATCTCTTGTCTTCTTGACAATAGCCATCCCAACAGGTGTAAGGTAATACCTCATTGTGGTTTTGATTTGCATTTCCCTGATGATTAGTGATGTCGAGCTTTTTTTCATGTGCCCGTTGACTATTGTATATCTTTTTTGGAAAAATGCCTATTTTGTTCTGATCATTTTTTAATCAAGTTTTTGTTGTTGTTGTCATTAAATTATATGAGTTATTTATAAATTTTGGATATTAACCCCTTAAATGATATACAGTTTGTAAAAGTTTTCTCCCATTTTGTAGGTATTCTTTGCTTTTTGTTAATTGTTTCTCTTCCTCTACAAATTACAAGTATTCTATGATATCACTTATATGTGAAATCTAAAAAAAAAAAAAAAAAAAAAAAAAAAAACCTGTAAAAAAACAGAGTAAAATGCTAGTTGAAAGAGGATGAGGGAAGGAGATAAGATTGATGGTGTTTAAGGGTGTAACTGTAATGAGTAGTAATAAGCCACAGAAATTTAATGACAGTGTAATGAATATAGGCAACAATATTGAACCATAATTATATAATATAATTAATATTGCTATCATGGCAATCATATCACAATATATAAATATATCAAAATAACATGCTGTACATATTAAACTTATAAATTATTACATATAATTTATTCATTTTATTCAATAAAGTATTAAATATTAAATAAATATTAAATCAAATCAAACCAATCAGGCCTATATTTACCATTTCTACCAAAAAGAATTTGTTGTAACCTTGATATCTTAGCCTAATGGAAGGAAACTTTGTTTATACCCTTAACTCTAATAAAAAAATATTTCCTACTCTGCCTCTCTCTCTCTCTCTCTATCATAAATAAATAAATAAATCTTAAAAAATAGGGGGGGGGGGATCCCTGGGTGGCTCAGCAGTTTGGCGCCTGCCTTTGGCCCAGGGTGCAATCCTGGAGTCCCGGGATCGAGTCCCGCATCGGGCTCCCTGCATGGAGCCTGCTTCTCCCTCCTCCTGTGTCTCTGCCTCTCTCTCTCTCTCTCTCTCTCATCATAAATAAATAAATAAATCTTAAAAAAAATTTCCTGTAGATGCTTGGGTGGCTCAGCGGTTTAGCACCTTCCTTCAGCCCAGGGTGGGACTGGAGTCCCAGGATTGAGTCCCACATGGGACTCCCTGCATGGAGCCTCCTTCTCCTGCTGCCTCTTTCTCTCTCTCTCTCTCTCTCTCTCTCCCTCCCTCCCTCCCTCTGTCTTTCATGAATAAATAAATAAAATAATTAAAAAATATTTCCTATAATAATGGAGTTATGCTACAATATGACATATACCACTAACATCCTAAACAGAAAGAGAAACAGAGAAACTGATAGGCTGGCCCTATTAAACTTAAACTCATGTTGACAAGTAAATACTGTCATGATGTAAAGTTGACCCTTGAACAACAGAGGTTGGAACTATGCAATCCAGTTATAGGTGGATTTTTTTTTTTGCCTCTTATTTTTTAAAATTTTGATTCTAGTATAGTTTTAGAGTGTTATGTACAATACAGTGATTCAACAGTTATGGGAAATTTTATTTTTTAGCAGTACATTATTGTAAATATATTTTCTCTTCCTTATGGTTTCCTTAATAACATTTTCTTTTTCCTAGGTCGCTTTATTGCAAGAACAAAGTATACAGTAATATAACACACAAATTATGCATTAATTGACTGTTTAAGTTATTGGTAAGGTTTCTGGTTAACAGTAGACTATTTGGGGAAGTCAAAAGTCATATGTGGAATTTCCAACTAGATGAAGATTGGCACCTCTAACCCTTGCGTTATTCAAAGGTCAGCTGTATTATGATGATGTTTATTTTCTAATTAAGAAATTTGAGCAGTTGCCGATACAAATACAATGAACTTTCTGGGAGTAATTAATAAGAAAAGCAACACATTAAAAACTGAACAATGTGGAGTAAAAGCAGCCTAGGGTACACAAAAAAGATCAAATTACTTTCTTCTTTACTTAATTTGAACAGAACAGTTACTGCTTGAATTACACATCAGGGATCTCTGAATTTCACTGAACATAAACTATATTTCAATTGAAATTATTTAAGGAAGCAGAAGTTTTTTCTTTCTCTTGTCTATGAGTCCAGAGAAATGGAATGTAGCAGTTTCTTTCTCCAGGGGGCAGTCTTAAGCAAACCTGGCTCACATCCTCGTACTAACGCTTGAGCTGAGCGTTGACAAAACGAGGTTAGAAACCCACGCACAAACTCTTGCCTTTTAAAATGCCTATGTTCGTCTGGATTTAATTTCTATTACAAAAGCACATGAACGATATAATTACAACTTTCCCTGTAACATAAAACATTTCATATTAAATTATTAAATACTATTTAAACAATCTCGTAGCTAGTTAATAAAGCAAACTATACCTGCTGTGCCCAAAAAGCACAACTTGAGAAATGTAAATAGAAATTAATTTTATTTTTGTCTTCATCTAACCTGTTCCAGGAAGTGGCATAACTTACTTTTATGCTTGCTTTCAGGTAATAAAAGCTCCATAGTAGCTTTAAGTTACATTCATTGTCCCAGCGAACTACCTTCTCCACATGAAGCTTACTGTAAATGGGGACATAATTCTAGAACCAAGCATTATTACCTATTTTCTTATTTTCACACACTTCCTTCCCCAATCCCACTTTATTTTTTCCCAATCCCACTTTAAATAAAAGGTCAGAATATTCTTTCTTGACAGGTCCCATCATAAAATGGGTTCCTACACTTCCAGCCTGCAGAAGCTCAAAGCTTAATTCTTTCCCTATAGGTACAAGAATGGTTTTCTTTTTTCCTGAGGTTTCTTTCTGGATCCCTTGCCACTGCCCTTCCAATCATTCTATTCTTTAATGCTACCATTTCAGAAAGTCCCCATACAAACTTTAACAAGGGTGTCCATGGCTCTGTTCCTTGCCCACACCACTTACACCTATGCGTGTTTGGTCCTGTCAACATTTAGAGTGCAAGAAAATCCCAGCTAAACCATCTCTCTCATACTCAGGTGTTAGAGAAAGTGCCTAGTCCTGATCTCTCGGATTTGTTGTGAGTCAGACAGTAGTCCACTACATCCCCAAACTGTAGGGATAAGTCCCTAGTGGTCTTATTTTCTTTCTAGACTTGAAATGAAAAAAAAAAAAGAAAAAGAAAAAAAAAAAAAAGAACAGAATCCCTTATTCTCCTTCCTGATGGGCAGGAGAGGAGACTTAGGTATAGATTATCTCTTTAAGCAAAGAGATATTTTCAAAGAATAGACCCTCAGTGCTACTCCCTACCACTTTATATCTTCCTTTTGGGTTTTATAGCCCGTGAAATGGTTTCTGTCCTATTACTTTGAAATTTCTGCCTTGTGGTCTTAAACCTCCCTTTGAGCTTTCATATTCTTTTGAATTTTGGGTATCTAAGTCTCTGCTTTCCATTAATATCCTCTTATAATGTATTCATATTGAGAAATTTCTCTGAAAAAGGCAACCATGTTTCTTCTAGCATGTTCTCACACTTAATTTCAGACGTGATTCTTTGTCATTGTAAAGGAATCCTTTACAACTGTTTTAGAGTAAAGAAACTTTGCAATTTGCTGGGTTCTAATAATTCAGGTGTTAGAAATCTAAGACTTTTGGATATAGTATTCACCTTGTGTGACTAGAACTTTCTGAAATTCAGGGAGTTCTCTTGCAGCTAACCTGTAGCGTTTTCACTTCCTATAGGAGCTAATAGTTGACCATATCTGTGCACTTTGCAGAGTTACACTAATCATTGCTTCGAACAAAAAACACAAAGTGTTATTAAGAACCAAGTGCTAGCAATGTAACCGCACAGTGCTAGGATTTGCTTAGATATTTTTAATTGAAATCCACTCCCTAAATTTGAAGAGATTTTATTATAATGGTGGAGGGAGAGAAATAGAAACAGATAATTTGCAGCAAAAGGTGTTAAGTGCTATAACAGAAATATGAACAGAATCATATGAAAGTGAAAGAAATGGAGAAACTCAGAGTGTATGGCAAAGGGAAAGCAGTATGTTACTAGACTGAGGAAGGAAAGGAAACCACTCCAGTCAGATGGGAAATAATCTAATTCTGTGATTATTCTAAATACATTTGAAAGAGAAAATATATCCAAAATATTTGTCAATTGATTCAACAAACACAGGTCTTCTTTTCGTACTGATATTTCCCTTGAAGCATCTGATATTCTTTGAATTACTATGTGGTTTTGTATCTTGAACTATTTGCAGTGCACTCTTGCATCCTAACTCTGTTATTTTGTAGCTTTAGATTTCCATATTTACTTCCACAATCACTGAAGGGCTATGGGTTTGTTCTTCTCATTAGTAAGCGCTGCTTACTTGATAATTAGATATCAGCACTAGCCATGTACACAAAAGCATTTTTCTGCTCTAAAAATGATGGAATTATAATCACAATTTCCCCAGAAACAAATAAAAAATCTCGGTTCTGAAATTAACTATAATTAATTCACTATATATATTACTAAAATTTATAAATTTATGAATATATACAAATATAAAATATATATAGATATACACATATATATATACATGTACAAATATAGGTATATATCCACATATACAAATATATGTGTATCTACACATATGTAAAATATATATTTTATAATATATAATGCACATTATATTATAATATAAAATGTATAATTTTAAATATTATGAAAATATAAATATTCCATATTATAATAAATGAAATATTAGATATAATATAACATATTACATATACATATAAAAATATTTTTATAATTAATAAAATTTATAATTTTATATTATTATGTTATATTTAGATTATTATATATAATTATTATAATTATATAAGTATTTTACTTTATTACTTTTATTTTGAATGATTTCATTATTCATAAATATATTTTATATATTTAATATATAATTTAATATATATTAAATCATATGAATATGTGAAATAACATATATAATTTAATATATATTTTATTTTTATAATTTATAATGTATAGTTGCATAAATATAAATATATTTATATTCAATATTTAAACTATATATTAAATATATAATCTGTAAATAATAATCATTTATTCTATTATTTTAAATTATTTTATGTTATTAATTATAGAATTATTATTTTAATAATGAAAAATATGAAATTATAGAAATTTAGAAAATATGTAATGTTAAAATTAACTAATTGTATAAATAGCTATGATTAAGTTAACTATAATTGAAATTGGTATAGGAAATGACCTTAAATTAACACCAAAAGAAATGTGTTTGTATATCAGTGGTTAGGTTTAAATTTTGAAAGTTAGAAAATGATTAGATCATAAGTTTGGTAAGGATAGCTCTTCATTCATGAATGATCAGACATCGATCATAGCTACTATTTGTAATCATTAATCTTCTAATAATACACATTTTTATCCTCAAAGTGTTGAATGTTTTTAAGAGGCAATTTGAATTATGGTTGCAAAGGGATAAAAACCAAAAATATTTAAAGCTGGAAGACCATGATTTGATACATGAACTTCAGAAAACTAAGATTTATAGAGCATATGATTGCTTCTAAATGAATTGCAATATTGATGAAAGGAAGCAAAGACATCAGTTGTACAAGATATAAAATATGTCCTAGTACTAAATCACCATTTCTTGGCCTTGCATTTATTGTCATAGGTCATTTTTACATATTGTTTTAGAGAAAAATTTATGTCATGTCCACAGTGAGGCATATTCAATACTCATTTACTCATTTAGCAAATATTTATTGAACAGTGTGCCGGGTAATGGAAGTAAAATATGAATAGAAATGGCCTACCCTTTAATAATGTTTAGTGCAGGGTACTCAAAAACTCACTTTATTAAACATTAAAACTGCTCCTACACATTAACTATAAAAAATTGAGGAACACACAGGAAGAGCTGGCTCTTTGCTCTAGCATATGTTAGAAAAGGAGGGGTTTTAGACACGTTTTCTTGAAATGCCTTGCAAAGAATGGTACTTGATCACAGACAAATAAGTTTTCTCAAGACTGGAAAAGTTAAGGGGAAATACAGTTATGTCAGGTACAAGCAGATAGATATTATTGAGAGCTTTTTATGTGTTTGCATTTTTCATAAAAGCTAGTGGTAATTTCTGTGAAGCAGAATGTAGAGTTATGTTTTTAGAATTTAGAAGAAAAACTGAAAAGGAAACTTAGAATCTTCCTATTAAGGTTTTTTTCTACAATGATTAGCTACTTAATGTAGAAATGTTAGACAACGGAGACTTCTTCAAGAACTTTAGGTAAGATAACAACATGGAATTATCTCACATCTCTCTGGGGGAGAAGATGTAGGAGTGGGAAGTGGGGTGGGGAGGCAAGACAAGAGATAAGAAAATAAGTTAGGATGCTGACTTTATAATTCTATGGGGTTCTCCAATTGTACATGGCAAGGAGAAGGGAGGAGGAAGAGCCATTTATATTGAACATAAAATGAACCGTGGAAAATATGAATTATTTACATATACAACCTTGAATTTTGGTTGCAAATGTTTACTTATATATGTTTATGTACTTTTATGTACCAAGTTTCAAGTTTACTTATGGATTGGTATTATACAATTTCACTGACTCCTGTTTTCTACCCTAAATATTTAGTTGATGTTTGGTCCCCTGAGAATTATAACACTTCTAATGAGGGTTGTTTCAGCTCTATGGGCTTTGAGAGTCATTTTATCATGCTTAAACACAGTTGGTTTGGGCTTTTTATCTGCCTGTCATTTACTACGTGTAATCACATGTGCTCTGCTTCCCCCGTCCCCCAAAAGCCCTTGACCTTTCCAACATGACTTCATATATGAAAGGAAGTATGAGAGAGGAGAAAAGAATACAAAAAGACAGCTGTCTGAAACAATTGAAGTTAAAAGACCTGAAAAATGTTCATAGTCACCCTCTGCACCCTGCTTTCCATTGCTTCTCAGGACGGCCTCCTCTCCAAGTAACATACCGATCAGTTGTTCTGCTGCCTGGAGGGCAGTTGGGAGAGGTTCCAGGACCATATCCTGGCATAGCATAAAGAGTGTTGTGATCCATTAGTGATGGGCATGGGGCTGAGAAATGTGATGCGGAAGTTATCGATTATTCTGGAGAAACATGGCTCTTCTAAAGCATGAATAAAATGCTTGCCAAGGGAAGGGGGCTATGTTTATGGAAGATCTAAATATGCTTTGTACAATATGGAAGCGATTAGCCACACATGTTTTTGAACACTTGAAGTATGGCTAATCTCAACTGAGATGTGCTATAAATATAAGATATACACTGTAGAGTGACCTACGTATATCATCTAACAGTACTCCATTTCGGTTGTTTGTTATTTTATGGTTGATTTTGAGAGTTCTTTATTTATTCTAAAAATGAGTCCCTTGTAAAATTTGTAATTTCACAATATCTTCTCAGGGTCTAATTTCTCTTTTCATCTTTTTAAGAGTCTTCTGTAGATCAAATATTTTAATTGCTTGAATTTTTGTTTATTAAATGTTTTGCTTTATGTACTTTATGTTTTTGTTGTCATGCCTAAGAACTTTTCACCAGGCCATACATGCTTGGTACCATGGATTTTTCCTGTTATCTTCTAAAGTGCTATAGTTTTACATTTATGTATAAATCTATAAACAACTTTAATTTTCTCCTTTTAATTTGTGAAGTTTATATCATCTCCTTTAAAAAAAAAAAAAAACTTCTGGATATTCAATTACACCAGCACCATTTGTTGAAAAGGTTTGCCTTCCTCTATTAAATTGCTTTTAAAAAATTATTTGACTATGTTGCATGGGGCTATTTTGGGGCTCTCTATTTAGTTCCATTAAATGTTTGGTAGAATTCAAACTCAGTAGAATGAAGCCATTTGGCCTTGGGTTTTTTGTTGTTGTTGTTGAGAGATTTTTGATACTTATTCAATCTCCATACTGGTTATAGATTTATTCAGATTTTTTGTTTCATTGTGATTCAATCTTGGTAGTTTGTGCATTTCAAAACTTTGTTCATTTTACATAAATTATCCATTTCATTGGCCTACAATTGTACATAGTCCTTTTTCCTTGCAAAACTATTTGTAATTTTGCTTCTTCCAACTCTTTTTTTTTTTTTAAGAAATAAGGCTTTGATTTGTTTTTTAATTTTTATTTATTTATGATAGTCACAGAGAGAGAGAGAGAGAGAGAGAGAGGCAGAAAGACAGGCAGAGGGAGAAGCAGGCTCCATGCACCGGGAGCCCGACGTGGGATTTGATCCCGGGTCTCCAGGATCGTGCCCTGGGCCAAAGGCAGGCGCCAAACCACTGCGCCACCCAGGGATCCCCTTCCAACCTTTTTTTTTTTTTTTTTTAAAGATTTATTTATTCATGAAAGACACAGAGAGAGAGAGAGGCAGAGACACAGGCAGAGGGAGAAGCAGGCTCCATGCACCGGGAGCCCGACGTGGGACTCGATCCCGGGTCTCCAGGATCACGCCCTGGGCCAAAGGCAGGCGCTAAACCGCTGCGCCACCCAGGGATCCCCCCCTTCCAACCTTTTTTAAACTTGTTTTTCTCTTCTCTCTTTTTCCCTTGGACATTCTAGATAAAGGTTCCTCAATTTTGGTAGTGCTTTCAAAGAATTAACTCTTGGTTTGCTTTTTTTGTTGTTGTTTTTTGTTTTTTGTTTTGTTTTGTTTTTCTGTTTTTGCTTCATTTAGCTCTGATCTCATCTTTATTATTTCCTTCATTCAGTTGGCTTTCTGTTTAGCTTTTTCTTATTCATATAGTCTCATAAGGTATTAAGTTACGTTGTTGATTTGAGATCTTTAAAATTTAAGCTAAGCTTTGTATAATTTTCCACCACAGCACAAATAGGGTATCTCATTGCAGTTCAGCAAAGGGTGGAATCTAAGCTCCCCACTTGGCCTTTGTTGGTATGGCTGGAGCTGCAGCTTTTCTCTGGTGTTTGTCCAGACCAGTTTGGTTATTGTCTAAGTTTTATGCCTTTTGAGGTTGCCCCATTCCTTGTCCTTTGACTAGAGAGAGTAAAGGACATTTTTATCTGTGCCTGTTAGTGTTTTCACATTGATGGCTTCTCAGAACTCAGTCTGAGAAGTATGAAAGAGCAGAAAAAAAACAGGGAACTCTTTGTCATGTCATTTTCAAGTCCTGTATTTTCTATACTTTTCAGTTTCTGTTTATATGTGTTTTATATAGAATGTCCAGGTGTTTCAGCTATATTTAATAGGAGAAATAAGGAAAGTATTTCTACTCAATCATCCAATATTTACTTTCCGAAATAGTTTTTAAAAACAGCATATTTAATGAATTGTTAATTTAAATGATTTTATTAGTGCTTTTATTTCAGAACTGTTTTATTTTATCCAACATACATTACTAACTTTATTTTTAATGATGACCAACCATGTAGCTTTTAAAATTTGTTTACAAAATTTTCTTTATAAACACCACAATTCTCAAAATCATTGTTTATTGGGATCCCTGGGTGGCGCAGCGGTTTGGCGCCTGCCTTTGGCCCAGGGCGCGATCCTGGAGACCCGGGATCGAATCCCACGTCGGGCTCCCGGTGCATGGAGCCTGCTTCTCCCTCTGCCTGTGTCTCTGCCTCTCTGTCTCTCTCTGTGTGACTATCGTGAATAAATAAATAAAATCTTTAAAAAAAAAATCATTGTTTATTTTATAAAAAGGTTTTTAGATTTCAATCAAGGCCAATAACAGGGTTAATTTTGTAGATTTATTTTGTATATAGAATTACTGGCTTATATGTTAACATTTTATTCCATTATCATGAATTTTCATAATTATGGGACTAATTTCTTATGACTATTTGAAATATTATGTTCAAATTTGCTCCTTGAGGTTCAATTTTATGACTTTTTAAATAAACTCCAATAGGAATAATCTGAAAGCAGGAAACTGTACTATAAAAAAAAATCAATAGCAATTTCTTTCATATTCTGTTACTCTAAATACAAATTTAATGCATTGGTGAAGAATAGAAAATTTAGCTACTTAATTTAATTTTTAATTATTACAAAAGAAATACCTGTGTAAGGAAAAAATATTGGCCTACTCTCCCTATTTTCACACATTCAGACTGTGAATTGATTAACTGGACTTTGTACTGTGCTCCTTATGCATGCCAGCTGTGTTGGCCCTCACATTTTAAATTACAGATACCAAAGAAGTTGGCTTTGTTACAAGAACTTGCTGTCTATGGGAAGTATGTAATGATATTCTAGCAACCTCAGCAAAACACTATTTCTTTTTTCAAAAATGTTTCCTTTTGGTCACCTGGGTGGCTCAGTCCATTAAGCATCTAACTTCAGTCAAAGGACAATTCATCTGAATTCAGGTCATGATATTAGGGTCCTGGGATGGAGCTAGCCTCAGGCTCCTTACTCAGCATGAAGTCGGTTTTTCCCTTTCCCCCTCCTATTTCCCCTATTGGCGTGCACATTTTTGCTCTATCAATATAAATTTTAAAAAAAATTCCCCAATATCCAAAATCTTTTTAAAAATAAGGCAGGATCTGTGGTTAGTTTTTGTACTGGCTGGCTCTGGAGCCTCTGTGGCACTGGAACTTCTAGCCCTTGGATTGCAAGTGGAGTTTGTTGTGGCTATATGGGGTTCTTGTGGCCTTACTGAAATTCCTGTATACTTCTCAGGGCCTGTCTGGACCAGAGACCAAGATAGTACCACAGTTCTTGAGAGAGTCTAGGGCCACCTGGTTGAAGGTGAGGCTCTTGCCCCAACATTGAGGATGTAACTCCAGGCATGGCTATTCAGGCGCAGTGTACACACCTTCAGTTTGGCACCTCCTGTGCATGCACATCATAAGTTATAGTACCTACAGCAACAGCTATTTTGTTTTCCCAGTCAGGCAGCTTCATCTTCTGGATCATCCAGGATTGGGGCTGAGGAAGTGGGTTGGTGCAACTCATGAACAACCACTTCAACACAAGTTGGCTAAAGGTAGAGTAGGCTAATGGGGAAAGAAACCTGTGCAAATTGACCAACAGTCTCAGGTAGATGTCCTGGCTCTTGGGCTCCTCCTTGTGGTGGATGCTGACTCCCATGATGGAACCTCCTTGTCAGCCAGGTC
Source organism: Canis lupus familiaris (assembly GCF_011100685.1). Lineage (NCBI taxonomy): Eukaryota > Metazoa > Chordata > Mammalia > Carnivora > Canidae > Canis > Canis lupus. The sequence goes on along the minus strand of NC_049250.1, from coordinate 2,028,977 downwards.
TGGAAAGAGAACCAAAAAGTTTTCACGTTTTCATGAAGATATTTTTGAAAAGTATTGGTAAATAATTTCAAGAATTTTTCAATTTGAATTTGCCTCATGTTTTTTCATGATTAGGCAGGGGCTATAAAAACTGGGAAGGCATGCCACAAAGGTGAAGCATCTTTTTTTTTAGTACTTACAGGTGCGTGACATCAACATAACTTATTTTAGTTATGTTAAACGTAAACCCTTGTTTGACATGGTGTCTTCCTGGTTTCTCCATTGTAAAGTTAGTATATTTTCTCCTTTTCAAAACCCTATTTCTTGGAAGTGAGCCCCTATTTCCAGCCACACTCAAGGCAGGTGGATTAAGGCCCACATTCTGAAGAGGGAAATATCAGAGAATTTATGGGATTATATTAGAACATCAGAACAAATAATGTATTACATTATTTGTGGGAGATATTTTTATGCTACCCAGCTATTGTTTTTCTACTTAAAGTTTTTCCCACCAATTTTAGTATTTCTTAGTGGAACTTGGCAGCAGCATGATGGTTTTCCAGTAGTGATTTTCTGCTTCTCCTGGTCCTTCCAAAGTTAATATTTAAAACTCTCCTGTAAGGAAAAGTTGTCCTTTCTCCCTCATTAATTTATTCAATCATTTCCTTATATCAGTATGGAGTCTTGCATATTTATTTTACACATTTAGGTTATAATTTAATACTATCATTATTTATTTTGTTGCTCAAATTCTTACAACTTTGGCCCCGGGAGCTCTTTCACATTGGCTGCTGTGTCCTTTCGAACTGGATTCTTCGCTTGCCTTTTTTTTTTTAAAGCATCGCCTTACTTTCTTGCACTACAACATGCTCCAGGCACATCTTGTATTTTGTCCCTTCCTAGGTTTACAATCAGCATTTCTCCAAGGATCTCTCTTTAGTTTAATCCAGGAGTGGCATTGGAATAATAATAGCTGGGTTCTAGGAGTTTTCATTGTTACTAGGGTGTTACTTTTTCTAGGCCTACTCAGTAAGGAAGCTAGAAATACAAGTATGTATACTATTTACTTATTTGTTCAATACTGTAAAGTAGCGTCAGAATTTATCAAGTAGAGTACACTCTTTATGCACAAATTTTTTTTTTTATTTATGCACAAATTTTTGTCTTCAGTCTTACATATCTAGTAAAAAAATACCAACATTCTGGTTGATTTTCAAAAAGTTTCAGAGAGTAATGTTCTGTTTGTGATGTACAATCGTATGGGACTTGACATGAATGACTGTATATGCATCACCTCAGTACCACTCAGTTCCCTAAAAAGTCCCTTGCATATCATTGTCACCAAGCACTCCAATGTTCCTGAATCTCTTACATCCTTATTTCATATTTCTTATTCCAGAAGAAATACCTTCTTATAGAATATCTCTGTTGACAATCAATGCTCTCAAATTTTGCTTGAGAGATGGTTTTCTGGAAAACTGTCTCTTGTAATTCTGATCTTTCTTCCTCTGTAAATAATAATTATGCTGGTAATGTTCGCCCCTCAGCTTTCCTTCAAGGTTTTCTTTTGGTCTTTAATTTGGGGAAGTTTAAATATAACATGCTATATGGGCAGGTTTGTTTATTTTGTATTTATTATCCTACTTGTTGTTTTCTGAACTTCTGTGGTTTGGTGCCTGCCACTGATTTGCATTTTTTCTGAGCCATTTCTTTTACTGTTATCTATTTCTTATACTTTATTTTCTCCCTTTTTTTCCAGCTAGGAATCTAATTTGTTAAACTATTGATAGTTTCCCACAGTTCTTGAGTTCTTTGTTGAATTTTTTAACTTCTTTTTTCCTTTCCATTTCATTTTGTAAAATTTCTATTAACCTGTTTCTAAGTTCACTGATAATTTCCTCAACTATGTAGTCTTCTGATAAGCTTATCAAAGGCATTCTTCGGTATTTCTGTGGTTTAAAAAAATCTAAATTTCCATTTATATAATTCTTAGAGTTTCCATATATCTGCTGAAATGATTTACATTTGATCTTATATACTTTCTACTTTCTCCACTGGAGAATTTGGCATATTAATAATATTTAAAATCCCTTTTATGTTAGTTTCACTATCTGTATGTTACTTAATTTTGATTCTGAAGATTAGTTTGTCTTCAGAAAAAAATGTTTTGCTTTTTGTTATGCCTCATTATTTTTGGTTGAAAATCATATGTATACATAACAGTAAATACAGAAGTATGTTTGTTTATGACTTTCCTTCTGTTAAGACTTTAAAGTGGGGATTTGTGTTGATATTGTCAGTAGTTGGACGGTGTTTGAGGTTTATTATTGTTTTAGTAACCCTCAGAGTACTAGAGCCTTCAAGTTGCTCTTTTGATATCTTTTGTTTATGGAGTGAGTTAATTTGCTAAAGGATTTTACTCAGTGTTTGCTCCCTGCTTGTCTTTGGGACTCTTCACTAGGTTGTGGATCTTTCTTTCACACTGCTCCCCAGGGAAAATATACCCTTAGCAGACAATACAATCTTCTCAGCTGCTATGCTTTTTCTTGTACTTATTAGTGTAGTGGTGGGGAATTAAGCCTGTGTCTTTTAAAATTTATTTAAAATTTCTAGACCAATCTTCTAACTGGCTTACATGGCATTCAGCAACATATCCACCAAGTATGTTGAGTTGTATTTCCCCCTGCAGGCACCAACATCTCTCCATATTACCTGTTATTTGTTTGCTCTGCAACCTAATCTTTGGACAAATCACTAAGTTTGCATGTTAATGTAGTTTTTTTCTTATTGTAAGAGTGGGAACTATATTCTTACCAGAGTTTTATATCACTGAGATAAAACTTGAGGTCCACTAAGACAACTATTTTTATTATGTCGAATACTGCACATGCTTTCTTTTGCCTAAAGATGTGTCTGTCTCCTTTAATTTTATTGATCTTAGTCAATGATACTGATATGCATTCAGTCATTTAGCCTGGAAACCAAAGTTGCATTTGACTACTTTCTGTCTGTATCTTTCATCCCTACATTCAAAATATTGCTAATACTTGATAATTCATTTACAGAAAATATATTTCTACTTTCTATTTCCAGTGTTTAAAGTTGTGTTTATATGATGTCTTTCCCAAATTTTTGTAGGGTCCACTATTCCTTCCAGTGGTGTCTCCACACAACTACCCATTGTCCATCAAGCTGCTAATGAAGCTTTTCAAAATCAAATTTTGGTTATACTACATTCATGCTTGTTTTTAAACCTAATTATTACCTCTTATGTTTCCAACACAGAACACAAAGCCATAGTTGACACTAATGAGAGTGGCTTCTTAGCAGAGACTCATCAATGGACTAAATCTGTGCCCTCTGATCTTTTCCTTCTGATGGTTGATGATCCAGATATCTGACCTTCCTGGACCAGTAACAGTCTTCCTAATGAGATCAAGAAATACTGATAGAGAAAGGGTGAAGTTCTGGGAATTATATCATCTTAATATAGAATGACACTTTGTCAGAATAAAAGGGAATACTATTATTACTTTAGGATGAAATTATAAACTAACCAAATTGAGACAGTCTCAGGCCAATCTTACTCTAATACCAGTGTAGTTGGAGAGAGGCCCACAAATCCATGCTATCATTACCCTGTCCTTTGGAATGTTTCTATGTTCACTTCCTCTGCAGTTTTCTGGGCTACCCAACTGAGCTTTCAATTTTGTTAAGTTTAATTTTTGTTTCTATGTTTCTTCCTGTTTTTTCTTCAGCTAGCCAAATCATTCAGTTTTATTCCATGTTTGAGGTTCTTGTTTTGCTAATATGAAGGTACCATGGTCCTCTGTTACATCTGGAAATAAGCCTTAGCATTACTAGTCCCTCCCTACAAAGATTGGAGATTTTCCTGTACCAAAGCTCATTTTCTTTTTGTTTGTTTGTTTGTTTGTTTTGTTTTGTTCTGTTTCATTTTTAAAGATTTTATTTGTTTATTCATGAGAGACACAGAGAGAAGGCAGAGACATAGGCAGAGGGAGACGCAGGTTTCCCACAGGGAGCCTGATGCCAGACTTGATCCTGGATTCTAGGATCACGTTCTGAGCCAAAGGCAGACACTTCAACCCCTGAGCCACCCAGGCATCTCAAAGCTTATGACTGATATCTTGCTATTTATGAAATCATCTCTCACATAGATTGCACTCATGATCATAATCCTCTGTAGTGTTCTAGAAAATTGTTGAAGATTATTATACATGCTAATTGATGAATTTTTGTCTGGCATGATTTATCTGGCAGAGTCCCAGCAGGACCCAAAAGACACTCTAGGCTGGGATTAAAAGATAATTTAATGAAGTTTTTACTATAAGAGTGTAGGAAAAGTTTATTGAATTAATATCTTATCTGTGGACTAACTACAGCATGAATTTATTATTTCCCTGTACTTGAAGGGCAACGAAAGGAAATGGCATTATTGATGCCTTATGAGAGCTGGAGCTGTGTGAGTAGAGCAACTTGAAAGAGGAGTAACACGACCTGATGGATTAGAAACAAAATACTTTGCTCTTCTCCTTCTTTTTCTTCTTGCTAGAACTAAGAGGATCATGGAGATGTGTGATGCAGTATGTCATAATCATGTCTCCAGGGTACAGAAGGAATGAAAGTTAGACAAAATATATGATGATAAGGCTAATGGAAAATACTCTCATACCTAGAAATTACTGTTGCATAACCTTGTAAGTCACCGGTTTTAATACAGTCAACATTAAAAGTAGGTCAAATTTTCTTTGAACTTTCCACATTGAAGGGATTGAGTTTGATTCTAAGCATTGTATCCCTTTTGTCTATCTTGCTTATCCTGTTCTGGTAATTAATTGGAGAATGGAATACAAACAATAGATATGGTCCTGTGGTCCTCTATAGCAAATTTCTTCAAACTGGAGATCCCTGAAGAAATGATATGTTAGGAGAACACAATATGAAAGCAGAGGGGAAAATAAGGAATGTGTTTGTAAAAGCTATAGGGGTGTATAGGTAAAGGGAGGATCCTGATTCGACTTTAAGAATGGGAAGAGGATAAGGACCCAGAGGTCTTGATATTAGTGAAGAGCAATTTCAATGAAGATTGAAGAATTGATTAGTATTGAACGAAAAAGTTGTAGTGAGAGAGATCACAAAGTTCCATCTCTTGGAAATCAAGTAATTCATTCAAATAACATGTCTCATAGCCCCATGATTTAAGTAAATATGATATGCTTATAGATGGATGTAAATTGAGTGATAAAGAGTGGAGGCTCTGGAGTCAGAATGCCTTGCATCAAAGAGTTTATCACTTTTCTTGTTATATGATCTCAAGAAAATTCACATAAACTTTATATGGCTAAGTTTTGAAATTTGGTTGGAAAATGGAGAAAATAATATTAAATGACTTTAAAATACATAGAAAACTGCCTGGTTGAGAGTAAATGCCAAATAAATATTCTTTTATTATTTTGACATCAGGAAGAAAATAAATAAAAATAGATTAGTTCAATTCTGTCTATGAAGGAGTATATGTTTTGATTTTCCATCTCACAAAAGTAGAAAACTAGACAAATTATATGAAATTACTGTTTTTGGATAATTGGGACCACATGCAGTATACAACTGTGCTTCAAAAGAGAAATGAATTGATCATTGCAAAGACAGATTTAAATCTAGATGCAATTTATAATTTTCCCTTTCTAGATTTAAGAAGGGGAAATCTGAACAAATCCCATTATTCTTTCTGAGTTAAGGTATAATGACTTTTTGGGGATTCCAAAGTGTCCAGATTTTGTGGGATAAAATACTGGAGAAAAGGAAGCTCTACAGAGAAAACTCTAGAATCTTCATGGGATCACCATAAGTCTCTAGCTGAACATAAATCTGCAAATGTGTAGGTGAAACTACAAATCTTGGGAGATGAAACCTATCAAGAAGAGAACAATTACCAAGGATCTAACAGATGAACAATTTTCAGAGTTCATAAATGGCTGAAAATGTTTTAATCCTCATGAGACACAATAGAGAAACCTCACTGAATACATAAATATTTAGTAGATGTATCAGAAGGTTCACATAGTAGTAATGCTTTGCCAAGCCTAAAGACTATTTTAGATTTCCCCTAAAGAAAACTTAATAGCTATTCTAAAGAGCATGTAGCTGGTATACAAATGATAAACTGTTAGCCAAAATTAATTTAACACTTTGTAAAACATGTTTACAGATAGAACTCAACAAAGAGGACTCAAACAAAAAAAGTGTCCCACAAGCACTAAAAAATTACTAGACATGCCAAGAAGCAGGAAGTATAAACCAGAAATAGGAGGAAAATCAGTTAATAGAAATAAAAAGTAATTAAATAAAGGGCAAACACACTGCAACTAGAAGATAAGACTTTTATAGTATTATATTTATAAATATTTTTAAATGCTCAAAGCTTTAAACGGAAACAAACATAATAAGACAAAATTAAAGATCTCGGAAAGAAGTAAATGAAAGTTCTGGAAGTAAAAATATTATATTTGAAGTAAAAATTTTTCCTTTAAAGAATTACTAACAAATTATATACTGCAAAAGAAAAAAAATAGATTAGTGAATTTAAAATGGGCAGGGACTCAGTGACATGAGGACAAGATGGAGAGGACTAAGGTATGAAACTGGAGTTTCAGGAAGGGGGAAGAGTGGTGAAAAACGCATGGAGATAATATGATTGAATATTTTCCAAATATTAGGAAAATTATTAAATAACAACTCAAAAAGCAACAAACAATAAAACACAAAGGAAAACATATTAAAACACATCATAATTAATTTTTTTAAAGATTTTATTTAGCATGAGAGACAAAGAGAGAGAGAGAGAGAGAGAGAGAAGCAGAGACACAGGCAGAGGGAGAAGCAGGCTCCATGCAGGGAGCCCAACATGGGACTTGATCCTGGGATTCCAGAATCATGCCCTGGGCTGAAGGCAAGCACTAAAGCACTCAGCCACCCAGAGATCCCCATAATTAATGTTTTGAAAACCAGTAATATGGAGAAAAAAAGGAATAAAAGGAGAAGAGAAATATCCATAATATAAAGGACAAATGTAAGAATTTTTATAAAGATCTCATCAAAAATAACAGAAGCCAAGTGACAATGGAATGACACCTTTAAAATGCTGGAAGGAAAGGAAAACTATCCATTTAGATTTATACCATGTAAAACATAAAGAAAAACAATTTCAGAGAAGTAAAAGCTGAGAGAATTAGTCTGTAGGAGATCAGCACTACTGGAAAAGGTGGAGATGTTAAATTTATGAGGAAATATAAGATTTTTTTTCTTATTTTTAAATTTTAAATGATTTTTAAATGTATAAAAGAAAATAAATGAATTATATTGTGGATTTTATATAATATGAAAAGTAAAATTTATAATCACAGAAACACAGAGAATAAGGGTAGGAAATTGAAATACAGGGTTAAAAGTTTCTTATGTCACAAATTGCATCATAATGTCCTAAAATATTAGATGACACTGTAAGAATAAAATGCCTGTTGTAAAAACTAGAGTTACCATAGAAAACATACCAAAAAAAAGTACAGTTAAAAATCTAGTTGAGAAGATGAAACTTCTTATTACAAAGAAGACGAAGCAGCAAAGTACACACATGGCAAATAAAACACAAATGTCAAAATGGTTGAAATGAAGCCAATAATAGCAATTATTACTTTGAGTGTAGATAGTCTAAATGCACAGGGAAAAGGCAAGGTTGTCAGAATGGATAAAAGTGTTGTGCAAAAACCTTCATTTTACATATAAGGACATAAATAAGCTAAAAAATAAAAGATTAGAAAAAGGCATCTATGTAAAAACAAATAATAAGGCTAAATCCACTGTCTTACTGCTATCAGACAAAGTAGACATTAGGGCAGGTACATTTTCTTGGATAAAGTGAACATTTTGTAATGATAGATATGCATGTGACTAATAATAGAGTTTCAAATTACATTAAGAAAAACTGATTTAACTCAAAAGAAAAAAAAAACCCAAATATTGTGGGTAGAGCTTCAAGTAATCCTTTCTGTATAAAATAGGACAAGTGGAAAGAAAAATCCATTAAGATATAGAAAATTTGATCTACACTAATCAAAAAAAGACAAACAACAAAACCAAACATAATTGACATTTATAGAAAGCTCTACTCAACAACAGTATGATAAAGATTATTTTAAAACTATCATAATTGGGCCAGAGGGGGAGGGGCAAGACGGCAGAAGAGTAGGGTCCCCAAGTCACCTGTCCGCACCAAATTACCTAGATAACCTTCAAACCATCCTGAAAATATACGAATTCGGCCTGAGATTTAAAGAGAGACCAGCTGGAATGCTACAGTGAGAAGAGTTCGCGCTTCTATCAAGGTAGGAAGACGGGGAAAAAGAAGTAAAGAAACAAAGGCCTCCAAGGGGGAGGGGCCCCGCGAGGAGCCGGGCTGAGGCCGGGGCGAGTGTCCCCAGGACAGGAGAGCCCCGTCCCGGAGGAGCAGGAGCTGCACCAACCTTCCCGGGGGAAAGGGGCTCGCAGGGAGGTGGAGCAGGACCCAGGAGGGCGGGGATGCCCTCGGGCTCCCCGGGACAGTAACAGACACCTGCGCGCCCAGGAGAGTGCGCCGAGCTCCCGAAGGGCTGCAGCGCGCACGGCGGACCCGGAGCAGCTCGGGGGGCTCGGGGGCGGCTCCGCGGAGGGGGCTGCGGGGCGGGAGCAGCTCGGGGGGCTCGGGGGCGGCTCCGCGGAGGGGGCTGCGGGGCGGGAGCGCGAATCCTACAGTGCAGGCCCCGGAGCACAGGGCGCGGGGACACAGCCCAGGATCCGGCCTCCCCCGGGACAGGCAGAGGCCGGGAGGGCCCAGGACAGCGAGGACGCTCCTGCCCCAGCTGAGCACATCAGCGGCCCCGCCCGGGAGCCTCCAGGCCCTGCAGACGGAGAGCTCCGTGGTGACTGCGGGGGCTGACTCGGGGGCTGCAGAGCTGGCCCCGTCACTGCGGTTGTTCCTCCTGGGGCCTCACGGGGTGAACAACCCCCACTGAGCCCTGCACCAGGCCGGGGCAGAGCAGCTCCCCCAAGTGCTAACACCTGAGAATCAGCACAACAGGCCCCTCCCCCAGAAGACCAGCTAGATGGACAAGTTCCAGGGGAAGTCAAGGGACTTAAAGTATACAGAATCAGAAGATACTCCCTGTGGATTTTTTTGTTTGTTTTTTGATTTTTGTTTGCTTCCCCCACCCTTTTTTAACCTTTCTTTCTTTTTCTTTCTCTTTTTCTTCTTCTTTTCTTCCTTTTTTCTTTCTTTTTTCTTTTTCTCTTTTCTTTCCTTCTTTCTGTCCTCTGTTTTTCTCCTTTTCCCAATACAACTTGTTTTTGGCCACTCTGCACTGAGCAAAATGACTAGAAGGAAAACCTCACCTCAAAAGAAAGAATCAGAAACAGTCCTCTCTCCCACAGAGTTACCAAATCTGGATTACAATTGAATGTCAGAAAGCCAATTCAGAAGCACTATTATACAGGTACTGGTGGCTCTAGAAAAAAGCATAAAGGACTCAAGAGACTTCATGACTGCAGAATTTTGATCTAATCAGGCAGAAATTAAAAATCAATTGAATGAGATGCAATCCAAACTAGAAGTCCTAACGATGAGGATTAATGAGGTGGAAGAACGAGTGAGTGACATAGAAGACAAGTTGATGGCAAAGAGGGAAACTGAGGAAAAAAGAGACAAACAATTAAAAGACCATGAGGTTAGATTAAGGGAAATAAACGACAGCCTGAGGAAGAAAAACCTATGTTTAATTGGGGTTCCCGAGGGCGCCAAAAGGGCCAAAGGGCCAGAATATGTATTTGAACAAGTCATAGCTGAAAACTTTCCTAATCTGGGAAGGGAAACAGGCATTCAGATCCAAGAGATAGAGAGATTCCCCCCTAAATTCAATAAAAACCATTCAACACCTCGACATTGAATAGTTAAGCTTGCAAATTCCAAAGATAAAGAGAAGATCCTTAAAGCAGCAAGAGACAAGAAATTCCTGACTTTTATGGGGAGGAGTATTAGGGTAACAGCAGACCTCTGCACAGAGACCTGGCAGGCCTGAAAGGACTGGCAGGATATATTCAGGGTCCTAAATGAGAACACAGGCAACACCCTTTTTGAACTTGGCCATAGTAACTTCTTGCAAGATACATCCACGAAGGCAAAAGAAACAAAAGCAAAAATGAACTATTGGGACTTCATCAGGATAAGAAGCTTTTGCACAGCAAAGGATACAGTCAACAAAACTAAAAGACAACCTACAGAATGGGAGAAGATATTTGCAAATGACATATCAGATAAAGGGCTAGTTTCCAAGATCTATAAAGAACTTCTTAAACTCAACACCAAAGAAACAAACAATCCAATCATGAAATGGGCAAAAGACATGAAGAGAAATCTCACAGAGGAAGACATAGACATGGCCAACATGCACATGAGAAAATGCTCTGCATCACTTGCCATCAGGGAAATACAAATCAAAACCACAATGAGATACCACCTCACACCAGTGAGAATAGGGAAAATTAACAAGGTAGGAAACCACAAATGTTGGAGAGGATGCGGAGAAAAGGGAACCCTCTTACACTTTTGGTGGGAATGTGAACTGTTGCAGCCACTCTGGAAAACTGTGTGGAGGTTCCTCAAAGAGTTAACAATAGACCTGCCCTACGACCCAGCAATTGCACTGCTGGGGATTTACCCCAAAGATTCAGATGCAATGAAACACCGGGACACCTGCACCCCGATGTTTCTAGCAGCAATGTCCACAATAGCCAAACTGTGGAAGGAGCCTCGGTGTCCATCGAAAGATGATGGATAAAGAAGATGTGGTCTATGTATACAGTGGAATATTCCTCAGCCATTAGAAATGACAAATAGCCACCATTTGCTTAAACGTGGATGGAACTGGAGGGTATTATGCTGAGTGAAGTAAGTCAATCGGAGAAGGACAAACATTGTATGTTCTCATTCATTTGGGGAATATAAATAATAGTGAAAGGGAATATAAGGGAAGGGAGAAGAAATGGGTAGGAAATATCAGAAAGGGAGACAGAACATGAAGACTCCTAACTCTGGGAAACGAACTAGGGGTGGTGGAAGGGGAGGAGGGTGGGGGGTGGGGGTGAATGGGTGACGGGCACTGTGGGGGGCACTTGACGGGATGAGCACTGGGTGTTATTCTGTATGTTGGTAAATTGAACACCAATAAAAAAATTTATTTAAAAACACTATCATAATTGATATACTAAGACACAAAATAGATGTGTCATTTTAATACGGTCTAAATTACAGAAAGTATATTCTCTGATCTCAATGGAATGTAGATATAAATCAATATCTGAAAAGCATCTGGAAAGCTTTCAAATATTTGGAAATTAAAATTTTCATTTTTTAAATAATTTAATTCTGGAAAAGCAAATCACAAGAAAGATTAGAAAATATTGTGAATTGAATGAAAATAATACATTGCTGTATCAAAACTTACAAGAGGCAGCTGAAGCTGTGCATTGAAGGAGACAGTTTTAAAGACTTGTACAAAGCAAAGTGCTAAAATAAGTGATCTAATCTTCTAAGTACTGGATAAAAAATAACACATTAAATCAATAGTGAGATAATAATAAAACAAAAATAGAAATTAATAAAATGGAAAAGTAAAAAAAGTCATGAAACCCAAACCCACCCAGCAGTCTACAAATTATAAAACACAACTAAAGTAAAAATACCTAAATAAATAGAGAGATATACTTTGTTCATGACTAAAAGGCTCAATATTGTTAAGTTGTCATTTTTTTCCTAATGCAATCTATGATTGAATGCAATTCCAATATAAAGAAATTGAGGGAGTTTTTTTGTTTGTTTGTTTTTGTTTTCAAAATGGATAAGTTTATTCAAAATTTGTTTGGAAAGGCAATGGACCCAGAATATCCAAAGTGATTCTGAAAAGGTCAAAATGAAAAGATATTACTTAATTTTAAGATTTACAACAAAACCAACTATAATCAAAACATAGTACTATTGACAAAAGAATTGATGTTTAGATATATGCATACTTGTCAATTAGTTTTTTCTTCTAGTGCCAACAAAATTCCATATAGAAAGAATAGTTTTTTTTTTAAAAATGGTATAGGAACCACTAGATATCCATTTAAAAATAATAAAAACAAAACCTGAAATTTACCTCACTCCACGTATAATTGTATCATGGACCTAAATGTAATAGTTCAAATGATAAACTTCAGGTAGAAGGCATAGTAATTTGCTAGTTTCTCTGTTTGCTTATATGTTTATTTTTTATCACTGTAGTATATGCAAAGTTCCTTACATAAAGCAAAAATAAGCGAACCATCAAGATATGAATTGATAAATTGGGGTTATTCTAAATTCAAAGCTTGTCCTCTTCAAAATACACCACTAAGAAAATGAAAGTGAACAACTGACAAAAGAATCTATTTGCAAAGCATATAGCTAACAAAGACTTTGTACACAATATATAAATACACCTGCAATTCAGTGATAATGGAAACACTTATATTTTAAAAGGCAAAAATTTGAAAAGATGTTTCATAAAATAAGATATCTGAATGCTAATCAGCACATGAAAAGTGCTAAACATGATCAGTCATTACAGAAATGCCCAACGTCTAAAACTATTAAAAATAAAATGAGTGAAAACACCAAATATTAGGGTAAATGTGGAGCTGTTATAACTTTCATATATTGCTGATGGGAGCATGATATGGAACATCAACTTCACAAAATAGTTTAGCAATTTCTTATAAAAATCCTACAACTTACCATTTGACCCAAAAATTCTTTTTTTTTTTTAAAGATATTTATTTATTCATGAGAGACACAGAGAGAGATAGAGAGAGGCAGAGACACAGGCAGGAGGCAGGAGCAGGCTCCATGCAGGGAGCTTGAGGTGGGACTCGATTCTTGGTCTCCTGGGTCTCCAGGATCAGGCCCTGGGCTGAAGGTGGCGCTAAACTGCTGAGCCACCCGGGCTGCCAACAATTCTTATAACTGTTTACCTAAAAGAGATGAAAATGTATATCCACACAAGTCTTCTACAAAATGTTTATAAGAATTCTATTTGTAATAGCCCAAACCTGGAAAATAAAACCCAACTGTTTAACAGGCAAGGAATAAATGAACTGTCCTGTGTTCACATGATGGAAACTGCTCAAGAATAAGAAAGGAAAGAACTCCATGGACACAGCAAAATGGATGACTCAAATATTTTACTTAACAAAGAAGAAAAGCACACTCTATACAGACTGTAAGATTTCACTTTAAATAAATTGTAGAACAAGAAAATCTAATCCATATTGTATTAGATGAGGGCCAAGGCTAGGTAAGAGGCTTTGACTGAAAAAGGCGGGAGACACACTTCAGATGGTGGTGCAGATATTCTAATATTTGTTTAAAAAGGCATCAAACTGTACAATTTATAAAGGTAAAACTTACCACATATAAATTTTAAATAAAATAAAGTGTCTAACATTCCTCAAATCCAGAAACTTAATTACAGTATTTATTATGAACACAAGGCTCTATGCAGTTACCGTGAGTATATATTTTCACACAAATTATATACTCACATACAAATATATGCATATATGTACCTACATATTATATATGTTGAAATTTTATTAGACAAAATATTCATCAATATATTCTTCTAAGTAATTTTCTGTTTCACTATAATTAACATAGAAGCTAAATACTAGATAAGTTGAGCTGCCAAATTTAAGGGATTGGCTCATGGAATTGTGGAGAATGGCAAGTCCAAAATTTGTCCAACCTACTGGTCAACGAGCAGAGTTGCAGTCTGAGTCCTGAAGCAGTCTGCGGGCACAATTCCTTCTTGCTTGGGGAAGGTCAGTATTTGATCTTTTCAGGTCTTCAACTGATTAGATGAGGTTCACCTACACCATGGAGGGTAATCTGTTTAACTCAAAGTCTGGTGATTGAAATGTTAATCTCATCCAAAAAAATAACAATAAATAATAGCATCATAGAAAAATTTAGAATGAAGTTTGGCCATATAATAATTATATAATTAATCATCACAACATGAATTCAGCTACCAGAAATTGTATGTGAAATGTAAGCTTAAAGAGTGAACTAGGATTAAGGTAAATAACACTTGGGCTATGTGACACACCAAAACTGACAAATCTCCTTAGCTACTTGCCCATGGGTTCAGTGTGACAACTGGTATGTGTGAGGTGCTTCCACCTACAAAAACCAAGCTGATGATGGCGTGAACTAGCATCAGAAGGAAAAGAAGCTCTTTAAGTTTGTACAGCTTGCTGTGGTGGAAAAACGAGGTATAATGTAAATAACAGGCAGCATGGCCTCTCACTTCCATAATTATTATACCTAGTATCTGGGTAGGTTGAAGCTGTTTTTCAACAATTTTGGATGTGAACATTTCTTTTGGATGCTTCTGTTTCTATATTCATCTTAAAGGAAAAAAATAAAAATAAGTAAATCTTATATTAGACTATTGATTAAAAATGAGAAATACACATATAGACACACGCATGGGTATGCACATGCATCACTACTGAAAATAGAAAAATAGATTAACTATATTTCATAATATTGGAAAATGTTCTCTAACTTTGTTGTCTAAGTTCAGGAATATAATTGGTACTAAGAAGGCAGAAGTTGGGAAATAAAACGTAAAGCTCAACTGCATTGGTGTTAGTAGCTGACAATTCTAAGTAACAAAATTTTGCCAGTTGGCTCCCTCATCTTCAAGCATGACAATACATGTTGAGGCAATATGAATCTGTTACCACCAATTTCCCATTCCATTTGAGTATTCAAATATACGTGAATATAGTCAGAGACTGAGGGATATAGAAAAAAATAGGTGAGAGACGAAGTATATTCATTTTCTATTGCTGCATAACAAATCATCACAAACTTAGTATTTTAGAACAGCACAAATGCATTATTTTGCAGTTCCCATAGGCCAATGGTCTGGACATGGCTTAGCTAAGGCTCTTTTGAGGGTCTTCACTGAAATCAAATTGTTAGCTGGGGCTGTGATCTCATTTGAAGCTTGAGGTCTTCTTCAAAGCTCACTGGTGGTTGGAAGAATTCATTTCCTTGCAGGTTTATAAGTGACACCCTTATTTTCATGCTATGACCATCCAGGAACCTCACCAAGTCCCAGAGACTGCCCAGATCCCTGCCACATAGCCCCTCCCCTCATGACAAGGTTCAGTTCTGTCTTCTAGGCCAGAGGGAGAGTCTCTTTCACTTCCCAAATCTCTCCAACCCCTTTTAAAGCCTTATTGAATTAGGTTAGACCCACCCAAGATAATCTCCTTTTATATTAACTCAGAGCCAACTGATCAGGGACCTTAATTACATCTGCAAAATCCCTTCTGCCAAATAATATCACATAACCATAAAAATACTATTCCATATTATTTACAAGTTTCCCTTACACACCATGACAGGAAATTAACAGGGTTTGTACACTTTGACACTGTTATGGGAATGCCTTAGAATTCTGCCTATCATAGCAGGGATGAAGGAATTCTGGAACTCTAGGAATGGGCATGCAGAGGCACGAATACCATAATTTGGGGAGGAAGTGACAACAACAACCTGTCCTGGACTTTCTAGGATGGATATCATCTTCTTTATGTCATAGAACCTGATGGTGAGGACAAAACCTTTGTCTTCAGTCCGTTAATGTGCTACAGATAAAAGCCTATCTGTAGCAGATAGGCTACACCGACGCACCGATGAGCAGATAATCTCCATTCAGATGTCAATTTGAGAAGGTAAAGGTACCAAAATCAATTGTGAATTTTTTAGTGACTTACTCAATTTTACATTTGTTCTCTTGGAATGTGTTTTTATTGAGTTTGCTTATTGGTTAATTTTATGACAGATGACTTTTTGAAAGAAAAAAACATCATCAAAGAAAAAATCTGTAAGCTAAACAAATTAATAAAAGGCTATCAAAGTGACATGAAAATTAAATTGAAAATATCTGAACAATCAGCAATCATAGAAAGAAATATCTATACTTAAGCAGAGCCTCCTGGAAATATAACTGCCATTGATGCCATCTCTCTGTCCCCAGAGGGGTTGTTTCCTAATTTGGGAAAATCCTGAGCCCTAGCATCAAAAAGCAGGAAGTCAGCTGACCATTGGTCTCAAAAAAGCCCACTAGAACCTCCTGTGCTATCCACTTGAAATTCCAGCTCTCCTTGTTCAGCTGACATATAAATCTTTAACTCTCCCTATTCAGCAAGCCAGATACTCATTAGTCAAATCCCATGGGCATACCTAAATAGACTTTGTCCTTTCGCCTGTTAATCTGTTCATTCTCATTAATTTGCAGGCCCATAATTGGTAGACCCAGGTGGGAAGAAGAAAAAGTACTTTCTCCCAACAACGTATGACAAAACAACAACAACAATAATAATAATAATCACAAAGAGAATTTAGTGCAGTAATAAGTTGCTGCTACAAAAAGGAATTCACCCGTCTTTTTTTTATATTTTTTTTAAAGATTTTATTTATTTATGAAAGACACAGAGAGAGAGAGAGAGAGATGGGGAGAGGGAGAGGGAGAGACAGGCAGCGGGAGAAGCAGGATCCATGCAGGGTGCCTGAAGTGGGACTCAATCCCTGGTCTCCAGGATCATGCCCTGGGCTGAAGGAGGTACTAAACCACTGAGCCACCAGGGCTTCCCGGAATTCACCAGTCTTGATGAAATATGATATCCAAATGTAACATTTTGAAAATAAAAATAAAGACTTTCCAATAATTGAAACAATTATAATTGAATTTAATAATGGCAACTCCTGGTTAGAAAAACACAGTCAATAGCAAAAATACCTAAATAAGATAAAATGTTTCGTTCTAATTATTTTTAAGTGGATTTTCCAGAACATTGGTTTTTAGAGATGGTCTTAAAAGAAAAAGAAAAAAAAAAAATGGAGCATCACTACTCCTACTAAGAGGCCCTACTAATCTGTTTCTCTTGTTGAAAAGTCACCTTGATACTTGAAGGGTTTAAGAAATTCTGGGATGAAGAATCCTGTTCAATTTTGTTTCATCCCGTGTTTCCCAAAATATTTGACCAAAGAATCCATTTTTAGTTTTCACATGATATCTCCTTCTCTATTTTACAGCTTATAAATTTCATTTCTACTCAATTGTGCAAAAATGATACTCCCTATGGTGAACCAAGCAACACAAAATAACATAGTAATGATGAACATCATTTATTATGTAAGTAATTTTATAAAATTGGAATATGATACATTTATTTTTTATTATCACACATTTTAACAATTGCAGTGGTACATTGACAAAATTTGCTCCTGATAATTCACTGGGAAGACACAATTTTAGCAATATCAGGGAAAACTTGGGTGTAAAATTCAAAGTTAAACCTGAAAACCGCATCTTTAGAATGAGAAAGGAGAGAGAGAGGCAGAGAGGGAGGGGAAGAGAAAAGGGAGGGGATGAGAAAGAGAAATAAAAATCTCTGTTTAATAAAAGGTGAAATTGATGGAATCTAGGTATTGAAAGTGACCCCAAATTATTTCTTGTATCTCAAAGGGGAAGATATTTTTGGCTCATAGTTGGATAATTCTAAGATACTAAAAAAATGGGTATATATGTATACATCTGGGTAATAAATATTTACTAAATACTAGAATTTAGAATTATAAGAAGTATCTAACACATAAACTATCAGAGATGAGATGAAAGCAATAAAATCTAATCTGCATTGTCAATGACTATTACTAAGAATTACTAAGAATACAATGATACATCCTCAACCTGCTACTTAAAAATAAACTGAACTAATGAAAACATTCAAATAATTATCAGGAACAAGAATATATATTCTATCCAAATAATTACTTAATACTGGCCTAGAATTTCAGGCAGTAGAAAAGAATATGACATAGAAATAAAAGATATATTCATCAGAAAGGAGGCACAATTATAATTTTCAGATGATTACTATTGCGTCAGGTAATTTAGGGCTTGTTAAAATGCACCTGGAGGGCTCAGTCAGTAAGTCAGTAAAGCATGAAACTCTTGATCTTGGACTTGTGAGTTCAATCCTCACGTTGGGTGTAGAGCTTACATTAAAAAGAAAAGAGGTTATAAAATTGTTTAAAAACATTAGATTTAATATATGACCTTATATATGTATATTACATGAAATTCAAATAAAACTTTATCATATACAAAAATTTCTGAGAAGAAAATGTAATCATAAAACAATCTTATCACCCATAGCAAAAAAGCTGATAAACCTATATGCAATAACTTTTCTAAGTATTGTGGAAGCAGATATGAAAACAACTTTAAAAAGTAACTGAGAGAAACCAAACAGGAGAGAACACTATGTCCAGACTGTTCAATATTTCACAGTATGTGACTGATGGAATTCTTACAAATTGCAATTCCTACTATTCTCTTTCTTCTATCCTCCATGTGACTCAAAATTCCATAAAATACTCAGATTTGTGATCTTTTTTGCTTATTTTCAAGGAACCATCTACCTCACAGAACAATGTAATTCATAAGCAAAACTTTTCTTGATTTTCTGCCACCAGATCTGTTCTTTCTTCCTTCTGGTTTCAGTAGACAAGGTTATTTCCCCTCAGTCTAGCCAGTGACCTGGAATGTATTCCCAACTTCATCAGCCTTGTCAGGGACAGTTTTCTAAGGACACTCGTGTCCCCATTGTCTTTAGTGATTTCCGTGTCACTCAATCCAATGTACGTTTTTAAGGGCACATCTTATTCTATGACCATGACAGTTCTTGTGTTTTTTGCTAAAAATTTGTCTTTCAACATCATCTGCTTCCTGGAACATGGTCAGGATTGTCTGAGGGCTCTTTGTGGTCAGGTGGGATTTTGTGATTTGTGTGCTAAAGAGATTTTGTGTTTCTGGGTTAAACAGCTTCTCTTGTGCACAAACCTAAGAGCATTTGCATCTCTCTGGTATGGTGACAAGTTAACATTGAAGTGGTGATGTTTCACAGGCCTGTGTTACCAGCAAGTAAGTGTGTGGGATGGATGTATCTCCTTCGTTGTTTGTGCCACAAAGATTTGGATGCTCCTTGTTACCACAGCACAACCTGGCCTATCCTCACTGACAGAACTTGTCAGCAACTTCAACATTACAGACCAGTTCTTGTTAAGAAAAATTTGAATTTTGCATTGTTTCTGATATACATGCTATTTTTTTATCTTCTCATATATTTTTCTTTTAATCTATCTCATAAGTCTTGATGTTTCTTAAGGTTCTATGCCAAATCTTTCTCATATCATTCAACAGCTTCAATGATCATTTAAAAGCAAATGACTCTCCAGTGTCTGCCTCTAGTCTTAGAACAAACAACACAGGTATACATTTTCTCTCTCTCTCTCTTTCTCCCTATTCTGTCTCTTTCTATCTCAGACACACACACATCCAATTGCCTACTGAGAAAATTCTACTGTTTCACTTAGATATATGATTAGCATTCCTATCCTTTTTTTTTTTTTTTTTTTTTTTAAATTTTTTTTTTTTAATTTTTATTTATTTATGATAGTCACAGAGAGAGAGAGAGAGAGGCAGAGACACAGGCAGAGGGAGAAGCAGGCTCCATGCACCGGGAGCCTGACGTGGGATTCGATCCCGGGTCTCCAGGATCGCGCCCTGGGCCAAAGGCAGGCGCTAAACCACTGCGCCACCCAGGGATCCCAGCATTCCTATCCTAAACTAAATTAATAAACTTACCTCATCCACAAATGGTTTAGGCCACTCTCCCATGTGACTCGAATTTTAATAAATTAGATGATTTAACATTTATATTCCACATATTGTGCATGTGTGAGGCTTACATTCTATTGAGGACAAACTAATCACCTTAAGATAGATTTTCATGCTTTGACAGTCACACCCATGAAACCCTGAAAAATGAGCAGGTGAGGTCATTTCACATTTACAGATGAAACAGGTAAAGTTTATAGAGGCTAAGAAAATTATGCAAAGACATGGGGTAGCAAGTGTAGCATCCAAAGCAAAACAGAAATCAGTACTGGATGCCACAGTGCTGTTGTTGCTATTTCTTTTATGCCAAGGAGCAGTACAATTCCTGCAGAGGCATGCTTCCTAGCTTTGCAGGCTATATGTCTCAATCCGTGGATTCAGGGGCCCATGACAATCTGGAACAGATGTAGGAGACTCAAGTTTTGTGGTCCTGACATGCTTAAAACCCAAAAATATTACATTAAAAAGTGAAATGTTGATTTTTTTAATGGCCAGTGCAGGGACACATTTTTTTTTAAACTAATAACCTTTAAAAGAAAAAATAAAATTAATTATGACTGAAATTGAGTTTCTTGATATTCCTCAGAGCTAGGAAGTAATTACAGAGATTAACATGGAAAGATAACTGAGTTAAATAAGAGAATGCATTTATTTTACATGTCTACTTAATTATATACAGCATTCGTGTTAGATCCTTTACTTGCTTGAAGATCAAACCTATGTGAAATCATATAGACATAACAATATTAATATGGTGATTTGATCATTTTAACACTTGAAATATGTGTATATTTTGTCTTTTCTTTTTTTTTTTTTAATTTTTATTTATTTATGATAGTCACAGAGAGAGAGAGAGAGAGGCAGAGACATAGGCAGAGGGAGAAGCAGGCTCCATGCACCGGGAGCCCGACGTGGGATTCCATCCCGAGTCTCCAAGATCGCGCCCTGGGCCAAAGGCAGGCGCCAAACCGCTGCGCCACCCAGGGATCCCTATTTTGTCTTTTCAAAAGGATTTTAAGTTCCTTGTAGTTTAATACTTGTATGGATATGTGCACACGTGAGTGTGTATTGTAAATACTGCCCATTTGTACCTAATACAGCATTCAATCTGTAGCAGTTATATAAAGCATTTTTGTCTCATTAATTGAAAACACAAATTATAATTGATAACATAACAGACTGCCATGCCAAACCAAAATTTACTATATCACTCATAACTATTTCAGACAGTTTAATGTGGTTTGTTTGCTATATCTTAATTTGAATTAAGGGGGTTCATTTTATTTATTTTTATTCACAGACACAATCTATATCTTGAGATAATCATGCCTGTGTTAATAGAGCCCTGCGTCTTCAGTGGCTATCAGACAATCAAAGATTCAGGGTCAGTGATGGTACACAGGAACCACAGGTCAGATAAAAATATTTGTGTGTGTCATTCAATTGGTTAAAAAGCCAGTTACAACTGTGCTTTATGTGAATGGCAATATGCCATTCCACTTTCAAACTGGCCACATTCAAATATTTTTATTTAATTTTGTAAAAGGTATAATATTGACTTTATGAGATTTTTCATCAAAGAAAATAATGACTTTTTTCCCCTACTTAACTGGTATACATAAATTATCTGCTGAAAAGTAATGACTCTGTCACTGCTAAACCGTCAAATATTATATCTGCCTTTAACTATTCACATTGGTTAAACGGTGAAAATTAGCATTATGGTCATTTATCATTATCATACATAGTTTACTTAATTTTCTTTCTTATGAGTTTAGGCTTGTAGACCTCGAATCATTAGACCAGAGGGTAAGTTAAGCAAATTTCTATTTCCTTTTTCCCACATAACCTACAAAACAGTCTCAAATTTTCTACAACACAGGAGCATATGAAATATAATTGGAAGTGTTTTCTGACAACAACATCTGCTCTCCTTACCACACACACGCTTTTCTTTGCAGAATACTGTTTTAAGGGTACAGAACATTTAGCAGCCTTCAAGAAATGGGAGTATTTCTCCTGTGGCAGTTTCCTTTTCTATCTTGAGAATGTATTCAGGTGTAATATCAACTCTGACCTGATCAGCTAGTGTCAGAATGCACATTCAAATTCACTTCTCATAAGCTCTAGCTCTTTGTGCTAGTTAGTTTTCTTAATTTTCCCAGTCGTTTTTCATTTATTCAAAACATATCATAGTTGTATTGTTTCCATTTGGTCCAAAATGCTCCCAATGCTTCTACTAATGGCCTTAGGTGAGAAGCTAGTCCCTTAGTTCCTTACATGTAGGAATTGGCCCTCAAGTCAATCTGTCTAATGCAAAATGTAAGAAGTCAATAAAATATACTTGAAATGTTTCATGATATTTTAAAGCTTCTTGATGAAAAGAGATTCACAAATAAATGTAACATATGAGATGAGAACACCACTATAATTTGTTTTCATTACTCATAAGTTTACTTATTTCCCTCTGACACTCAGATCATTGAAGTTTTCTGGATAGCAAGTTTCTTTGAAGAAATCGAGGACATCATGCTGGTTATCTTAAAACTGTATTCTATTCCACTTCTATAATAACACCACCAACCAGAAAACCTAGCACTGTCTACAAACACTTCTCAGTGTTTATATTTGGATCTGTGAGCAGACACTGCTATCTTTACTCTGCACAGATGTGGAAAAAAAGGCACACCACAGTGTGACAAATAGTGCCAGGAGGGGCAGGGACAGGAGCAAAGGAGGTGGGTCTCCAGGTCATTTACTCAGTGTTGCCATGCTAAACTTAATGTTAATTTTATTAAGTAACCATAATAAAGAAGGATATTGTGGTTAACTTTAAACCAGCACTCTGAGGGCATTGTATATGGATGCTTCCCCTCCTGAACTGTGGAATGAAAGACAAAGAGGGAAAGGTTGATGAATATGTAAACTGATAGAGTAGAGCATAATAATCAGCAGCACTTTGAATCTAGAGTTGTGCTTCCTATAATGGCTAACATATCGAAATAAGGTAAGAAAAAAAAAAAAAAAACAAAGAGGGTGTCTATTGCAAAATTGGTTATTGCCAACAGTGTACAATAAACATTTTCTTCAAGTTTTGGTAATTTTTAAGATATGAATGTTTTTTTAAGTTAAATTATTTTTTTGTATTTCAATTGTGATGTTTACATGAGAAATTGTATATATTTTATTATTCATCACAAACTTTCTTAATGGTTGGTCAAATATTACAGTATGTCATTTACCAAAAGGACAAATATTACATAGGTGAGTTTATAAAGGGGTATTTTTACTAGTCTCTGCTTCACAGAATATACAGTATTGTTATGGATAATTTGTGAAGAGATAATTATTGGTGAGTTCAAAAAAATAAAAGGTTTAGTTCTTGAATAAAAACAGAGCTATGTTGGAAAGGAATCTCACTGGAAGCAGTGGCTATGGCCTGACCATTGTTACCTCTTCATTCATGGCTAAGGGAGCTAAGCTGTATTCATAAGAGTTAGGACCAAGATTTGAATAACAAGTACCTCAAACAGGGCAAAACATCCCACTCACAGCAACTAAGTTGCCTTTGAAAGAGCCAAAGCTTGAGTTAGAGACAGTTTTCAGAGATAAGGTGGAGAAACTTGGTGTGGTAGGTAATCAGAAGGGAGAATCAAGACTAAAAAGAGATAAATAAAAGACCCAAATGGAACATGAACAAAGGAGGAGGTTGTTGGAAGTGACTGTTGCTATTGATACATATATGTCTACAGCTCACCTGTGTAGATGGGATGGACTGTTGTGGCACAGTTTATTTTCTGGATCAACTTAGAAAGTTCTTCTGGTTAAGTCAAGATTCTTGGCTAGGTCCTAAGGCTTTTTAGTTGTCTAGGACACCCTATTCTTAGAGCTCTGTGGTGACATAGCCAGCAATATTGCTCAATTTACTCATGCATGCAACTAACAGTGGAAAACCCAGTGACCAAAAGGAATTCACCAGCATCTATTATATAATGATGACTGTATTTTTTATTAGAATAATAAAATAAAATAACAGTAACAGCTAACATTTATGAAATGGTAATTTGTTGCAG
Source organism: Canis lupus familiaris (assembly GCF_011100685.1). Taxonomy (NCBI): domain Eukaryota; kingdom Metazoa; phylum Chordata; class Mammalia; order Carnivora; family Canidae; genus Canis; species Canis lupus. Next base: position 2,005,036 of record NC_049250.1, on the reverse strand, counting down.
ACACTGCTAAGAATACATTATACATTATATCCTTTACTTTTCCTAACACTCTTACAAGATTGCTTTTACTGGTATCACTAACCAATACAGGAAATATTATTTAGGTTTGGGAATTTTAAATAAGCTACTCAAGGTCAAAGCGCTGACAGTGGGAGACCCAACTTTTGACACAAGTCTTACAACTCTAACACCTAACACTGTAAGTGGTACTAACAATTTCTTCCTTATAGATGTTGATAATGATCATCATTAGGCAGATTATTGCCACAGTGTTGACCCATAGGAGGCAGAATGAATAGAATGAATTGAATGAATGAAGAACCATTAAATTTGTTTTCCCTTTTCTGGATAGATAATTTCTGTTATCTCTGCTTCTTCCTTACCCTAGTACTTAGAAAAAGCCTTAAAAATACTTCTTTGTTGTCAGACATGTGTTAATTGTGACATGAGGGGAGTATGCATAGACAGTTGAGGGCTCAGGATAAATTCTCAGCAGTGTGAAATGGAGAGCAAGTATGGAGAGAAAGACTTGATCAAAGAGAAGCCCAAGACCACCATGAAAATAGAGCAGCCTCTGTGGCAGGTCACATCTGACAGGAGAATACCCTTCCCTGGTCTGCTCTAGAGGAAAACTCAAAATTATTTCAGAATAAACTGACCTTGAGTTTGCTGACGTTGGATGCAGATAGGAAACGTGGGTCATCACATTTATAATGAAGGAAGACACTACCAATGACTGAGACATGTGGGGACATCTGTGGACAAAAATATTTACTACTTATCCAGTCTCTTCTCTCAAGGTACAGTGTGTTAAAGTTTTCACAGACTAAAACAAGTAAATCAGATCTTTTCTTGTGTGTAGTTTTAAAAATGTATTGTGTGGGCAGATATTAAATTTTGCAGAATTGCATTGATGAGATAATGCTTGAATTTCCATTTATCATCTAAATCCAACTATTTAATTAGGCTTTGATAAATTTTAATTAAATGTTTAACACCAAGGAAAGCTTACAAAATGGCCCAGAATGCTTATTTCTAGTACACAGTGTATGCAATAGATCTGCATATAAACATCTATATAGCTTATTAATATTTAAGGCTACCGTTCTAGCTTCTAGCTACCTTTTAATCAAATGTGGTGTTTCAAATATATCAAATAAAATTAGAACTTTATTAAATGATACTGATATTTGTGTAAGCTATAAAACTCCCCCATTGGAACATAGCAATTTATTCTTAGACTTTTTAAATTGAAGAAACAACATTTCTTGTTTTCTTAGAACTATATTAATAAACTATAAGGCACACCTCTGAAAAATTGTGGACTCAGTTCCAAACCACCACAAGAAAGCAAATATCACAACAAAGTCAATGAATTTTTTACTTTACCTGTGTATATAAAAGTTATGTTTATACTATACCGCAGTCTGGTGTGTGTGCAATACTATTATGTCTAAAAAACAATATATATTCCTTAATTTAAAAATACTTTATTGCTAAAAAATCCTAACTGTCTTCTGAGCTCAAGGAATTGTGACCTTTCCTCTGGTGGAGGGACTTGCCTCGATATCTAGGGCTGCTGACTGATCAGGATGGTAGTGGCTAAAGATTGAGGAGGCTATGATGATTTCTTTTTTTCACTTTTATTATTTATTTATTTGTTTGTTTATTTATTTTCTTTCATTAAGAGATAAGTGTTTTCTGGGGGAAGAGAGGACAACTGAGTTATGCAGTTGGTTAAGCACCTGACTCTTGGTTTTGGCTCAGGTTGTGATCCCACCATCATGAGATCAGGCCCTGCATAGGGCTCTGCACTCAGCACTGAGTCTGCTTTAGATTCTGTCTCTCCATCTCCCTCTACCCCTCCTACTCATGCTCTGTCTCTCTCTCTCTCTCTAAAATAAATTTTAAAAAAGAGAGAAAAACTCTTTTTGAAGTTTTAATTTTAATTCTAATTAGCTAACATACAGTGTTATATTAGTGCAGGTATACAATATAGTGATTCAGTACTTCTATATGTCAATGCTCAACCCAACCTTAGTCCCCAACACCTATTTTACCCATCCCCCTACCTCCTCTCCATTAGTAACCATTAGTTTGTTTTGTATAATTTAGAATCTGTTTCTTGGTTTCTCTCACACTTTTCCTTTTGCTCATTTGTTTAGTTTCTTAAATTGCACATATAAGTGAAATCATATGGCATTTGTTTATGACTAACTTATTTCACTTAGTAGTATAATCTTTACCTCCATCCATGTCAACACAAATGGAAAGATTTCATTCTTTTTACATATGTGTGTGTGTGTGTGTGTCTATACACACACATATATATATATGTGTGTATGTATATATACTTCTTCTTTATTCATTTATCAATCAATTGCCATGGGCTGCTTCTCTGTCTTAGCTATTTTAAATAATGCTGTCATAAACATAGGGGTGCATGTATCTCTTTGAATTAATATTTTTGTATTCTTTGGGAAAATATGCAGTAGTATGATTAATAGATCTGCAGGGTAGTTCTATTTTTAACTTTTTGAGGAATCACCTGTTTTCCATAGTGGTTGCACCACTTTGCATTGCCACCAATGGCATGAGTGTTCCTTTTTCTCCATATCTTGCAAGACTTGTTGGTTTTTGTGCTGTTGGTTTTAGACATTCTGACAGGTGTACTTTTGATCTGTACTTCCCTTGTTGGTAAGTGTTGAATATTTTTTCATGTGTCTGTTGGCCATCTGAATATCTTTGGAGAAATGTCTGTGCATGTCTTCTGCCTACTTTTCATTCTTATTTTTTATTTTTATTTTTGTTTCAAGTTTTTTTAAAGATTTTATTTATTTATTCATGAGAGACAGAAAGAGGCAGAGACACAGGCAGAGGGAGAAGCAGGCTTCCTGTAGTAACCTTATGTGGGACTTGATCTCAGGACTCAGGGATCATGACCTGAGCCAAAGGCAGACACTCAACCACTGAACCACCCATGTCTCATTGTTTCAAATTTTTATTTAAATTCTAGTTAGGTAACATACAGTGTAATATTGGTTTCAGGAGTAGAATTTAGTGATTCATCACTTACATATAGAACCCAGTACTCCTCACAAATGCTCTTGTTGATACCATCACTCATTTAGCCCATCATACACTCCTCCCCTCCAGTAAACCCTCAGTTTGTTCTCTATAGTTAATAGTCTCTTATAGTTAGCCTCCATCTCTCTCTCTTTTTCTTCCTTTCCCTATTCATCTGGTTTTAAATTCCACATATGAGTGAAATCATAAGGTATTTGTCCTTCTCTGACTAACTAATTTCCCTTAGCATAATACACTCTAACTCCATCCATGTCATTGCAAATGGCAAGATATTCTTTTTGATGGCTGTTTCATATTCCATTATATATGTGTGTGTGTGTGTGTGTGTGTGTGTGTGTGTGTATACATCACTTATTCTTTATCCATTCATCATTCAATTGACATTTGGACTCTTCCCATAATTTGACTATTGCTGAGAATGCTGCTACAAACATTGGGGTGCATGTGTCCTTTTGAATCAGCATATTTGTTTCCTTTGGATAAATTCCTAGTAGTGCACTTGTTGGATCATAGAATAGTTCTATTTTTAACTTTTTGAGGAACCTCCATTCTGTTCTCCAGGGTGGCTGCACCAGTTTGCATTCCCACCAACTGTGTAAGAAGATTCCCCTTCCTCTGCATCCTCATGAACAGCTGTTGCTTCCTGTGTTGATTTTAGCCATCCTGACTGAGGTGGTATCTCATCGTAGTTTTGATTTGAAAAACATTTCTTTAAAGATTTCATTTATTTAGTCATGACAGACACAGAAAGATAAAAGCAGAGACATAGGCAGAGGGAGAAGCAGGCTCCATGCAGGGAGCCTGATGTGGCACTCAATCCCAGGACCCTGGGATCACACCCTGAGCGAAAGGCAGACGCCCAACAGCCTAGCCACTTAGGCATCCTTTGATTTGTATTTTGCTGGTCATGAGTGATGTTGAGCATCTATTCATATGTCTGTAGCCTTTTGTACATCTTCCTTGGAAAAAAAGTCAGTTTTTGTCTTCTGCCCACATCTTAACTGTATTTTTTGTTTAGCGGGTGTTGTATTTGATAAGTTATTTACAGATTTTGGATACCAACCCTTTTTTCTGTAAAATATTTTATTTATTTATTCATGAGAGACACACACACACAGAGAGGTAGATACACAGGCAGAGGGAGAAGCAGGCTTCATGCAGGGAGCCTGATGCAGCACTTATCCCAGGACTCTGGGATCATGCCCTCAGCCAAAGGCAGAAGTTCAACCACTGAGCCACTCAGGCATATCAGAATACCAACCCTTTATCAGATATGTCATTTGCAAATATCTTCTCCCATTCCATAGGTTACCATTTAGGTTTGTTGATTATTTTCTTTGCTGTGCAGAAATTTTTAATATTGATTAAGTCCTAATAGTTCATTTTTGGTTTTATTTTTCTTGCCTCTGGTGACGTGTCTAGTAAAAAGTTACTATGGCCAATGTCAAAGAGGTTTCTGTCTGTGTTCTCCTCTAGGATTTCAATAGTTTCCTATTTCATATTTAGGTGTTGAAACACCCAAAATGGATGAATCCATTTTTAATTTATCTTACTTTTTTAAAGATTTTATTTATTGATTCATAAGAGATTCACACATAGGGAAGCAGAGATATAAGCAGAGGGAGAAGCAGTTTCCCTGCAGAGAGGCCAATGTGGGACTGGATCCAGGACCGTGGGGGTCATGCCCTGAGCCGAAGGCAGATGCTCAACCATTTAGCCACACAGGGTCCCCATTTTGAATTTATTTTAGTGTATGGTGTAAGAAAGTGGGCTAGTCTCATTCTTCTGCATGTGGCTGTCCAGTTTACCCAACAACATTTGTTGAAGAGACTTTTTTTTCCCCATCAGATATTCTTCCCTGCTTTGTCAAGGACCATATAGTTGTGGGGCCATTTCTGTGTTTTCTATTCTGTTTCATTGATTCATGTGTCTGTTTTCGTGCCAGTACCATACTGTGTCCTGATGACTACAGCTTTGTAATATAGCTTGAAGTCTGGAATTGTGATGTTGCCAGGTTTGCTTTTCTTTTTCAATATTACTTTGGCTATTCATCAGAATAAAGGTTGAGTAGTAATTCTTATATCAGACAAAACATATTTTAAACCAAACCATAACAAGAGATGATGAAGGGAACTATATCATAATGAAGGGGTTGGATAACGAAGTCTAACAATTGTAAATATTTATGTTCCCAACTCGGGAGCCCCCAGATATACAAATCAATTAAAAACAAACATAAAGGAACACACTGATAATAATACAATAACAGTAGGGGACTTTAACATCCCACCCACAGCAATGGACAGAATATCTAAGCAGAAAATCAACAAAGAAATAATGGCTTTGAATGACACACTAGACCAGATGAACTTCACAGATATATTCAGAACATTCCATCCTAAGGCAGAGAATACACATTCTTTTCAAGAGCACACAGGACATTCTCCAAAATATATCATAAGCTGGGTAACAAATACTCAAAAGTACAAAAATTTTGAAAATACACCATGCATATTTTCAGCCCACAACACTATGTAACTTGAAGTCATCTACAAGAAAAAATTTGGACAGACCACAAATACATGAGGGTTAAAGAATATCTTACTAAAGAATGAATGGATTAACTAGTAAATTAAAGAAGAAATAAAGAAATACATGGAAACAAATGGAAATGAAACCATGATGGCCCAAAATTTTGGGGAGGCAGCAAATTTTTGGGATTAAACAAAAGTGATCACCTCAAAAAGCAAGAGAAGTCTCAAATTTATACAACCTAACCTTACACCTAAAGGAGCTAGAAACGGAACAGCAAATAAAGCCTAAAGCCTGAAGCCTAAAGCCAGCAGAAGGGAAATTATAAAGATCAGAGCAGAAATAAATGATATAGAAGCAAGCAAAACAACAATAGAACAGATTCAGTGGAACTAGGAGCTGGTTCTTTGAAAGAAGAACATTGATAACCCGCCTTGCCAGACTCCCCAGAATGAAAAGAGAAAAGACTGTTGATGTCAGAGAAATTACTACCAGAGCTCTTTTCTAGGATTTTTATGGTTTCGGGTTTCATATTTAGGTCTTTCATCCATTTTGAATTTATTTTTGGGTATGGTATAAGAAAGTGGTTGAGTTTTCCTCTTTTGCATGTAGGTGTCTAGTTTTCCCAACACCATTTGTAGAAGAGACTGTCCTGTTTTTCCAATGGATATTCTTTCCTGCTTTGTTGAAGATTAGTTGACCATAGAGTTGTGGGTCCATTTTTGGGTTTTCTATTCTGTTTCACTGATCCATGTGTCTATTTTTGTTCCAGTACTATACTGTTTCGATGACTACAGCATTGTAATATACCCTCAAGTTTGGAATTGTGATGTTTCCATCTTTGATTTTCTTTTTCAAGATTGCTTTGGCTAGTGGTCTTTTGTGGTTCTATACTAATTTTAGGATTGTGTCCTCCAGGTCTGTAAAAAATGCTGCTGACATTTTGATAATGTAATATACATTAACTATGTATATTGCTTTAAATACTCTATCAAGCATGACTTATATCTGTTTTGCTTAGATATTGACTATATCCTAATCTTTCATCTGAGATAATTTTTTCTGTCTCTTCATTTTGTCTGCTTCTCTGTGTCTGTTTATCTCTGGTAAGAAAGTCAGCTTATCTTTTGCTCTTGAAAGTGGTGTCTTGATGAAGAAGAGATCCTAGGCCCTGCAATGCAGTATAACCCTGTTCTTCAGACCCTGACACTTCAGGAGAATATCCTACATTTGTTGCTTATTCCCTGCTATTGTGTCTGAGTCACTTTTCCTTTCAGTGCAGTTGTCTGCAGTGACTCTTTGCCTGTTATGGACTGTGCTGTGGTGTTAGTGGGATCCAGACAGGCTAGCTCTAAGGGAACATGCCCACCAGGGAACTTGGGAGCAGACTGGTGGTATTAGCAAAATTTGCATTGGGCCACTAGTCCTATGCCAGATTTCCTGAAATTGTGCAGCTCCTGGGGCTATGCACTGGAGTAACTAGGGGTGCAAGGCTGGGTGTGATGCAGCGGCAGGGTGCTTGCTGATTGGCAACTGCATAGGTTGCATGGAGGCAGCTGTAGACTGAGAGGGAGAGCATGCTGCAAGCACTAACAGATTTGCTATAGTTCAGGGCCAGTCTAACAGCAATTTTCGGAGTGGGTGAGTCCTCGGGAGAATCTGTAGGCTTTACTCATTGCTGGCATGTTAGGTAGCAAGTGTCTGCACAGCACTACTTCCTGCAGGTGGTTCTGTGTTTATGCTGGGAGCAAGGGAGGAAAGTCTCTCCTGCCCAAGATGCTGTGATGCTGTGAAATCTGTATGAAGAGATTTGTCTTCCATTTGTTCCTGGTGTGTAAATTACAGTCTTTATGTTGCCTCCCAGCACAGGCTTCTGTCTCTTTAATGGTAGATACCCAGCTACCACTCACCGTCTGGGCTCACCCAGTGCTGAGTCAACTGACTTTTAAAGTTCCAGGCTCCAAGTCTCACTGCTTTTACAAACTCACAGAATTCAGCCCCTCTGGTTTTTAAAGCTGAATATTAGGGGTATTAGGCTTCCCTGTGAGCATCCTGATGTGAGGGCCCATTTTTCTGCCACTATGTGCATGCAAGTCCCTCCCTTTTATGGGAAGCCTCCTTATGCCTTTCTGACCTTCCCTTTTAATAATTCAGATGAAATTTCTTCTCTGTATTTAGATGTGGAGATTGTTCTTCCAGTCTTTGGATTGCTCTTCAGTGTATTGACTTTGATATAGGTGATATCTAGTTGTAAACATGAGTCCAGGTAAGTTAGGGTACTCCTCCTCCACATTTTCCCAAGGTCCCATGAGATAAGCTGCAATTTATTTTAAGAAGAAGATAAAGAAGTTTGCCACACTAATTGACTCTTCCTTTCACAAATGATTTCTCTGTAGCATGTGATGCTGTTTGATAGCATTTTATCCACAGTAGAACTTCTTTCAAATTGGACTCAATCCTCTCAAACTCTGATGCTACTTCATCAATTAAGTTTATTACAAATTCTTTCTTGTCAATTAAACAATATTCACAGCATGTTCACCAGGAGTAGATTCCACCTCAAGAAACTTTGTTTGATCATCCATAAGAAGTAACTCCTCATCCATTAAAGTTTTATCATGAGATTGCATCAATTCAGTCACACCTTCAGATTCACTTCTAATGCTAGTTCTCTTGCTCTTTCCATCACATCTGCAATTACTGAAGTCTTGAAACTTAAGTCTGTAATAAAAAAAATCAGTATCAAAAAAAAAACTAGTATCTGCAAAATACAATAAGGTGAAGCACAATAAAATGAGGTATGCTTATACTTCACCAGTGTGCATCCATTTCAACACTTCTATTTAATTCTAGTAATATTTGTTGTTTTTCTATTATTCTTCCAGGGTCATAGTATTGTGGTCATCATAAGTGCTCAGGGAATCACAGAATCAAAGACTTTAATAATGACACGAAGTGTTACCTAGATCAATGTTTGAAGCCCAGTTAATTTTGACCTAAATTGAACACTTAATAATGTGCCTCCTAACAAAGTAATATCTTATGAATTTATCCAACTTATCTTTACTAGGCACATTAAACTGTCAAACTACTTATTTTCTTTCTTGCTTTACAAGCGTAGAAGGATTAAAGAAAATTTAGTCTATTGTTGATAATAGCTGAAACAACAGCTTGAATTAACTGACAGTTATTTAAAATCTAGAAAATTCAGAAGGATAGGTCAAATTACTGAGAAAGTGTGCTAGTTTCTGAATGTTTGTGACTTGCCCCACCTCTCTTCATATCTTGAAGCTCTAATCCCCAATATGATAATGATATGGGAGAGCTTGGCTTTTATCTTATGGAGTTGAAGAATGAATCTTGCAGACAACAGAGAGTGAGCAAAGCAACAGAAGTTTATTAAACAAAGATACAGAGAAAGCTCTCAAAAGTGAGAGGGGTCCTGACAGAGTTGCCACTGAAGGCTTTTATGGTCTCTTTTATAGGAACCTGACCAGAGCACTTGGTAAATTTCTTGTCAATATCAGGGTGGATGTTTAGAACAAACATTGTGGACTTGTAACTATCATAATAACAAACAAGGTGTTTTTGTAAATATAATGGCCCATACAAGGTATTCCCTTCTCTCTGGTTAGTATCTCCTCCAGGGATCCCTGCGTGGCACAGCGGTTTAGCGCCTGCCTTCTGCCCAGGGTGTGATCCTGGAGTCTGGGAATCAAGTCCCACATCGGGCTCCCTGTGAAGAGCCTGCTTCTCCCTCTGCCTGTGTCTCTGCCTCTCTCTCTCTCTCTCTCTCTCTCTTTATCTCTCATGAATAAATAAATAAAATCTTTAAAAAAAAAATTTCCCCCATAACATTTTACTGTATCTGGGATTTCTGTGAGACTAGTCAGGTAGGCCTTGAGATTCTTGTGCCATCTTGGTTTGAGTAGGGACTATTCATAATACCTTAATGACATATTTCTATGATCTCTTAGTAGCCATTAAAAGGGGGGATGATGCTACTTAATATTTTGGAGCTAGGGAGACCGGTTTATTCTGTTTGTTTTTACTTTCTGATCTGTGTTTTCTTGAGATGGGCAGAAACCTAACTCTGGGGCCTTTACTCTATCTTTCCCTGTCTAGCCCCATCTGCCCCTAACTCGGTCCTACATCAATAGTAGTTGGAAATTGAGCCATTGGGAAGTCATGAGATTGTAAGGTCCTGAAGGTAGAACTTCTTTGATGATGCTAGTATTCTTATAAGAAGACAAGAGTCAGAATTCACTCTCTCTCTCTCCCTAAACAAGCAGAAAAAAAAGAGGTCATATGAGCCCTCAGAGAGATGGTGGCCACTTACATTCCAGATAAAGAGGCATCTGAGTAAACTCTACCTTGTCGTCACCTTGATGTTGGTCTTCCCGCCTCCAGAACTATGAGAAATAAATGTTTGTTGTTTAAGCCACCCAGTCTATGGTACTCTGTTGTAGCAGGCCAAACTGACAAAGACACAACCTGAACTCAGACACAAAGATAAAAGTGAAAGCTCAGAGTGCTAACTTTGATTTAAAATAGAGAAACACTTGGATCATAAGTTGAACAGAAACTGAAAGTAAATGGAAATAAGATACAAAAAGAACAAGTATAATTCTGAGAAATAAATGAAACAACTTATTCAAATAGACCTTGAAGTGGCTGAGTAGTTAAAGTTAAGATAAAGTAAATAATTTGACTGGATTCAAAGATGTCTCAAGGGGCACCTGGGTGGCTCAGCAGTTGAACGCTGCCTTTGGCTCAGGGCATGATCTCGGGGTCCTGGGAAGGAGTCCCGCATTGGGCTCCCCATAGGGAACCTGCTTCTCCCTCTGCCTATGTCTCTGCCTCTCTCTCTCTCTGTGTCTTTCATGAATAAATAAATAAATTCTTAAAAAAAAAGATGTCTCAAAAAACAACAAACAAACAACAACAAGCCAGAAAAATCATGTACTAAATCACTAAATGGAGTGGCCAAGTGAAAAATTTGACTTTTTTATATGGACCTGTAGTCAAATTTGAATTTGTTTTATTAAGTAGAAGATATGGTCATACATATTTTATGATATTTTGGTATTAAATTATTATTTAAAATAGTAAAGATGTATACTGTATATAGATATACATCCAAATGATTATTTTTAGGATTATGTATGGCTTTTACTTTCTGAAAAAATCCGGGGTGATTTAGTACAATAGAAGGATAAATATGAATCCTTTAGAAACAAGTAAAATATACAAATGCACAATCTCAGTTAATTTTTCTTAAATTACATTCACTGTGTTGGTAATAGCTAAAGAAATTTAATAGATTTTATTGGAAACATGTTCAGTACCTATCTTCCAATTCATTAATTTTCTCCCCTGCTGTATTCATTCTGCTATGAAATCCATCCTTTGAGTCCCTTATTATTACATTCTTCATGTTGTAATCTGTGTTTTATAACATGTTAATCACATCTCTTTATAAGTTTGTTCTCAATATCTTTGATAGCTAGGACATTTTTATTATTTACTTTGCATTTTATCTCATTTTTCTTATTCTTTTTTAGTGGGAGCATTTTGCATCAAGCTATTCCAACAGAGCAAGAGACACATGGCCTTCACTGACACTCTCCAGAACACATCCTGGTTTGGTGCTGGCTACTATGCAGGTATTAGTTGAAATTTTAATATTCTTTCAGCTTTAAAATTCAGAGTTTTAGATGAACAGCTATCTTTAGTTCCTTAAAACATTTTAATTCCTTTAAAATACTTCCAATACCAGAATAATTCCAGATCAACACACAGCTTATATATAACATTTTCATGTGATAAAGTCCAATATGAACTGTATGAAAGGTAATCTATGGCTCCACCTTCATGAATGGAATTAGTGCCTTATAAGAGACTCCAGAGAGCTCCCTTGTTTCTTCTGCCTTGTAAGGACACAGCCAAACTATAAATCAGGAAGTAAATTCTCACCAGACACCCAATCTGTGAGGTGGTTCATGCCTTGCTCTTCAACTTCCCAGACTCCAGAAACTGTGAGAAATAAATTTCTATTTTTTATTAGCTACTCAGTGTATAGTATTCTATTATAGCAGTCCAAGATGACAAAGACAGATGCTAACATTTTTTTTTATTTATTCATGAGATACAGGGAGAGAGAGAGAGAGAGAGAGAGAGAGAAGAGGCAGAGACACAGGCAGAGGGAGAAGCAGGATCCATGAAGGGAGCCTGATGTGGGACTAGATCCCGGGTCTCCAGGATCAGGCCGGGCTGAAGGTGGTGCTAAAGCGCTGAGCCACGTGGGCAGCCCAGATGCTAACATTTTTAACAACAATGGAAAACCATGCTTTCTCCCTGAATAGGGCTGGCCCTCCACTGCTTAGTGTTTCTGGTTTCTAGGATCACAAGACCCAAACTTTAGAGTCTGTGCTCAGACTAGACTGGTGAACCACTAGACGCAAGAGTGTTTCTGAGAGAGGAAACCCTCTTCTATGGAAGAAATGTCAGAACAGACTTTGGATTACTCTGTTCATGGCTTATAACAAGACTGAGAAATGGTAAAACTCTGTGGAAAACTTCAGTTGTTCTGTCATTAATTTGGCTAGGATACTGGCCCAATGACTGAATACTTTAAAATAGGCCTTGGGGACAATGAAAGCCCAAGTAACTGTGAGACAAGTTCCTAAGGCATCCACATCATGGAAACATTGCCTGATTCATACTGCACTGGCCCCATGACTAGGAATCAAAAGTGTGCGTCTGGTTGAAGACCATGATTGGTAGGCACATAATTCTCCATTCTAGGTCCAGTCAACTTAGTCTTAGAAATGTTTTCATGACTTAGCTAATTTCAGTCTAGGCTGATTTACTCCTCCTGCCACTCACATCAGCCCCTTCCCTTGGAAGCCTTGAACCCTAACCCAAACCCACAAAGCTTTGACCTCTTTTCTTTTCTTTTTTTTTTTTTTAAGATTTTATTTATTTATTCATGAGGGACACACAGAGATAGAGGCAGAGACACAGGCAGAGGGAGCAGCAGGCTCCATGCAGGGAGCCCGATGTGGGACTTGATCCTGGGTCTCCAGGATCACACCCTGGGCTGAAGGCTGCGCTAAACCACTGAGCCACCAGGGCTGCCCTGACCTTTTTTCTAGAGAATAAAGAATTTGGCAAATGTCTCATAGGAAATGTCCAGGTCTTCATCTTTGTCTTTCTTCTTTGAGAGATGGTCAAAATCTTTTTTGATTTCTTGTTTCCAGCAGTGACTGTTCCTGGACAAATTAGTGAAAATCTGGATGCTCAACTGCTTAGTTGTGATCAATGTCAGCAAATGTCCTCAGGGAAAAGCAGGGAAGACTGTGATCTCACCTTTCCAGCTTGGTCTCCCTGTAGATTCTTGGCCCTTTAGCATTTATTGATTCAGCAAATCTTGTACATTTGCAAACATGTTTGTGTTTTATTCTACTTTTTGAGTTATCCTTGTTATAATGGTTGGTTTGCCAAAGACTTCTCCCTCCTATCAGTGAAAGTCTTCTGTGTATGTATATTTGTGATATTCTACATCATGAGTTCATAATGACACTTGTAGGTCAAATTTAGGACTAGAGTATTTTCACATAATCTCACTCACCTTCAGTTGACACCTTTCTCATCTCCTCTGCAGAAAATTATCATTCTCAATGATGATAGGATAATTACTAAATTTGCTTTATCCCAAAAAATCATAAATCAAAGAATGAAAACAAACATACCAATGCTACCACTAACAATATGATTACTGTAAATATTTATTATTATTATTATTATTATTATTATTATTATTATTATTTTGCAGTTCTATTTGTTCTTAGCATTGATTCCACAAGGATTATGCAGTCAAATACTTCGTCTCATTTTTGGATAAGCTGAATTCAAAGTTAAATAAAGACAGATAGGGTGAGTGATTTAATAATCCTATCTATTGCAGCAGGAATTTGAATCTATTTAAAGAAATAGAATGATATCCCCCAATAAATCATTTTGAAATAATTGAATGCCTTATTCATAAAACTATGTTGAAAAAGGTTAAATAGACTACACATACACACACTAAATATACTGAGTAAACTACACACACGAATACAGAAGACACACAGACTTATGCATTAGAGACAAATTAATAAAGCAAAACAAGAGCATAAATACTTCAAAATACTCATAAACTTGTCTTATAGCATTTCAAGTTAATTAGAAGCAATCAAATTAAAATAAGTTGAAAAGTGGGCAAATGTTATGATGAAGCAAGTCAGAACAAAATGGCTCTTAAATAGCTGATGCTATAATTAAAAGTTGCTTGATTTCATTTTTTTATTTTTTATTTTTATTTTTTGCTTGATTTCATTATACACAAGAATATTAGGCATTAAAATTGTAGGGATGCCTGGGTGGCTCAGCAGTTGAGTGTCTGCCTTTGGCTCAGGGCGTGATTCCAGTCTCGGGATCGAGTCCCACATCGTGCTCCTTGTGGGGAGCCTGCTTCTCCTTCTGCCTACGTCTCTTCCTCTCTCTCTGTGTCTCTCATGAATGAATAAATTTTTTAAAAGTCTTTAAAAATAAAATTGTAATGAGCTAACTTTTTCCTTCTATTGTCAACATAAATGAATGCTTTAACAATATTAAGTGCTGGTGATGAGAAAATGGGTACTTTTGCCTTTGATATAAATTGGTATATCACTTTGAAGGATAATTTAGATGAATGTAGTAACACTGAAACTGGGCATACCCTGTATCTACATATTTATAATTCTTGTGTCTACCCTAGAGAAGCACTAAGGGCACATGAGATAAGGAGCATATATAGTAAAAAATTAGCGGGGATCCCTGGGTGGCGCAGCGGTTTGGCGCCTGCCTTTGGCCCAGGGCGCGATCCTGGAGACCCGGAATCGAATCCCACGTCGGGCTCCCGGTGCATGGAGCCTGCTTCTCCCTCTGCCTCTCTCTCTCTGTGTGTGACTATCATAAGTAAATAAAAAAAAATAAAAAAAAAAATTAGCTAGTAGGCAAAGAATAAATAAAATGTGGTATGTTGATATGGTAGGACATTAAATGTACAGAAAAAAAGAAAAAATATGTGTATATTGTTTTCTAAGGTTTTTAAATAGGCAAAAATATAGAATAAAAATACCTAAGTTAATATAGGTACAATTGATTGGTTGATTATTATTGACTTATTTGGTTTGTTAGAGTCCATTTTTGCATCTTTCAATTAAACAGAAAGGTATTTGGCTGTATATACTTAGAAATACAATGCTACTTAAATATGTGATTTGGGTATTAAAAATATAAATAAAAATATTGTCCTTTCATTAATTTCATCATCTATGCTCAATTTAAAGGAACATTTATATAAGATAACAATAATTCCCTAAAGAATAAAAATTTCTTGTTTGGATTTGTCTTTAAACTCATCCCCTTTTAATGATGAGACTATATCATATGTGAAGGTAACATATATTCTTTTATATGGTCAAACTTCTCCTCCTATGCCTAATGCCTAGAAGCTTTGTTTAAAAAGGAGGAGGTGAAGGGGCACTTGATTGACCCAGGCAGTTGAGTGTCCAGCTTTTGGTTTTAGCTAGGTTGTAATTTCAGGGTCATGATCTCAGGGTTGTGAGACTGAGCCTTAGGTTGGATTCCATGCTCAACTCAGAGCCTGCTTGAGATTCCTTCTCCCTATCTCTGTGCCTCCTGCTCATGATCTCACGCTCTAAAATAAATAAATAAATAAATAATGAAAAAAAAAGAGAGAAGGTAAAGAGGAAGAGGCAAGGTTTGAAGCAAATTTGGAGTTAAAATCTTGAAATGGTGTAGTTATTAATTACATGGTAAATTATAATAATCAAAACTGATTAAGAGCTGATGGATTCCAGCAACTAACTTTTCAGTGAGCTACTACTCAATAGGAGAAAGGCAATATTTTCCATACATCATTTTAGGGGTGTAGTTATTGAAAAATAGTTGGTATTCATGGTTAAATGCAATAAAATATGATATGCTAATATACCAGTTACATGAATATTATACATTCTTTTTATAGGAACAGCCTATTTGATTTTGGCCTTTTATATACTAATAGCTACTCAATAAATAGTACACTAGATATTTTGCATAGTTTATATTTTTTTAATATGCCTCCAAATTAGAAACACATATTTATTTCACAACCAACCCATCATATCCTGAATCAATCTTGCTCACACATCTTGCCACTGTTACATGTGTTCCACTCATTTGTAATCAACGTTTTCCATTTTGAAAATTATGTTTTTGCTTTTGGCCAAAAATAGCCTACTTTTCTGTCTGCCTTCTTTGCCAGGAATCATGGTTTCTTTGAAGAATAGTAGATATCAAATCTTTACTATAAGAGAATATATATTCGGATGAACCAAATGTGTGATGGTGGTAAGCAAACTGTCAACAGAAGAGACGTCAATCATATTGCGTTAGTGACTGGAAGAGAGGCCTTTAACAACAACCACCACAGCTGGTAATTCACACTGATGCTGGGGACTCTGCAATTGTTTAACATGTTCTCAGATCTTAGTGATTCGTTCCTTCCCTTTTTTCACTTTAGTTTTGTATTTCTTAAATAACTTCTATTTATTGGACTACATATTGCCATGACAAATCACATTTTTAATTACAATGAAATTGTATGAAATTCATGAAATTCATGAATTCTATGAAAGCCTCCACTTGTCTTTCTTCTGTGTAACTGTTGCAGGATTTCTTTTCCTTTGGTGCCCAAGGTTCTTGGTCCTGTGGCTTCAAAGAACAAAGAGGTAGACCAGAAGAAGACTGATGGCCAGCAAAGTTTATTGAGTGATAGTATAAAACTCCCAAAGAGGGAGGGGACCTGAAAGGGCTGTATGGGAGTTTCTAAGTCTAAGGGTTTTTATGGGCTTGTTGGTGGGCTATTTAATCTGATTAACCCTCCATAAGCCTGTCAGCCACTCAGGTTTTTGTCATCTACCTACATATGGGAAAGGGTGGAGGACTCCTTCCAAGATGGTGTAAAATCCTTTTAAGGGTGGTTTCCTCTCAGGACAGGGTTCTCCTGTCTCTGCCTGCCTTTCTTCCAAATCTCATCCCCTTACATCCAAATCTCCTGGAACTACCTCCAAAATATTGAATCTCATTTTACTGTCTCCACTGAGCACTATTGAGGAAAAATATTCCTAGAAGTATAAAATATAGCATGTGTGACATGATAAATAAAATCCCCAGACACTTTCTAAAAGATAATAATGAAAGGATGTAAATAGACAAACATTGATTCTCAAGATTTTAGTAAAAAATATTTTCTAGATTTGTCCTTACCTATTTGTGTCTTTTCCTTTTCATATCTAGAGAAGAATGTTCATTTGAAAAAACTGTAAGTAGGATTATTGCTTATTATTTTCTTCTTCCTGTTTCAGAATCATTGAAAACATCATTTTACAAACTTAATTTCAATTTTCCATTCTACAGCTGTATTTCTCAACATATGACTGCATCATACAAAATCTTATTGCATTGTTCCAGATATGAACCTAGTCACTATGAAAATCTAATGAATAAAGCAAATATTCTCCTATTTGTTTGTTTGTTTTGGGGGGGGGAAGAGGATGAAGGAGATGGAGGGAGCGAATCTTAAGCAGGCTCCACATTCGGTGTGGAGCGTGAGATGGTGCTTGATGTCACAACCTTGAGGTCATGATCTGAGCCAAAATCAGGGGTCACAGCCTTATCCTGTCAGCATGGAAAGCATAGATAGCCCTGTGATTTCAGACAAACAAGATACCCCAAAGATGTTCTTAGTAACTAGTTAGAACAGAATTTACACTCTCTAAACTTTTTTTTTTTTTTTGACAATGGCATACTTCATATCTGGAACTTTGTTAATGAAGATTTTATAAGAACTCATGGGAAAATCGATGGCTTTAACTTATTTCATGTGAAACACAATTGAACATCAGATTATTTCGTCCAGTCATATGTCCTGACTTTTAATCACTTTATGTTCTGTGCTCATCTGTAGATACAGGTGAAGTAAACTAAAGATGTAAAGTTGTTGAAGAGAATCAATAAGATATTTACCTCTGCAAGTAAAAGATAATGTTATTAGAGTGTAAAATTAAAGGTTGAAGCAATAAACTTGATTTAAAGTGTCCTTGAGTCCATTACCTTTGGTGGCTGAGTCACAACTCTGAAATTGAGTAGACATTTAGGGAAGCATATTAGTTCAATCAGGTGGCAGATGAGGGAGGAATAATGCTTTAAGTCCACCTTTGCTTCAGAATAGATGCAAACTCCTCTGGGGCACCCAGGACTCCATACTTTCTCTGCCTGTCAAATGTAGTCTGCTCCCTTCAACTTCCCTCTCAGCCTCTCCACAGCATCACCAATGAGACAGATGAGTGGGAGGAAAAACGTGAAAGTACTTGGTGAACTGAAAACAATTTTGGTCCCCTTTTTCCCCTTTGAACCACAAGTTCAACTTTTTTTTTTTACAAGTTCAACTTTTAACTAAGCCCCAAATTATCAAACTACATGAGGCGTATTCCTGGGCATCTTCTTCATATTCTGAACAGTTGGTTTTCTATGTCCCAGGACCAACAGAGTTAGCCTTGAGGAGGACAGTGCAGTAGGGATGGGGCAAGTTCACTACATGGTGATTACTTCCTCTCTCTCAAATAACATGGAAGGCTGTCCCCAAATCTTTCTTGCTGGAAATATGAAGAGATACCAGTGATCTGTCTCCTGTAAGATGCACATCTTCACAATCAATGCTAGCAGTCATAATACCACTTCTAAATTTTAGTGTTGATAGTGGATACCTCTTATCTATAATAATCCACACTTTCAAACTACAGATAATCAATCCTACTCTAATAACACATTTACAAGTTTTCAGGGAAAAAAAAAGTTAAGTGTTTTAACTTCTACAGAAATATTTTTAAGCACCCAGAGTCATTTATAGTTGCACTTACCTTCCAGTCATAGTTACAGAGTGGTGTGCATAACTATTATGAATAATGTATGGGCAGCAGGATAAATTGATACTCTTTTTAAATTGTAAGTGATATACTTTGAGAGGCATATATTTTTATAACAGCTTTTTAGATAAATGCTATGAATACATGATATTAAAGTATCAAATATTTATATCACATAGTTGTTATCATTGCTTTATAATGTAACCTAGCACATTCTAGGGAAAATGCCATGCTGATTATGTTAGGACGTAAAGTGAATGATGTGCTCTGAGTAAAGCAATAGCAATTAGAAGTGAAGATACTAAAATATCTGAGCAACAGTAAACAATGGTAGAATTTAAAATGCCTGGCTATGTTAAATTCTGGCTTGGCAGTGGATTAAAGAGTTTAATTGTTTTAATTCTTTGCAATTTTGCAGAATTGAAGGCATTTGCTCAAAATTTAGGATTTTAAATGGAGCCATTAATCTAACAAAGGGAAATTATGTTCTTCTCTAAACACTGTCTAAGCCTCTCAAATTAGAATAATCTAAATCTTAGTAAGCAGATTTTATTGCTCATTTTTATTTTTTTACCTGTGAAAGGAAATTTTTGAAATTTGGAAAACATTATTTTCCAATGGGAAGAGTCTATGGTCCTGATCTTGTACAGTGTTTAAGTTTTAAAATTAGTGTCTAACACACAGTCCTAGCTTTGGAAATCATTTATTGTGGGAGTTAAGACAAAACACATAATCTCTTACTTGTAGAGGTTTATTTGTTTGTATGTAGAATTGCCACATGAAGAGGGTCATGATACCCTCTTGGCTTCAAAAGGCTGTGATGGGGAACAAATGAGCTAAACTGTGTGAGCTCCAATAAACTCTGAGAACTTCTATGAACAAGTACTTCTTTGATACAGAGTACAAGGAGACATCTTTTTCTGTCTTTTTTATAAAAATAAAGCATTTAAATACATTTCTGAGCATCCCAGAATGATGGATTAAGAAAACTCAACAACATTGTGCTGCCAGGGTGGCTCAGTCACTTTAGTGTCTGACTCTTGATTTCAGCTCAGGTCATGATCTCAGGATCATGAAATTCAGCCCTGCATTAGACCTTGCATTTAGTGCGGAGTCTGCTTGAGATTTTCTCTCTCCCCCTCCCACAATCTCTCCCCCCTGCTCATGTGCTCTCCCTTTCTCTGTCTCTCAAAAATAAATGAATCTTAAGGAAAAAACCCAAAGTGTTTTTGCATTTTGTTAAGTAGAAGATGTGAAGACTAAACAAGTAAACAGTCTTATTTATATCTGATATTGACAAACTATTGTGACTCATTTAAAAGTTGAAAAACTTACTAAACCAAATAATAATTTAAACAGCATCTAAGATCACAAAAACTTTCCATTCATTTAAGAGTTTCTCCCCTCCCTGAAAAGAAAATATTTCTCAGAGTTAGCTGATAATGTCTTCCTTGAAACAGTAGTAGAGTATTGTTCAGAGTGTGCAATAACTCTCAGAATCCAGAAAATTAGGGCAAAAGACAAACATGTATAATCCTAATGGAATTTAATGGCTATAGCAGATATATATGTATTATAATAGAAGAGAACAAATTGTGGATGAAACACTGGAATCCAACAGAGCAAATCAAGGAATTAGTATGAAATTAAAGTGAAAGATCCGGAGTCATCTGGTGACTCCTGTGGCATGGGCCAGGAGTTCAGAAACTAAGTCACCACAGGGAACTCACATGTGATCAATGTATTCAGGAACCAGTGAAGGAACAAGTGTGTGGAGATCATCTACATGTGCGTTAGGTGACTCACATCAAAAATGTAGCTTGAAAAAAAAAATGTAGCCTGATATGTGTCTTAGTCTAGGGCCTTCTTCCTGTGTGGCAAAGCACATAAAAATTCTAGGTCTGCAGGCACAAGATAAAAGAGAAAATTACTGAGTGAATTAACATCCTCTGTATAATGAAATAATCAAACTTAAGGACTAGTGAGTTTGCTATACTCTGAAATAAAAGGTATATCGACATGAGGAAACATTGATATGGAGTAACAATAATGGAATAAATTTGAGGACCAAAACTATCACTCTCACTCAGTCTGGACACTAAATACCAAAACCACACCTTACTGATTACATTAACTTGATCTTGCTATTAAACGTCTTCAATTGCACTTCTTTTCAGTGTAGCTTAAGCAAATGATTTGATTGCTTATACCAGCTATTTCAGGAAAGACTCATAAACTCTTTAATGGTAACCATCAGTAGACAATTTCTTCTATAAGACTTCCAGAATTCCTCATCTCTAAGTCCTGGTATTGTTATTGCCACCAATCCTGGACTACTGTACCATGATCTGTACCCAGTCCTAATAAAGTCTCCACTTTAAAGGCATGTTTTCAAGAACAAGAACAGAAAAAAAATGAATCACTGTTTCCACTACACTGATGTATCAAAGGAGACAATGTCAAATAGACTGAGAAAGTAGTTGATAAAATTCAATAAATACTTATAATAAACTTTCTGACCAAATGAGGAGCAGAGAGGGAATATCCTAGTATTATAAAGATTATATACCAAAATCCTTTATTGAGAATTTCAGCTGAGGAAGAAACTATAGAAGCACCCCCTTAAGATCAGCCATAAGAAAAATATGCCCGTTTATCATGATCTGAGTGTTTTTTCCAATGTTATAGAAATTTGCAAACACAGTTTAGAGAATTAGAAGGAAAAAATATTGTGTATCAATAACAATCCATGCAATACTGTCTTTGTGCCACAAAAGTGATTCTGAATTACTTAGAGCTGTTTTTTTTTCAATTTTGATAGAATGAGGAATATATGTTTTAAAAACAAAACAAAACTATGTTTCTACCAGCCATAATGGAAAACCTCAAATTTGTAATGCATCGGGTAGAGCAGGACTCAGAAAACCTGTTCTCTAAATGACCATCCAGTAAATATTTTTATATTTTGAGGGCTATCTGTAGTCTTTTCTTTTATACCTACCCTTAAAAATATATTAAAAAAACTATTTTTAACTCATGGAATATACAAATAGGACAAGCCAAATCATCAAGAGTATTTATAGAAATACAAAAATACCATAAACTACCAAAAATTTAAATTGACAATATCTGGGATCTAAGCAAAAACTATTAAGCATACAAAGAAGCTAGAAACCACAATAAATAATAGGAAGGAAAATCAGTTACTACAAAATGATGAAGAATAGATACACATGGTAGAAATAATTGAAAAGTTAAAGAATATCATTATAATTAATCTTTCAATTTTTTCTACCATGTGTGTCTATTCTTCATATGTTCACATGTTGCCTCACATATTGAAGAAGTTAGAGGAAATAATGTTATTTACACACATGGAACTTATAAAAAGACAAAGTTGAACTAACTTCTTGAGATACTAACTTCTTGAGGTATTAACAAGTATAAGATAATTAAAAATAAAAAAGATGAATGGAATTGATAAAGAAAATTTTTGACTTCTAATATTTGTAGATCCTGCTCACGGACCCTCACAGAAGCCATACTTCAGTCATTACTAGAGTCAGGAAAACCTCAAAGCATAGCCTCTACTTCTGCCCTGAGCACGTATTATATATATGCTTCATTAACAAATAATCTAAAAAGAAACATTTCAAACATGAAGAGTAAAACCTTCCTAGTCCCCATAAGATTGGAGCCAGGCATTCCTTCATGTACTAAAAGCTTATGATAAGATCTGTAATTTCTAGAATGCTTTTTGTCATGATTTGCAGCTCTTAATGAAAAAATTTATATAACCCTTTTCTAAATATTCCTTCCCCAAAGCACTCTTTTTTTTTTTGATAAAGAGTGTATATCCTAGACAGCTGTCCTAACTTGGGCTCATATAAAACTCTCCATTTTTTTAATAAAAAAAAAGGATTTGTTCATTTGTGTCAACAAAATTAACACTAGATTAGATCATTGTACAAGGAAAGAGTAGTGAACATGAAAGCAGAGTAATAGAATTAATCCAAAATAAGAGAAAAATTCTGGAAAAATAAAGAGCAGCAATATGTTGTGGAAAGATCAAGAAAATTAGAATTTGTGCGCATAGAGTTTCAAAAGAAGGATAGAAAGAGGAAGAGACAGAAAAGATATCTGAAAAAATAATGGGTAAAAATTTTCCAAATTGATGAAGGGTATAAAACGTATAGATTCAAGAAGCTAAGTGCAATATAAGCAGATGAAACATGGAGAAAAACTATACAGCATAGCTAACTATAATACATTGCTCAAAATTAGCAATAAATAAAAGGTAGCCAGAGGAAAAAGACATACTATATACAAAAGAACAAGGATAAGAATGACAGTAGAGTATCATTAAAAAAGAGTATAAGACAGAAGGCATTGGAGCATCTTTAAAGCAATGACAGACAATTGAAAATTTACACCCAACAAAATATCCTTGAAAAAAGAATTTGAATTAATTAAAGACTTTTTCAGGCAAGCAAAACCTAAAAGAATTCATCACAGAATTGCATTTTAGTAGGTAATAAAATAAGCCATTTATGCAGAAGAAAATGATACCTTATGGAAATCTGGTTTTACACAAAGGAATGATGAGCAACTGAAATGGTGATTACTTGGATAAAAATGAGTATTTAGACTTGTTTAAAAGATAATTATTGGGATGCCTGGGTGGCTTAGCAGCTGGGTGTCTGCCTTCAGCTCAGGAC
This sequence comes from Canis lupus familiaris, assembly GCF_011100685.1. Lineage (NCBI taxonomy): Eukaryota > Metazoa > Chordata > Mammalia > Carnivora > Canidae > Canis > Canis lupus. The sequence goes on along the minus strand of NC_049250.1, from coordinate 1,981,680 downwards.
ATAATCCCGAGATCTGGGATCGAGTCCCATATTGGGCTTCTGCATGGAGCCTGCTTCTCCCTCTTCCTGTGTCTCTGCCTCTCTCTGTGTCTCTCATGAATAAATAAATAAAATCTTTAAAAAAGAGATAATTATCTGTTTAAAGCAAAATGTGGCAACAGTGCAGTGTCAGGTTTATGATGGAGATAACTGTAAAGTCTATGATGATAAAAACACGAAGGCCAAGAGGAGACAAATGAAAATGTATTTTGTAAGTTATATTATATGTGAAGTGACATAATATCTTTGATTGTAGAGCTTAATAAGTTAAATGTGTAGAAGGTAAGTACTAAGAGTGCTCTAAAATAATACACAAAGGGTTGTAGCAAATAAGAGCAAAATAAAAAGGACATAAAGGAATTTATAAAAAATAATCCAAAAAAAATCAGAAAACTAAAAAAAAAAAAAAAAGGAAACAGAACAAACTAAACAGAGAACAAAAATTTTTAGAGACCCATTTAAAAAATTTTATTTTTATGAAACCACATTGTGAACCTCTAAGATAGAAATCTGTAGGGATTTTGATCAAGATTGCATTGATTTTTTTAAATCAATTTTGGGACAGCAGACAAAATAACAATATTGAATCTTTCAATCTATCAACAAAATATACATCTTTTTATTAGATACTATTTTTATCTATAAAAATATTACAGACATATTACAAAATTTTATCAAATTAATTCCTAATTATTCTGTTTTTCATGAAATTGTAAATGGCATTTTTAAAATTCAGTTTTCCAATATTTTGCATTGAATTTTGTATTTTAACATTTCAATCTCTTAATTTACTAAATTTGTTTATTTTTATAGGTATTTTTTGTCAATTCCCTAAGATTTTCTACATAGACAATTACATCATGTATTAATAGTATTTTACTTTTTCCTTTCCATCTTTCAATTGAACTGCACAAAATTTAAAACTCTTATTATGAAAATAGCTGTTAACAGGATAAAAAAATCAGAATAACATTGAGGAAAAATATTTCCAAAGTACCTGGCAAAGTACAATGAAATATCACCTATTAGAACAGTTTAGTTAATGCTAAAAAAAATAGTGCTGACAATAAATGATGGTAATGTAAAGTGGAAAAGCCAAATTGGAAGATAGTTTGGCAATTTCTTAAGAAACTATACTTATCATGATCCAGCAATCATAGTACTGGATGATAAATGGAAACTTATTTCTGTACTAAACTTTCACATGACTACTCATATCAACTGTTTGTAATAACCCAAAGTGGAAACATCCAAAATTTGTGTAAAGGTGAGTAGATAAGCAAGCTGTGGCACATCTGTACCACAGAATCTACTAGCAATGGAAAGTACCTAGATGTTTGTACATGCTAACCTGGATGGAGTTCAAAGGCATTTACACTGAATAATAGGAGCCTACATGAAAATGTCACATATGTATGATTCTATTTATAGCATACCTTGAAATGGCAAAATTATAAGATGGAAAATTAAACAGTGATTGCCAATGAGTAGGTATTTGGGGGAAAGAGTCATGTGTAACTGAGAGGCTAGCACCAGGGAATCTTGTGGTGACAAAGGAGATACGTATCTTGATTTCAGGGGTACTTCCACACATCTCTACAAGTGAAAGAATGACATAGAACTAAGCACAGACATCATGTGGATTTCACTTTCCTGGTTTGGGGATAATCATGTATAATGTAACCATATTGGGAAACTAGGTAAAGGGCATATGAGACCCCTCTGGACTTTGTCAGGCAGTTTCCTATGATCAAAAATTGTTTAAAACTAAAAAGTTAAAAATGCAAAAGCAAATATATTCATTCTAAGTATGACATTTTGGTTTGCTTTCTTTCCATTGCAGCCCTAATCTAAAGAGGCTCCTACCTACTCCTGTGCTCATGTTTAGGGACCACTTTGTCACTATGATTGGGAGACCTACTGACCACTGGTGGGCCCGCACCAAGGTTGCAAAATGTCCTGTATTTAAATCACTGGCTTTCAGTTAATTCAACACAGCGACAAGATCACACAACAGGAAGCATGATGTTCAAAATGCACCAGCTGACTAGAGAACCATCTGTTCTCTGTTTTCTTCTTCTTTGAACACAGAATCTATGCCTTATTTCTGGAACTTTTTCCATCCTTCTGGGATCATCACAGCTGTGTGAACTACTTCACTACCTTGAAACCATGCCACCCACATTTTTCATACTGATTCCCACCTTACTTTATATTGATTTTAAAGTAGTAGATAATTCAGTAACTCTCTGTTCCATTCTAAGCCCTTTTTCTGTGCTACAAATTCTTCCTTTGCAGCAATATTTTGATTAAAGTGTAGGAGGGAATGCTCTTATAATTTATACTTTTGATTCTCAGGTACCTTGAAATGAGACATCTTTTAAAGTATTCATATTATGCCTCTTGGTTTTCAGCCTGTATAATTTATAATCTGACCTTTCATGTAATTAACTATTGTATATCTTCCTGAATCCAAGGGTTAAAATGCCTCCTAAAAGACATTCACATATCTAGTTTCATTTTAGTAATGCAGACTTGCAAGTTAGTAATTACAGTATAAATGCAGAATGTATTGTTAGCAATAAAACAATTCAAAAACTGTTCCTAGGGTGGTTTGTTTCTGATTATTTAAATTTGCATAATTTTGCTATTCTAATTCTACACTGACATTCAAAAGTCATTTTAATTTCAGCACATGTTGATTTTTCTCTTTTTCTCTTAACAGCACTGTGTAATGTATTTCTATACTTAAAAAATGCAGAGTATAGTTATTTGCAAATTGAATTGTGATCATGTGTTCATTATAGACAGAACAAGCTGCAGATCAATATCAACCTTACAGAAAGTCCTTGAATAGAATATACCATAAGCTTTTCCAGGTTGTAATGGTTTCATGTCTTTACTGATTCCCAAAGCAACAAACACTGATTTCATCAATATTTAATGAAAAGTTGGATATTAAGATGTATCAAAAAACAAATGAAACAAAAAGTTAACTCCTCTGTCTTCTGGCCCACATTCCACATACCTTCTAAAATACACCTGATAATAATTTTTTGCCCAAGTGAAGGACTCTCCTGATGGTTTTTTTTTTATGGATTCCTATGGTTTCTGGGCAATAGAAGGTACCTAGTAAGGGAAAAGAAAATGAGAAATCACACCTAATTAATATTCTTAACTTTCTTACCACCCTTAGGTTATCAGAATGTAAAAAGGGTGGTAATTTTTTAATGTTAGATAGAAAATTTAACGTAAATTTTAAAGAAGATTGATTTAAAGAATTATAGCCTTTATTTTAGGGACTCAAAATACATCAAGTAGTTTCTACATGCAGTAGATGCCTCAAACCTAACTCACTTACATTTCTATATTTTTTTTAAAATTTCAATTAAAAGTTAAATTATCTCCAATATGCCCAGGTTTCAATATCTTATCTAAACCCCTGCAATGCTATCTATCATAATTAAAGTAGAAAATCATGAAAAATTTTCCTTCACTCATATGTCATGAAACATAACAATGTGCCTAATCGCTTGTCTCTCATGAAACTCAGAAAGGAAAAAGCACTATATTTATAAGATAGTAATTTTTACTGTAGAGTGAATTGTTGGATATATTTATTATTTTTTTAAATACCACTTCAGGTTTCTATGACAGCTAATATGTTATAGTTACCGAACACCAGTCTCTACTGAATTAGCACCAGCCCTTGGTGAACAATTATGATGAAAAATTTTGTCCTGGGGGCACTATGCTGAGTGAAATAAGTCAATCGGAGAAGGACAAACAGTGTATGTTCTCATTCATTTGGGGAATATAAATAATAGTGAAAGGGAATAGAAGGGAAGGGAGAAGAAATGTGTGGGAAATATCAGAAAGGGAGACAGAACATAAAGACTCCTGACTCTGGGAAACGATCTAGGGGTGGTGGAAGGGGAGGAGGCGGGGAGTGAGGGTGAATGGGTGACGGGCACCTAGGGGGGCACTTGACAGGATGAGCACTGGGTGTTATTCTGTATGTTGGCAAATTGAACACCAATAAAAAATAAATTTATTATTAAAAATAAAAAATTAAAATTAAAAAAAAAATTTTGTTCAGGCTATCCATTTTAAATTAATTCATTTGCTTTAAAATTTCTTATGGACTATAAAGCTCATTGTTTACTTTTGTCAGATATTAAATATTTTCAATTATTATGAAATGTCTAGTTTGGAAGAAAGTCTGTATAAATGTTAGAGAATATGTTATGTAGTCTCTAATTCTCATTTAGAATACTTCTGCATTATAGTGTGTGATATTATGAATTTATTATTTAATTGGCCTCAACCTAAGTCCATTTTACTAATAAAAAATTCATAGTATAGAGATGGTTAGCTAGTATTATATCAGAAAGCTCACATTATAGATTACACTGGCAGATAATTTACACTTGTCTATATTTCAATCACCACTAGATGCTTTGCTAGGTAGATTTTCATTGATAAATTCAGCAGTTCATTCACTAACATGATGAGTGTTAGTATGAACTTTCACTGCTGAAGTACATGGCAGGAACTCAAGGTACCACGGATTATCAAAAAGCACCCTCTACTTCTGCATGAAAAAGGATGAAAATCCAGCAGAGAAAATTATGGATACATAACACTGCCTTTTTCAGAAGCCATAGAAAGCACAAAGTAGGAACCTTGATGTCCACAATTTTTAAAAAGACATTTAAGATGTTGAGGAATTCCAGGATGGAATGCAGATGTGAAAATAATCTAACTATAATACAAATATATGAAACTACCTCACCCAAGGTAAGGGGAGTGGGGGATGGGGCTGACCTAAGTAGCATAGGAAATGAGTGTAGTCTATACAATTATAGGCAAGATAAACTACCTATAACCACTTTAGTATAGTTGATAAAGTTGCTTCTGATGAATTGTTATAGTGTTATAGTATAGTGTTATAGTGTTATAATGTAAAGTAATTAGGTAATTGGATGGCAGATGGTGGAAGTCAAGATTTTCATTATTGAAATGGGAAATCCTAGATATGCAAAAGGGAGTCTGGATTGGTCCATGTATCTAAGATTAGAGCTGTGTATGACATAATGAACACCTGTGTATCCAACATAAATATAGATGAATACACATTCAGAAAAGAAAGAAAGAAAGAAAGAAAGAAAGAAAGAAAGAAAGAAAGAAACACAAGTCTGGAAATACACATATATTTTCTTGCTCTTTCAGCTGGAAAGACTAGCAAGCAATGATACCTACAGTAGATAAGTCCATCTACTTTATATATCTTGGTTTTTCATATCACTCACCAATAAAGGAAGCCAGGGCCCTTTGAAGAAATGGTTGACTTGAGGTCTGGGACAGAGAACAAGGGAATTGTGGAGTGTTGTAGTGCCAGAAGGTAAGGCAGTAAACAAACAAAGAAAAAAAGATGGATATGTCAAAGGAATATAAGAGCCAATGAAAGAGCTCCCAATGATGAAACTGGAACATCTGAAAAAGAAAGAAAGAAGAAAGAAAGAAAGAAAAAGAAGAAAGAAGAAAGAAAGAAGAAAGAAGAAAGAAGAAAAGAAAGAAGAACGAATAAAGAAAGAAAGAAGAAAGAAAGCAAATAGAAAAAGAAATAAAATAGAAAGAAAGAAATAAGAACTAACGACGCCGTCCTTCCTTCCCTTCCTTCACCATTCTCCTGCCTTCCCCCCTCCTCCCTCGCCTCCCACCTCCCTCCCGCCCATCCCTCCCGCCCTCCCTCCCCCCTACCCCCTACCCAAAGAAGAAAGAAGAAAGAGGAAGGGAAGAAGGAGGAAGAAAGAAGGAAGAAAAGAAAGAAAGAAAGAAAGAAAGAAAGAAAGAAAGAAAAAGAAAAAGAAAAAGAAAAGAATTGAAAACTATGAATTATAACAAAATGTATAAAATAAATATTTGTTGGTTCCTACTGATGTAAATAAGTAATTGAATAAATAAATAGGGACAAAAAGACAAATCTCTTATACAGAAGATTGCCAAGTAATTTTCTCCTTGATCATTAAGGGGATCATAATTCTCCACTCCTGAAGGCGGGCTGCACATAGACACTCCTTTCAAAGAATACAGCATGGACAGAGAAAAGATAAGAGTAATTTACCAGTGGAGAAGCCTGACAAACACTGCCCCAGACAGCTGTTCAAGGTCAGTATCAACAGTGATAAGTCATGTCAATAGAGTGTGCCCTTGATATGATGTGATGAAAATGCCCTTATCTCTGTAATCATCTTAAAACATTATAGTTCCAGTATAATTAGGAGGAAATCATCAGACAAATCCCGTTTGGGGAACATTCTGCAAAATACTTGACCAGTAACCCTCAATACTGTTAAGCTCAACAAGAATATGGAAAGTCTGAGAAAGTGACAGCCTTGAGGAGCCTAAGGAGACATGATGACTAAATGTACTGTGAAATCCTGGATGGGATCCTGGAATATGCCAGTGACATTCCATACTTCATTCTCATTTCCTTAGCTGTTTGCTTATCTTTTTTCATTGATTGTGGCAACTGTGCCACAATGTATATTTTGATGGTAGAAACACAAGAAACCAGATTGGGGTGTGTGAAAACTCTCTGCACTATTTCCACAACTTCTTTGTAAACGCAAAACTATTTTCAAATAAAAAGCTCTTGGGGATCCCTGGATGGCTCAGTGGTTTGGTGCCTGCCTTTGGCCCAGGGCGCGATCCTGGAGTCCCGGGATCGAGTCCCTCATTCGGCTCCCGGCATGGGGCCTGCTTCTCCCTCCCTCCCCTCTGTGTGTGTGTGTGTGTGTCTATCATAAATAAAAAAATCTTTAAAAAAAAAAATAAATAAATAAAAAGCTCTTTTAAATGCCTTTACAGTACATCCTTCAATATTGTGCCTGGAATTTGATCTCTGAACTTTCCCATGCTAAGTTTTACCATAGTTCTGACTTTTATTGTCCAATGTCAACTATTACAAGTCATAGAATCCTGCCTTATGGAATTCTGTCCTGTCCACCTCATGTGAATCTTTTTGCAAGTGATGATTGGAACTTGTAAAAGAAAAGAGAAGTTGGACTTCAATAAACTTATACTGAAGGTTTTATGAATGTCTTGTGTGTAGGACTATTCACATAAACAACCAACAAACTGTTGCATTCAGTCACCGAAATTCTGAGGTTGTTTTTCTGCAGTATCATCTGATAGACCTCAACTGGTCCATTCATTGGATGCATGTTGTCTACAGTAGCAAGAATAACTTTGGGTGGGATGAGAAATCTTAACTCATGTCTATTTTGGAAATTTTATGTTTTTGTAGAACATGCAAGAATATATTTCCAGTAGATATGTAGCCATTCTGGTATGGAATTTAGAGAGAGGTTTATACTGAAGATAAAGGAATCAGGAGTCCTTGAATATATACATTGAAAGAAAAAAAAATCTTCAGGAAAGGCATTTTCTCATCAGAACAAACCAGAGTACAGGGAGCAGTCATATATACAGGAGAGAAAAGAGATATGTGACAATGCTATGTCCCCCTCCTAAAAAGTGACCTCAACATGGACAGCAGGTACTTGGCATCCACACATAGCTGCAGGCCTTTGAATGCATCAGCAGTGTTTATTTGCCAGAATTAGATTGAACTATGGATACAAAACTCTGGCTTTAATTTTCTACTCTATTTTTCAATTTATCCTACCAAAAGAGTCTTGTTTTTTTCATAAAATTTTTTTTCTAAAACAACATTATCACCACAGGTATAAAAAATTAAAGTGAAGAAATAGTGAATTTCTTAGTGAAAGAGAGTAAATCTCTGAAATTCTTCATGAAGCTTCTTGGTGGAGAAATTAACCAGCAACATGGAAGAAGTAGGATGTAGAGTTTTCCCAAAACCTGCTTAATGAGTGCTATTGGTACAAAGCCTGCTGGACTTGTGAGAAATGCATCTCTCAGTTTGAAGTACTTTGTCTTCTATGACAGAATTGACAATTGTTTGAATTTTTAGACAGGTGGCATCTGGGTGGCTCGGTCTGTTAAGTGTCTGCCTTCCACTCTGGTCTTGATCCCATGGTCTTGGGATCTAGCCTTATGGGCTCTCTGCTCCGTGGGGAGTCTGCTTCTCCCCCTCCCTCTCCCTCTGCCTGCTGCTCAGCCTGCTTGTGCTTTTCTCTCTCGGGCTCTGTCTGATGAATAAATTCTTTTTAAAAAAGATTTTTTAGCCAGAAATTTTGTAACTATAGATAAAAATCATAGTTCTGTACATTTTCAAAAATCTGAAATGGGATGAAATCTACATGTAAGTCCTTATATTATACATTTGTAGCACTGTTTTGCTAATAATAATATTCAGCACATTTTTATTTGCTATACCTTTAAAAGTCTAACATCATTTTTATTTATAGATATTTTCATAATTTAGTAAAAGTCAAATATCAGTTTATACTATAATTCACATAAAGTATATTATATTGTTCCATAAGATCGAAAGGCATTTTTATTTTTCTTGTTTTCAGAATATTATTACTGGCTTTCCCTTAGAGCAGTAATTGCTGGTGAAATGCTGACATGATACACAAAGTATCTGTATACATGGAAGGCAAACGAAAGGCTCATTTAGTTAAACATATTAACAACTGATTTAGGACATGCACAGAGTATGGGAAGAAAAATAATTTTTCCTCTACTCTAGAAAGTTCTCAGTTGAAATCTTCTGTAATAAAAGACACATTCACAGGAGAAAAAAATACGTATTTATAAAAGCCTCACAAAGTTATGAGACTCAAAATGCAGTGGATGATTGAGACTTATATACCATCCTGAGCTAAGGAAAGAGATAAGGGTCTGGATTTCAAAGTGCGGAAGGCAATTCACAAAGGTGAGAAGAGTGCTAAACAAAGGTTGCAGGTCTTACAGATGAATGAAAAAGTTATCTCTGTTAATAGCTCTCTCCCTTTTTTTTTTTTTTTTTGGAGTATCTTTTTTTTTACTTTTTTATTTCTTTAAGATTTATTTATTTATTTGTTCATAGACACAGAGAGAGAGAGAGAGAGAGTGAGAGAGAGAGGCAGAGACACAGGCAGAGGGAGAAGCAGGCACCATGCAGAGAGTCTGACATGAGATTCGAATGCTGAGTCTCCAGGATCACGCCCTGGGCTGCAGGCGCTAAACCGCTGCACTACCAGGGGCTGCCCGCTCTCTCCTTTTCTAATGCAAATTGTTTATAACTGTAGATTTCTCTTACAAAAAGGTACTTCTGTTTTCAGAGCTTCTCTTGAGTCTGTAGTTTCTTAGAAAAATAATCATCTCAAAATAATTCTTATGCCAAACAGACAAATTTTGGGGTGGCACATTCTGCTCCTCTTTGATGGTATATTCTTCTCTGTTTTTAGAATATCCTTTTCTTGAGTGTTGTAGTTGTATATGGTACAGTTTATCCTATGAAACTTTCATTATTTAATACAATTAAATATTTAAAAAATTTTATACTTTGGATTGCAATCCAATTGATTTCTATTAATTCTGTTTCTATTAATTTCTAGCTATAGGAGGAAATATTTGCTAGAATAATTAAACATATTAAAAATGATTATCAGAGAACAATTTTATGGAAAAATTAGGAAGGATATAAAGCCTAATGAAGAACAGATTTTATTAACATTTTCTTGGCCCCACTCAATGTTTAGGTTATAAGAAAACCACTGATACTTGTTTCTTAAAATAATGTAATTCTTCATGTAATGTAAACTGAATGAATAAAGATAAAACTTCTTTGTGTTTTAATTACTTCAGGCAGAAATCCTTAGAAGTTTTAAAGAATTGATCTCTTGTGATTCTGTTTTTAGAATAGGCTGTCCTTATGGAGAGGTGTCCTATTGATATTCTGCCTGAATATAGCCATCAGGAAAGAAATGAGCCTTCATAGAAATGTACTTAAGTATATTATTAAAAAAAATCCATAAGTCTCATTTAAATCATTTAACAGAATTAATTTCCTCTTTCTTTCCATAAATCTTTTTACAATTAATTAATTAATTATGTTTTAGACAACTGCTTTGTCAGAAGCACTGAGATTACTTATATCAAAGTCTATATTAGATAAGTAATCAAATATACATTAAATACGTCAGAGTAAATATGTAAATAGAAGAATAATCTCTTTGTTGGGCCGGCAGGATCAAGGGGATCGGGAGGCACCAACAAAATGGTAGTGGACCCTCCGCCTTGTCACCCTCGCCTGGGGACTTTCCCGCCACTAGCGCACCGCCCAAGGACGCGTCGTCAAGGGAAAACAGGACCCTATGCAGGAAACAGAAACCGAACCTTGCCTAAGCCCTACCCTATATAGACATACGCAGCTCTCACCTAGACTGGCACCACCCTACCCTTCCCTATAGGAGCTGCCAGTGTTATCCCGAGTGCAACTTCCCCAGCCTGTGACTTCCCCATCTCACTCCCTTGCAGGCCGTGGAACCTCATCTGAGAGGGCTTCCATTAAAAGCTTGCTTCCACCCACCTATGCCTGGCCTCTCTATTTCATTTCACCACCAACCGGATCAAACCTGACACGCTTAACTATATTTTTGGATGACATAATGGAAGATATAATAGATACAACATTTTAGCTGAGAATTAAATAGTATTAGCATAATTATATATTGAATTTAATTTTTTTTATTTTCTTACATATTTTAAAGATTCTAAAGAGTACATGACTATTTGTATAAATATGAAATTGATGTCTTTATAAGTCTATGTGGGTTTTTTTTTTTGCAATTTAATAAGAAATAACTGTTTAGCTTCTACTAGGAGACTTGTTTGCAAAAAAAGTGTGTATTCTACATTAGGTTATTAATGAGAAAAATAACAGAAGTCAATAGGTGGGAAGACAGGGAATTGGGGGACTTCTGCTTTTAGTGAGCTGTGAACACTGTAGTGGCTTGAGAGATTTTGCATATTTTGAGGTCAATATTGTTGTTAGAACATTTTTTTTTTCTTATAACAATCCAAATGTTTTTGCAGTTTCCAAGATTTCATTTAAACATTTGAAATTGTGAAGCTTTTTACTCCCAGTACCTACCAGTAAAATACAATGTTCAAAGGGACACAGGGAGTGTGGGTTTTGTTAGCAGCATGATAGTACAAACACATTTGATCCTGTTTGAGCAGGGGGTACAACAGCATGATTCTGGGTTATCATTGATAGTATAATCCTCAGAATCAGTCAGTAACCAAGGACAGAGAGTTCAGACCATATCACTCCATACCACAACTGGGGAGGAACTATCTAGGCCTCCAAATCTAACTGGTTCAAGTTTAAGAAAAGAAGTCCAATCCCTATTGGGATAGGCATGATGAAAAATAATAATTTTAGAAGTTCATACTCTAAAGCTTCGGTGGGGTTGAGAATTTAGGAACTTCATTCTACAAATGACAAGAAAACAGAAAAGTAGGCTAGCTGTTCCTGAGCCTCAAGCACAGACACTTGGATTCCCTAGGTTGCTCTCATGTGGCATAATTTTTTATTCTGATAGGTTAACTTCCATGCTATTAGATAGATAAAAGAATTTGGGCATAAGAGAAAAGAACAGGGAAAATAGTTTATTAATATCTTTGGGATTTCCTGCAAAATGTAGCCCTTTCCCACTGTGACTTGTAAGGAGGATGTGATGATCCAGGATAAAAGTCTAATAGAGTGTGTTTGCCAGTGATTTCTCTCCTCCCAGAATTCCTCCAGCAGCATAGAAGGCATAATAGAAGTCAGATATTCAGGATCCTCAGAGACAAGGCAAATTGCATTTCAATACTGCCTTCAGCATTAGCTAAAGTGCCTTATTAGAAAAATACTCTGTTCAAACCTAACTTAAGATTTAAAAAATATCATGAATCAAGTAAATTTTCTCTAGTATTTGACTTGAATGTTTTCTTAATCAATAGTAAAAAAAAAAAGTAATAGCCATTTCTTGTCATCTTAGCATCTATTACCTGAAGTAGTAAGACAGTTTAAATAAGCATGTAAAATTCTTTTGAAACTGTTAGGTTAATCATGGTTGCCTGTGGCTTTATTACCCATAATCTAATCTTATTAACATATAAATTAAAGTTGGCTCTAAATTGCTTTAGCACCAAAACAACTGTTGGGGAGGAGAGAAGAAAGTAATCTCAAGAATCAGAAGTTCTCATCTACTTCCTCTGAACATTGATTGAACTTGACGTATAACATAATGCAACCAATATTTTCTTTGTTTCCAGTAAAAGGAAAAGAAAAATAAATGAAACATAAAATCAAAATAGTTTTAGGCAGCCTTTTTCAAAGTTATTGCTTGGAACTCCTTTATGGTTAATGTGGGGAAGCAAGTAGGAAAGAACCAGATGCAGTGCAAATAGGAAAGAACAGTGCCGGCTCAGGCCACCACATTTTTTCCTTCTATTGAATAATCTGTTTTGGAATATTCCATTTGGAAAAAATCTACATCTATTTTTTTAATCTACATCTATCTTAAATTTTTTGCCAATCACTGGTGAAAACCATTATATTGTACCAAATAGAAAGATATTCAGTTTCCTTGGCCAAAAAAGTATAACTGGATCTTTTCTGCTCTCTTTCCAAAAGTGAGGGGATTCTTTTAATGTCTTCAAAATAAATAACTATGACTCACTTTTGAGTTTCAATCTCCCAAATAAACTTATTGAAATGAGCCTTGTAACCTTTTGCAAATTAAGGGGAATTAGTAGTACCTTCTTGTAATTCCTCTTCAGGGAGCAGAAAGGAAGAGTGCTGCAATCATGGGCAAAAAATACATTTCTACAAATTTTTCCCTCTAAATGCAGATGGTCATGAAAATGTCAGTATCAATGCTAATTTCAAATGAAATACATTCCAGATCAGGAATTTTTGCTTCTGGGTAAGAAGTAATAAGGGCAATGTTTCCATAAACACCAAAGAGAAAAGCCAGATAAATTTAAAATAATTTATTTGAAGGTTTGAAAAAGTTTAAAAGTTATGAAGACAAGATAGACTAGATTATAGAAAAACAGGAACAGTTCCAAGATAAGCTGAGGAGACAGCTAGAATCTTAGCTAATGTGCAAGGATCAAGAGTTGGCTCAGGGAAAGGACCATTACTATAGAGAAGACAAGCCATCCAACTTTTTGAGGTTATCTGGCTGGTTGTGAAATTTTGAGGGACCTCTACCAAGCAATGCATTTCACCATAAAACATTACGGCACTGTGAAACTATACAGAGATCTCCACTGCTGGCCTGAAAACTTCCAGGAATCAGAGAGAAGCCTCTTATATTCTCTTGTCAGAAAACAAAGACTTAACACAAGCATGATCCTGAAACAAAATAAGGCAAACCATTAAGGAGTGGTGAATTATACTGAGGACCTATAGTAACTTTTACCAAGAGGAACATAAGAATTCTGGGTATAGCTAGAAGAGGCAAGATGGCTTTCAGCTCTGAGTAAAAGGCATCCCTGTAGGACAGAAAAAGAACAACGATACTGATATCCATCTGGGCCAGAGTGGGAAGCTCAGACACTTAAGGAGGCACACATGAAGCCACTTTCCCACTCAGGACAATTGAAAAACTAAAGGATATGTGAAATAGAAGCTTAAAGAGCTAAATTGAATTTCTCTGAAAGGAAGAAGTTTCCTCTATAGACATTTAAGGCTCACTAGATGAAACTTGACAGACTCTCAACTAAAAGACCTGGAAAGCTGCATTATAGAATCCAGAATTATTGAAGACAGAGTTTTAGCAAAGCTACTAGCATCCGCATCCAACCAAATCAATAACTGGATTGAGGTGACTAGCCCCAAAGGAAGAAGAAGGAGACAGGCATTAGCCACCTGAAGCACCTACAGATACACAGTCTAGCATATAAGAAAAAACAAGTAATAGATGTTAAAAGAAGAAAGACCATGTGATCAATAGTAAGAGAATAAAACAGAAAATAGGAGGAGTCACCACCAATCTGGGTATCTAAGTTAACAAATAAAAACTTTAACTATAATTATATAATTCATATGTTCACGAAAATAAAAGATACAGAATATAGATAAAAGAATGGAGAACTTAACCATAGAATCTTAATCTGTAGAAAAATCTAGAAGTGAAAAAATATATTTGAAATTGATTTTGCTAACAGATGGATTTAATTACATACAGAACCTACCAGAACTTTCTTTCTAAGAAGAATAAACCTACATAGTGGATCCTTTCATAATAACTAATAGAATGAACAGAAAAAATATAATTAAGGAATTAAAACAAAGAGTAACAATAAACACATAGAATGATTAAAAACAAAGAAAAAGATAAAATGTTAACATCAGTAGAGAAAAAAAATACATTATACACAAAGAAATAATGATACATTTTAGTTGACTTGTCAATAGAAACTGTAAAGGCCAGACAATGGAGTAACATCTTCAAAGCACTGAAGGAAAGAAACTCTGAATTCCATATCCAGGGAAAGTGCACTTCAAAATGCAGGTTAAATAAATACACTTTCTGGTAACCAAATGGAGATATCTTCTCAATGAACCTACATTACAAAAACAAAACAAAAACTAAAAGATGTTTTTAGGGTTGAAGAAAGGAATTTATAGGAAGAAAAAAAAATGCTGGAAATGAGAAAAGATGTTCCCACTTTGTCTAGTTTTCCTAAAAGATACCTGATTACTGAAACCATAAAACAAGAGCATTGTGTGCTCTAGTTATAATATATGCAGAAGTACAGGCATACCTCATTTTATTGCATTTTACTTTCTAGCACTTCACAGATAACTGTGTTTTTTAGAAATTGAAGGTTTGTGGCAGACCTGCATTGAAAGTCTATCAGTACCATTTTTTTCTAACAATATTTGCTTACTTATATGTCTCTGTGTCATATTTAGGTGATTCTCACAATATTTCAAACTTTTTCATTATTATTATATTTGAATTTCTTCAATCTCATGGTAAACCTTTAGTGGAGATCAAGCTATTTATGGATGATGAAAGAAAGTAGTTTCTTGAAATAGAATCTACTTCTACTCCGACTTTTCCTGGTGAAGATTCTGTCAAGATTACTGAAATGACAACAAAGGATTTATAATATTACATAAACTTAGTTGATAAGGCAGCAGCAGAATTTGAAAGAATTGACTCCGGTGTTGAAATAAGTTCTACTATGGGTGAAATGCTGGCAAACAGCATCACATGCTACAGGAAATCATTCATGAAAAAAAGAGCTATTCAATGTGGAAAACTTCACTATTTTCATATTTTGAGAAATTGTTATAGTTACCTTAACCTTCAGCAACCACCACTGGATCAGTCAGCAGCTATCAACATGGAGGCAAGACCCTTCACCAGGAAAAAGATTACAACTGATGTTGATCAATTTGAAGATAGCCTCCCCAGGAACAGGCTGATCTGTGAGCATGCTCTTATGGATTCCACAAAGGGTATAAAACAACTAATTGCTGAGGTTAACAAAACGGACTCCATTGAATCACTCTATTCTTCAGGGATAAAGAAAACAAGTAAAGTGTTATGGAACTCAGAATATACCTTAAGAAAATTAGTGACAACCTTAATACAGTAGCATCTGTGCCAACTTCTGGCTAAAATGGTAAAAATACACCAATGTCAAAGCTAGCATCCTTTGGTTTAAGAAATGGGGAATCATTCATAAAGAGGACAATGCCAGTGGATACTCTGTGACAGCGCGCCACTGCTTGCTGCTACCATTTTGTCCAGCTGCCAGCCTCTTGATCAGCCTGTGTAGAAATTTGCTAAACTGATGGCATTAGACTGTTCCTATAGGCTACGTGGAACCAAACTTGTGCTTTTATGTGTCCAACACTGAAACTTCTCTATCATATGTGAGAATGAAAATGCACAAGTTACACATGTCTCTCTTTTTTAAAGATTTTATTTATTTATTTATTTATTTTTTTAAAGATTTTATTTATTTATTCATGAGAGATACACACAGAGAGAGAGAGAGACAGAGAGAGAATCAGAGACACAGGCAGAGGGAGAAGCAGACTCCATGTGGGGAACCTGATGTGGGACTGGATCCCAGGATCCTGGAATCATATTCTGAGCCAAAGGCAGATGCTCAACCACTGAGCCACTCAGGCATCCCTACACGTGTGTTCTTAAATGTTTTTCAAGTAGGGATAAGTCAACTAAATGTTCATAGTACCTAAATATAATGTCCTGAATCTAAACGTCTGTTTTAAAAGTTTTTAATTGAATTTTATCATTTAAAATTTGTAACATTTGTTAGTTAATATTACTCTTTCCCACTTTAAACAGGTACAGCACTTTTGAAAATCTTTAATGTAGAGATTTTAACTTTCACTGGTAACTAGTACTGTAAATATATTATAATTCTTAGCCATTCCAGGAGGAATATATTTCAGTCTACATTATTCCACTTAGTGATAGCACTGACATTATACAGCACAAGATTAGGAATAAGGCATTTTTCTACTTTTACCAATTTTACTTTCAGGTTAAGAGTTTTGACTTTGGACTCAGAAGACTTGGCTTTATATTTCAATAGCTCCTTTTCAAATTTTGTGATTGGAAAATTATATAATCATTCAGAAATTTTGTTACTGATCTATAAAGTGGGAATTTGAATACTTACTACAAAATGTGACCAATAAATGAGCTGATACCTTAAGCGTCAGTGCCCCTGGCAGTAAAGTAAGAGAGAAGGGAATTCTAGAGGACATGCTTGAACGGGCCTGACTTTGTCTTTTACTGTGTGGCCTTAGGAATAACTTAATATCTCATTTTACTATCTGTGAAGCGCTTAAAAAGATAGGACTTACTGATATTTTTGTGAGAATGAACTGAAAAAAAAAAATATATATATATATGTAAAATCTTTTTAGATTTCTTGCCAGGCAGCCAGTCTATAAATGCTAGCTATCACTGGACTGCTAGTTAAGTAAAGGCAAGTGTATTTTTGTTTTCTTTATCAGAACATTGTGCAAAGTATCTGTAACATACTATAAAGAATAATAAAAAAGGATAACACAGTAAAAGAAGGCACATTTTTCTTCATTTAACAATGAGAGATATTTTAAATATAAAGTTTAAAATGTGGTAATTAAGTTTCATACTCATCAATCTATAAAATTGCCTGCTATGGAGTTCATCAAGGAGTTGACTAAATATTTTACAATCTAATTTAAGAATATGTAGATAATTTTCTTATTAGTAATTGTGGGACAGGATAACTTGTCAAAAGCAAAAGATGTTACTCAATTGGCTGTTATTCTCATATAATTAGTCATACAGATCTATAGAAATTTCAATACTTTCCTTATTACAAAACTTAGTAAATAACATAAATTTATTTAAATATTTATCTTAATTTAATAATAACCTAGAGGAAGTGAAGCAAAGGTGGCTATCTTCAAAGGGAATTTAGAATGATAATACTCTATTTCTGAATAATTTGTAACTTTGTATGATTAGATTAAAAATAGACTATATAAAGCTATTATTTATTTTTTAAAAATATGTATTATCCTTTTGGAATATTTTTCTAAGCACAGAAACCATAAATATTAAATTGTAGCAGATAGTGATATTAACATTCTAACTAAGGTAATCAGTAAAGATTTGGTTGATGTTAGCAACTATTCATAAAAATCTCTCACATTTTAAAGATTACTTTAGGAAATTATGTTCTTATTTGGAAAAGAAAATATGTTTCAGTGTGAGCCCCTTTGACTTATCCTCATCAGAGCTAATTGAACTTTTTGAATTTGCATGTCCCTTTCCTTCCTTAAAGTTAGGAGGTTTTCAGCCATTATTTTCTCAATTAGGCTCTCTTCCCTTTCTCTTTCTTTTCTCCATCTGCAACTTCTATAATACATAAGTGATTTATTTGCTAATTACCTGTAAGTCCCTCAGGCTCTTCAATTTTCTTCATTCTTTTCCTTTGTAGTCTTCTTGATCAATAATTTCAAATGACTTGTTTTTAAGTTTGCCAATTCTTCTGCTTAATCAAGTCAGCTGTTAAATGCTTCTAGTAAATTTTTCAATTAAGTCACTGTATTTTTTTAAATTTTCATTTGACTCTTTTTATTTTATTTTTACTTTTTTAAAGATTTTATTTATTCATGAGAGATAGATAGAGATAGATAGATAGAGATAGAGATAGAGATAGATAGAGATAGAGATATAGGGGGGGGGGGGCAGAGACACAGGCAGAGGGAGAAGCAGGCTCCATGAAAGGAGCCTGACATGGCACTCGATCCTGGGACCCCAGGATCACACCCTGGGCTGAAGGCAGGTACTAAACCTGCCCAGGGATCCCCTTTTTGACACTTTTTAAAAATGGTTTCTCTATGTTGATATTCTGTTGTTGTTGTTGTTGTTGTTGTTGTTGTTGTTGAGATCTTATTGTTTGAACGATAGTTGCTCTTCTCAGTCTTTACGGATTGGCTTCACACGTAATTACTTTTGTCACTAAGACTAACTAGAGATTCTGAAGTCCTTTCAAACC
This sequence comes from Canis lupus familiaris, assembly GCF_011100685.1. NCBI lineage: Eukaryota > Metazoa > Chordata > Mammalia > Carnivora > Canidae > Canis > Canis lupus. The sequence continues at coordinate 1,963,122 of NC_049250.1, read as the reverse complement.
TTTTCTATGGGCCTACATTCTCTGGGCTTATGCAGTTAACTTCCTACTTAGGGAGTTTTGCCTCTGTTTCCAAGTGCCCATAATTTCTTATTCCCTCTGGTGTCTCTCTGGAGTACTGCAGACTTTTTGGTGCTATACTAAGCTGTCACATTTATCTCTGTTCTCAGTGGGCCCCCACCCGGGTGACCAACTAATACCACTATTCCCTTAGTGCTTGAGTCAGGCAAGGCAGAAACAAGTCCTTCAGGCAGCCCCCTTAAAAGCCAGAAAGTTGGATGCACATTTCACTTTTCTGTTCCCTCGTGGGGTTGGTGGTTTTCTCTCAGTCATGCCATGCTGTTCCAGGGAAGAGGAATGGGCTGTAGCTGGCAAATGCAATAAACTTTCTTATCTGTTTTGATGTGGATTTTGGTTTTGTGTTTGCCTGAGGTGCTGCACATTCTAAACTTATTTTTGGAAATATCATAAAGATAATTCATTCCATATATTGATATTAAGTCGGCTTCTCCATGGAGGTACAAGGAACTGGGCTTCTATATTATCATCTTACTAATGTCACTTTCAGGGCTTGTTGTTGTTTCTGCTGCTGCTGCTTTGTTTTAGAGGAGGAGAAGAAGCAGAGGAAGAGGGGGAGAGAGAATTTTAAGCAGGTTCCACACTCACCATGAAGCCTGACATGGGATTCAATCTCATAACCCTAAGATCATGACCTGAGCCAAAATCAAGAGTCAGACACAACCTACTGAGCTGCCCAGGTGTCCCTAGTTGTTTTGTGTTTTAAACATCAACACTTAACCATAAAACAGTGATAAAAGTAATTACAGAAGATAAACATAAACAAAAAGATATTTTGTGCCCATAGATCAGAAAAATTAATATTGTTAGAATACCCATAGTACCCAAAACAATCTAAAATTTTAATGCAATATCTATCAAAACCCCAATGGCATTTTTCACAGAAATAAAAAAGATAATAATTGTAAAATTTGTATGGAATGACAAAAGACCTCAAATGGCCAAAGTAATCTTGAGAAAGAACAAAGATGGAGGAATCATGCTCCCTGATTTCAAACTATACAACAAAACTGCAATAATCAAAACAGTATGGGATTGGCATTAAACACTGCCCAATAAAACATAATTAAGAGCCCCCGAATAAATCCACACATATAGAAACTATTAGCTTATGACAAAGGAGACAATGATATACAATGGAGAAAAAAACAGAGTCTTCAGTAAATGGTGCAGGAAAAAATGAAAAGCCAAATGAAAAAGAATGAAACCAGAGCACTTTCATTGAACATATGCAGAAATTAACTTGAAATAAATAACAGACTTGAATGTAAGACCTAAAACAATGAAACTCCTATAAGGAATTGTAGACAATTCCTATAAGGAATTTTGTAGACAAAATAAATTTATTTTTTATTGGTGTTCAATTTACGAACAAATAGAATAACACCCAGTGCTCACCCTGTCAAGAGCCCCCCTCAGTGCACGTCACACATTCACCCCCACCGCCCGCCCTCCTCCACTTCCATCACCCCTAGTTGGTTTCCCAGAGTTAGGAGTCTTCACGTTCTGTCCCCCTTTCTGATATTTCCCACACATTTCTTCTCCCTTCCCTTATATTCCCTTTCACTATTATTTATATTCCCCAAATGAATGAGAACATACAATGTTTGTCCTTCTCCGATTGACTTACTTCCCTCAGCATAATACCCTCCAGTTCCATCGACGTTGAAGCAAATGGTGGGTATTTGTCGTTTCTAATGGCTGAGGAATATTCCATTGTATACATAGACCACATCTTCTTTATCCATTCATCTTCTGATGGACACTGAGGCTCCTTCCACAGTTTGGCTATTGTGGACATTGCTGCTAGAAACATCGGGGAGCAGGTGTCCCGGTGTTTCATTGCATCTGAATCTTTGGGGTAAATCCCCAGCAGTGCAATTGCTGGGTCATAGGGCAGGTCTATTTTTAACTCTTTGAGGAACCTCCACATGGTTTTCCAGAGTGGCTGCACCAGTTCACATTCCCACCAACAGTGCAAGAGGGTTCCCTTTTCTCTGCATCCTCTCCAACATTTGTGGTTTCCTGCCTTGTTAATTTTCCCCATTCTCACTGGTGTGAGGTGGTATCTCATGGTGGTTTTGATTTGTATTTCCCTGATGGCCAGTGATGCAGAGCATTTTCTCATATGCGTGTTGGCCACGTCTATGTCTTCCTCTGTGAGATTTCTCTTCCTGTCTTTTGCCCATTTCATGATTGGATTGTTTGTTTCTTTGGTGTTGAGTTTAATAAGTTCTTTATAGATCTTGGAAACTAGCCCTTTATCTGATATGCCATTGGCAAATCTCTTCTCCCATTCTGTAGGTTGTCTTTGAGTTTTGTTGACTGTATCCTTTGCTGTGCAAAAGCTTCTTATCTGGATGAAGTCCCAATAGTTCATTTTTGCTTTTGTTTCTTTTGCCTTCGTGGATGTATCTTGCAAGAAGTTACTGTGGCCGAGTTCAAAAAGGGTGTTGCCTGTGTTCCTCTCTAGGATTTTGATGGAATCTTGTCTCACATTTAGATCTTTCATCCATTTTGAGTTTATCTTTGTGTATGGTGAAAGAGAGTGGTCTAGTTTCATTCTTCTGCATGTGGATGTCCAATTTTCCCAGCACCATTTATTGAAGAGACTGTCTTTCTTCCAGTGGATAGTCTTTCCTCCTTTATCGAATATTAGTTGACCATAAAGTTGAGGGTCCACTTCTGGGTTCTCTGTTCTGTTCCATTGATCTATGTGTCTGTTGTTGTGCCAGTACCACACTTGTCTTGATGACCACAGCTTTGTAGTACAACCTGAAATCTGGCATTGTGATGCCCCCAGTTATGGTTTTCTTTTTTAAAATGTGGGGTCTTTTCTGAATCCACACAAATCTTAAAATAATTTGTTCTAACTCTCTGAAGAAAGTCCATGGTATCTTGATAGGGATTGCATTAAACGTGTACATTGCCCTGGGTAACATTGACATTTTCACAATATTAATTCTGCCAATCCATGAGCATGGAATATTTTTCCATCTCTTTGTGTCTTCCTCAATTTCTTTCAGAAGTGTTCTATAGTTTTTAAGGTATAGATTCTTTACCTCTTTGGTTAGGTTTATTCCTAGGTATCTTATGCTTTTGGGTGCAATTGTAAATGGGATTGACTCCTTAATTTCTCTTTCTTCAGCCTCATTGTTAGTGTATAGAAATGCCACTGACTACTGGGCATTGATTTTGTGTCCTGCCACGCTACCGAATTGCTGTATGAGTTCTAGCAATCTTGGGGTGGAGGCTTTTGGGTTTTCTATGTAGAGTATCATGTCATCGGTGAAGAGGGAGAGTTTGACTTCTTCTTTGCCAATTTGAATGTCTTTAATGTCTTTTTGTTGTCTGATTGCTGAGGCTAGGACTTCCAGTACTATGTTGAACAGCAGTGGTGAGAGTGGACATCCCTGTCTTGTTCCTGATCTTAGGGGAAGGCTCCCAGTGCTTCCCCTTTGAGAATGATATTTGCTGTGGGCTTTTCGTAGATGGCTTTTAAGATGCTGAAGAATGTTCCCTCTATCCCTACACTCTGAAGAGTTTTGATCAGGAATGGATGCTGTATTTTGTCACATGCTTTCTCTGCATCTAATGAGAGGATCATATGGTTCTTGGTTTTTCTCTTGCTGATATGATGAATCACATTGATTGTTTTATAAGTGTTGAACCAGCCTTGTGTTCCAGGGCTAAATCCTACTTGGTCGTGGTGAATAATTTTCTTAATGGGCGGTTGGATCCTATTGGCTAGTATCTTGGTGAGAATTTTTGCATCCATGTTCATCAGGGATATTGGTCTGTAATTCTCCTTTTTGGTGGGGTCTTTGTCTGGTTTTGGAATTAAGGTGATGCTGGCCTCATAGAACGAATTTGGAAGTACTCCATCTCTTTCTATCTTTCCAAACAGCTTTAGTAGAAAAGGTATGATTTATTCTTTAGACATTTGATAGAATTCCCCTGGGGAGCCATCTGGCCCTGGACTCTTGTGTCTTGGGAGGTTTTTGATGACTGCTTCAATTTCCTCCCTGGTTACTGGCCTGTTCAGGTTTTCTATTTCTTCCAGTTCCAGTTTTGGTAGTTTCTGGCTTTCCAGGAATGCGTCCATTTCTTCTAGATTGCCTAATTTATTGGCATATAGCTGTTCATAATATGTTTTTAAAATCGTTTGTATTTCCTTGGTGTTGGTAGTGATCTCTCCTTTCTCATTCATGATTTTATTAATTTGAGTCTCCTCTCTCTTCTTTTTAATAAGGTTGGCTAATGGTTTATCTATCTTATTAATTCTTTCAAAGAAGCAACTCCTGGTTCTGTTGATCCGTTTTGCAGTTCTTCTGGTCTCGATTTCATTGAATTCTGCACGAATTTTAATTAATTCTTTTCTTCTGCTGGGCTTGGGGTCCATCTGCTGTTTTTTCTCTAGCTCCTTTATGTGTAAGGTTAGCTTTTGTATTTGAGTTCTTTCCAGTTTTTGAACGGATGCTTGTATTGCGATGTATTTCCCCCTCAGGACTGATTTTGCTGCATCCCAAAGATTTTGAACGGTTGTAACTTCATTCTCATTAGTTTCCATGAATCTTTTTAATTCTTCCTTAAGTTCCTGGTTGACCCTTTCATCATTTAGCAGGATGGTCCTTAACCTCCACGTGTTTGAGGTCCTTCCAAACTTCTTGTTGTGATTTAGTTCTAATGTCAAGGCATTATGGTCTGAGAATATGCAGGGGACGATCCCAATCTTTTGGTATCGGTTCAGACCCGATTTGTGACCCAGTATGTGGTCTATTCTGGAGAAAGTTCCATGCGCACTTGAGAAGAATGTGTATTCAGTTGAGTTTGGATGTAAAGTTCTGTAGATATCTGTGAAATCCATCTGGTCCAGTGTATCATTTAAACCTCTCGTTTCTTTGGAGATGTTGTGCTTAGAGACCTACCGAGGGTAGAAAGAGCTAGATTGAAGTCACCAAGTATAAGTGTATTATTATCTAAGTATTTCTTCACTTTGGTTATTAATTGGTTTAAATATTTGGCAGCTCCCACATTCGGGGCATATATATTGAGGATTATTAAGTCCTCTTGTTGGTAGATCCTTTAAGTATGAGAGAGTGTCCCTCTTCATCTCTCACTACAGTCTTCGGGGTAAATTTCAGTTTATCTTGTATAAGGATGGCTACCCCTGCTTTCTTTTGAGGACCATTTGAATGGTAAATGGTTCTCCAACCTTTTATTTTAAGGCTGTAGGTGTCCTTCTGTCTAAAATGAGTCTCTTGTAGACAGCAAATAGATGGGTCCTGCTTTTTTATCCAGTCTGAAACCCTGCGCCTTTTGATGGGGTCATTAAGCCCGTTCACGTTCAGAGTTACTATTGACAGCTATGAGTTTAGTGTCATCATGATATCTATTCAGTCCTTGTTTTTGTGGATTGTCCCACTGAACTTCTTCTTAAAGGGGAATTTTAAGAGTCCCCCTTAAAATTTCTTGCAGAGCTGGCTTGGAGGTCACATATTCTTTCAGTTCCTGCCTGTCTTGGAAGCTCTTTATCTCTCCTTGCATTCTGAATGAGAGCCTTGCTGGATAAAGTATTCTTGGTTGCATGTTCTTCTCATTTAGGACCCTGAATATATCCTGCCAGCCCTTTCTGGCCTGCCAGGTCTCTGTGGAGAGGTCTGCTGTTACCCTAATACTCCTCCCCATAAAAGTCAGGGATTTCTTGTCTCTTGCTGCTTTAAGGATCTTCTCTTTATCTTTGGAATTTGCAAGCTTAACTATTAGATGTCGAGGTGTTGAACGGTTTTTATTGATTTTAGGGGGGGATCTCTCTATTTCCTGGATCTGAATGCCTGTTTCCCTTCCCAGATTCCCTTCCCTTCCCTGCTCCCGCCCCGCAGCCCCCTCCGCGGAGCCGCCCCCGAGCCCCCCGAGCTGCTCCGGGTCCCGCCGTGCGCGCTGCAGCCCTTAGGGAGCTCGGGGCGCTCTCCCGGGGCGCAGGTGTCTGTTAGTGTCCCCGGGAGCCCGAGGGCATCCCCGCCCTCCTGGGTCCTGCTCCACCTCCCCGCGAGCCCCTTTCCCCCGGGAAGGTTGGTGCAGCTCCTGCTTCTCCGGGACGGGGCTCTCCTGTCCTGGGGACACTCGCCCCGGCCTAGCCTGGCTCCTCGCGGGGCCCCTCCCCCTTGGAGGCCTTTTGTTTCTTTATTTCTTTTTCCCCGTCTTCCTACCTTGACAGAATAGCGCAACTCTTCTCACTGTAGCATTCCAGCTGGTCTCTCTTTAAATCTCAGGCCGAATTCATAGATTTTCAGGATGATTTGAAGGTTATCTAGGCAATCTGGTGGGGACAGGTGACTTGGGGACCCTACTCTTCCACCATCTTGCCCCTCCCTCCCTCTGATGAAATATTTAAATGAAGTAGATAATTACTTTTTATTGTAGGATTTCTCATCACAATTATATTATTCCAAGAACTGTCTGATTTAGTACAAAAGCAAAAAACATAAAACAAAGCAAAGAAAATGAAGATAAAATAAACCCAGTATAAATTTTTAGTGCATTTTCCCCTTGAGTTAATAATATTCCAACTATTTTTAGATACTCTTAACTATAACAGCACTGCTATTGCTCTTTACCTGTAGATATTTTATTGTTAAATTGATCTAGTAAAAGAAAACAAACAAACAAAAAAAACCTTACATAACTTCTCCATTGTTGTTTCTACATTCAAGGTAACTGAAATTTATTGTGTGTAATTGTATTTTTAGATACGGTGTTACTGTCCTCTGATTTTTAAAGAGATTGTTTTTCAACCCAATTTATTTTTAACATCACTAATTTATATAATGATAAAGAATAAAATCAGGGATTTAATTTGAACAGATTAGATATTACTTCTCCCATCATATCTCTAAGTTGAATGTTCCCTATTTTATTTTATCTTTTGTTTTCATGTGCAATAAACCATCCATACTCCTTCAGAAAAAGAATAATTCAATTATGTAACTTGGAAGGAATCGGCACTTTCAGATCATTGTTTCAATTGAGTTCACATATCTCATACTTTAAACTCAGCGTTAATTAAATAATTTATATATGATTTGAAATCAAATACACAATGGAAGCTTTTGTAATGATCAGAACCACCATATATCTGTCCCTGAGATTCTCTTCCCTGTATATCTTACCTTTCTTAAAGGCAAAAATAAGTAACTTTCTAAAGGAAAGCTCCAGTAACCATTCTCTAATTTAGAAGTTAGGCTGGAGTTAATGGTTTAACTAAAGATGTATGGTCTCCAAGAAAAAAAATTTCAAAAAATTTTATTCTTCTGGATTATTCATTTGTTTAATTTAAACACAAAGGATTGAACACACTTTATTTCAACAAGGTAATGGACACTTATGGATATCATTGTCTATAATTAATAAAAGAGTTTTAGCAAGACATTTCCCTCTTATTCTATAATTTGTCTTTTTACTATAACTTTTATAATATAAATGGGCTTTCCACAAAGTGTGTTTCACTCTTCCTTATTACTGGTGGAATGCAAAATGAAACTGTACCATCAATGAAAGATAATTTGTCATATTTAATAAAGCTGTATATACATTATATAATATGTAATATATGTAACTTTCATAAAGTTTTAACTTTATATAAACTTTCATACCCATTGGCCCAGCATTCCCACTTCTAAGAAATTAACCAAGGATACTCTGCCCAAAAAAATGAATAAACAAATATATGCATAATACTATTCTAAACAGTACCTTTAAATGACAAAGACCAGAAATAATTCAAATGTCTATCAATATAATACTAGTTTAATAAATTATTATATAGCCATACAATGTAGTACACAATGCTGTAAAAAGTGTAAAAATATCTTTTGGACTATTATGGCAAAATCTCCATGAAGCATTATTAAATTAAAAAATGGATTAAAAATAACCACATAATATGAATATTATTATCTGGAATATCTAAGAAATGAGAAATTTAAACATAAGTATGTATTCATACACATCCACAGGTATATTTTTTCATATTTATTTCAGATGATTTTATTTTAACATTTGACTATGTTGAGCTTCCCATCCAAGTAACTAGGATAGTTTGGAAGGACACGCATGTTTGTGAAGATAAACTGATGATCCTGAATCACATGACTGGGAAGAGTATCAAGCTCTCTTGTAAATTATTTTCCTTTTTTTATTTTTAAATTTTAAATTATTTATTTGTGTATAGTTGACACAAAACATTACATTAGTTTCAAGTATACAACATAATGATTCGACAAGACTATTTGAGAGAAAGAGAGAGAGCGGGAGCAGGGAGAGGGTCAGAGGGAGAAGCAAACTCCCTTCTGAAAAGGGAGCCCAATTTGGGCTTGATCCCAAGACCCTGGGATCATGACCAGAGGTGAAGGCTGATGCTCAACCAACTGAGTGACCCAGGCGCTGCTTAACAAGTTTATTCTTCACAAGTGTAACTACCATCTGTCTTTTAAAATTGTTATTACAATGTCATTGACTATAAGCTGTGCATTTTAGTCCATGGCTTACTCACTCTATAATTAGGAGACTATATATCCCCTCCCCTTCATCCATTTTTCCTGGTCTCCACCCCTTTATCCTCTGACAACCATCAATTTGTTCTCTGCATTTATGGGACTGATTCTTCTTTTTATTTATTCATTTTTTAGACTTCACACATGAGTGAAATCATATGGTATTTGTCCTTCTCAGTCTGACTTATTTCACTTAGCATAATACCTTCTAGGTCCATCTATGTTGTCTCAAAAGGCATAATCACTTTTTATGGCTGCATAATATTATTCCACTGCATACAGCACATCTTCCTTATCTATTTGTCTATTAATGGTTTTTTAGTTTTTTTCCATATCTTGGTTATTGTAAATAATTCTGCAATAAACATAAGAGTTCCTATATCTTTCCAAATTAGTTTCATTTTCTTTGGATAAATATTCAGTTATATATTTTTTAAATGGTTACTTACACTTCTTTCCATGATAAAATAACTTAGAATTTCCTGGCAATTATAAATGAATTCACAAAATATACAAAACACCTATTTTTATTTATTTATTAATTTAAAAAATGTTTTATTTATTTGAGAGAGATTGAGAGAGAAAGCCTGAGCAGGGGGCCAGACAAAGGAAGAAACAGGCTCTCCACTGAGCATGGAGCCCAGTGCAGGACTCAATTTCAGGACCCTGTTATCATGACCTGAGCTGAGGGCAAATGCTTAACCAATTGAGTTACCCAGGTGCCCCAAAACATCTATTTTTAGGCCTTAAAAATTATAAGCACAGGACTATTTCTCAGAGAAGGGAAATTCATGAGGTAAGAGCTATATATTCTTTGGCTCTCTGCACAGATAACATTTCCTGGAATTGAAACAATGCATAGACATGGAACACAAGAAGAATGTGATAATCCCACTGTACTGAGGAGAGAGAAAGCATAATAGAGGCTCTGAATTACTTGGATCTGATCCTTAGAGAAGAACTAGAACTGGGGAAAGGAAAGATAGAAACCTCTATGAGCATTCCTCAAGGATCCTTGGCTAAGTCATTTGGTTATATAGGTGCAGCTTCTTGGATTGATGGCAGAATGAAAATGCTAGAGGCACTGCACATGGAAAACATTGGAGTTTCAGACCAGCCAGAATGGGAAGATCTTACTACATATGTAAAGTATTCAAATAAGACAATAGAATGACCACACTTAAGAATAAGAAGCTATATTAAGATAACAGCTATTGAAGGCCCTAAGAAATTCTAAAACCAAGCTTCAATGAGATCATTTTAAACTGTGAGGAATCTTCATACTGTTTTCCAGAGTAGCTGCACCAGTTTGCTTTCCCACCAGCAGTGCACAAGGATTCCCCTTTCTTCAAAACCTCACCATCTGTGGTTTCCTGTAAAAGTTAAAATTGGAACTACCCTATGACCCAGCAATTACACTGCTAGGTATTGACCCAAAAGATTAAAAAATACAGATTCAAAGGGATACATGCACCCTGATGTTTATATTTATAGCAGCATTATCAACAATAGCCAAATTATGGAAAGAGCCCAAAAGTCTGACTGATGAATGGATGAGGAATATAATATAATTATAATAATAATATAATATAATATAATATAATATACACACATATATATGAAATATGTATATATATAAAAGGAGAATATATATAGTATATGTAACATATATATATATATATATAGTATATAGCATATATATGGCTATTACTAAGCCATCAAAAAGAATGAAATCTTGCCACTTGCAATGACATCAATAGAGCCAGATACTATTATGCTAAGCAAAATAAATCAGTCAGAGAAAGACAAAGACCATATGATTTCACCCACATGTGGAATTTAAGAAAAGCAGTTCAACATAAGGGGAGAAAAAGAGAGAGGCAAATCATAAAAGAAACTCCTAACTATAGTGAACAAATTGAGGGTTGATGGAGGAAAGGTTGATGGGGGGAATGGATTAAATGAGTGATAGGCATTAAGGAGGGCACTTGTGCTAAGCACTGGGTTTTATATGTAAGGGATGAATCACTAAATTCTATAGCTAAAACCAATATTACACTATCTGTTAACTTCCTAGAATTTAATAAAAACTTGAAAAAGAAATTGTGTGTAAATCAAAATTTGTGGGAGATATTCATATAAAAATATGTGACATACAATTTATATCCTAAATAAAAATGTTCAAAATATTTAGAAAACAAATTAAATTAGAATAGTAAAATAAAAATTCCCAATCAAAATGTGCAAAGATGTGAAGAGAAATCTCACAAAAGAAGATATATGAGCAACCAAATACACTTGAAAATATGCTCACCTTCCTCACAGATCAGATAAATGAAAAGTAAACCCCCAATTTAATATCACATCACTTTCACTAGAAAACTAACATTAAAGGTCTGGATAATGAAAAACTTTTTGAGGACTTTGAACTGACCTTATTGAAATAGTTGATTGGAATGCAAAATGCTACCTTTGGAAAAATGTGGCAGTTTTTTTTCGGGAATCATAAGCATACACTATCTTAGGAACTAGTAACTTAGGCATTCTGCTTCCTCAATGGATCTAAAAGCAATGAAAGCATGTGTCCTTAAAAAAGCTTTGGACAGGATTGTTCATAGTATTTTGTTCAGAATCACTCCAAACTAGAAACCACCTGTTGGTCAATATGTGTTACGGACTGGATTGAGTCCCCCAAGTTTTGTTGAATCCCTAATCCCCCATGTGCCTGTATCTGGAGGTAGGGCAAACAAGAAGATAATTAAGGAAATGAGGGTTTTATATGAGGGGGACCTTTTCCAATGTCCTTGATGTCCATTAAGAAGAGACACCAGAGATCTCATTCTCTCTCTGCTTTGTGAGCAAACAATGAGAGGAAGCAACCATCTGTAAGCCAGAAAGAAATCCTACCAGGAACTGACTATGCTAGCACTCTGATCTCAGACTTTGAGCCCCCAGAATTCTGAGAAAATAAATTTCTGCTGTGTAAGTTACCCAGTCTATGGTGTTTTGTTACAGCATCCTGAGCTAATACAAGATGTAAAAAGAAAAATAAACTGTCATAAATAGGCCAGAATATATTTCAATGCATCTATTGGTAATGCATGCATCAACATAGACTAATGTCACTAAAATAATGTTGAGTAAAATAAACCAAACATAAAAGAGTATGTAGAGCATGATTGAGAATGGTGAGGGCTGGTGATTGACAATAAAGGGGAAATTTCTGGGATGATGAAATGCCTATTTGGTTACATGGATAACTTTTTTTTAGCAATACTGGATTTCTATAAAGCTACATATTTTTCATGGCTCAAAGAGAGAATCCTAAATTTTAGAGCAATAGAGGACTTTAGACATAATCTGGCCAGCTTCTTTATTTTAATGAAACAAAAGCAATTATTTCCCATTATTTTTTACTGCCTAAGTAGGATGATTATGAAATTTTCTTAATTGCAGGGTAGTATTGCTTTCTTTTTTTATTTGTTTTTACTTTGTTGTTGTCTTTGATAGGATAGCGTATTTTATGGATTTTAATAGTTATCTGTAGGACTGTAAATAAATAAAATAGAATTTCTAGTTACTAAAAAAATCTGAAAATAAGAAAATACAGTCATTTACTGTTGGCAGCATGGCACATGCTCATATATGAGTCTGAATAGATTATATTATTTCCATGACTCATTTCTTCATTCTTTATTTTTTAATCTATTCATTTGAGGAAGAAGGAGAGAACCAGTGAGAACCTGAGCAGAAGGGAGGGGCAGAGGAAGAGGGAGAAGCAGAGTCCCTGTTGAGCAGGGAGTCCAATGTGAGGCTCGATTCCAGGACCCTCATGACCTGAGCTGAAGGCAGATGCTTAACCAACTGAGCCACCCAATCACCCTGGGACTTCTTTCTTTTATTTACTTTTTAAATCATTACCATTTGCAAAATAATAAGGAGAAAAGCAATACCCCCTTAATGTGTTGATTTTGAAAATGAAACGAGATAAAACATTTAAGTCATATCAAATGATACTTGACATATTATAAGCACTTAATAAATAATAATGAATATTTGTGTTTTTGAAGGCCTGTGCCAATTATAATTTTTGAAATTCTCTGAATCATAAAAAATGAGAACGCATTCTTGCATTCAAGTCAAAAACTAAAAAAAAAAAACATAAAACAAAAAAACACTAGTTCAGAGTTATGGAAAAAGTTTGGAGAAAAAAAACAGTGATTTGTTAAGTTTTCTAGAACATTTCAATTATTTTGTATGAGAAAATATTTTGAAACATCTAACATATTAGTAAACCCACAAACAGGTTTTTTCCTCATTCTTTTTTTTAATCACAAAAAAATGAAAGTCATTGTTTACATAATAACATAAATATGACAGCTGCAATAGAAGTGAAAAAAAAAGTTGCTTGAAGATACACACTGGAATTATCTCTAAAAAAAGTTCTCTTAGTTGCATATTAAAAGACCATAAGGTAAAGGGACCCCACCTAGTTCTGCCTCCCCTTCCTCATCCAATTGTTTATGGCTAGTAAGGGGAATAATCTAACAAAAATGTGCTCAGTAGATTAGGGATGAAAAACCAGAAGAAAAAAAAACCTGAAGAGTAAAAAATGATATAAATTATCAAAAATGCTAATTTTGGTATAATATGAAAACTTTAATTTCAAAGTAATTTTAGTATTTGCTTAGATTTAAATTTTAAATTGTCTCCCAACAACATTGGAAACTAAGCATTTATAGATGCTGAATTTCAGAAAAGCTTAACAAATTGCTCTAAATTACCCACTTGGTATTTACAAAGCCAGGGCTAGAATTCTAAGTGACATAAAAAATAGTGATGAATAACAACATAATCATTAAAATATAGATGCATAAACAATCATTACAGCACTGTTAAATATATAGAGATATAAAATCATTGAAATACACATTCACCTCCTAAACAGAGTCAGTTTCATTTACTGTAATATTAGTTTGAAACTTACCTTACTGATTTAGTCAGTATTTTTTTTTTAATTTTTATTTATTTATGATAGTTACAGAGAGAGAGAGAGGCAGAGACACAGGCAGAAGGAGAAGCAGGCTCCATGCACCGGGAGCCTGATGTGGGATTCGATCCTGGGTCTCCAGGATCGCGCCCTGGGCCAAAGGCAGGCGCCAAACCGCTGCGCCACTCAGGGATCCCTGATTTAGTCAGTATTGATGTCCTTTTATTATCTACCTTGATAACAGTTGTTATCTTGTGTAATTATTGTTGAGGTCTACAGTTAATTATTTTTCTATTTACAACTAAAACCCAATAAATATTTCCGAATGGCTTCACAGTTAGGTAATGGCTAAGCTGTTTTTAAGAAAGAAACCTTCTTTCATCATTGATAAAGTTTGCAAATAAATCACCTAGATATATTGATTGATAACTTGTACAGCTCCCATCAGGTGGAATATATTTACTGACAGATTCTCATTTGAGTGAGAAGTCAGTCATGAGGACAGAAGACCATGCCGTTTTTATTTATTGCATGTAGAAATGATGGAATAGCAGGTAAATTTGTAATTCATATCTCGAGTGTACTTCTATACATCTTATATTTCCACATCTTGATCCTACTGTTGTGCGTGAGCCCGAGGTAGGAAAAGAATCTATGTTCACTTGTGGAGTGGACTACAAAGCAGCAGATGTGGAGGCATACTAGGGCGGCCTGTGAAAGATCTTGTCAAAGAAGCTCTGTAGTGAGCATGGAGAGAGAACACTAGATTGCATCTAGAGCCCTATGGATGTGCTTAAACCACATTGGGGTATTAATGATACAAAAGTAAAAAAGTGTCTCTTAGGATTTTCATTTTTATTTGTCTTTTCTTTTCTCTTCTTTGTTTCTTTTTTTGTAATTGGCACTAGGTTATGTTACCATTAACTGAGATGAGAAAGACTAATTGTGGGAAAAAATGCAACATCCTGTTTTAGATTTATAAAGTAAGAATTGTCTTTTTTTACTGTTTGGGTGTTATTTTCTCAACACAAAAATCCCTTTCTTTCATAAGGATCCTAAATTGTTGATCAGGTCCCTTCTTCCCTAACAACAGCTCAAATGGTTCCAAGAAGTTATCCTTACTTCTGGCTCCAAGATGTAGCCCAGACACACTCTAGTCAGAAACTCCCATTTCTTGCTACCATTTATTCTTTCATTGTTGGATAGGAGCCCATTTTTAACCAATGAGCATAGAGAAAACTTTGTTTTAAAAGATGTTATTTATATATTTTAGAGAGAGAGAGTGTGTGTGTGTGTGCATGAGCACATGAGGGGTGGAAGGAGCAGAGGGAAAGAATCTCTAAGCAGACTCACTTCTGAGTGTGAAGCCCGTATGTGGGACTTCATCTCATAACCCATGAGATCATGACCTGAGCTGAAAGGAAAAGTCCAATGCTTAACTGACTGAGCCCACCCAGGTGCCCCTCTGGAGAAAACTTTTAGTGAGGGTTTATAGGGAACGATACTTCCTTTCCTGTCTGAGAAAGCTTCCAAAGCTACTCTACATCTCTCTAGATGAAGAAAAGTGTTACCAGAACTACTCATGTTATTTAGTTAAATTTTTTCAGAGAACATTGTTTATACTAAATCTTTGTCATCACATATTAGCAAAGACTAAAGAGCAGTCTTAATGTTTGTCATGTAAATGACCTGTAGATAGTCAATATCAGCAAGTGAGTGTCTACTGAAGCATCTTCCTCTCAGGAATACAAAGCTCTCATTTGTCCAAGAAGCATGACTGCTGGCAGACTGGGAGCCTGTCCAAGAGTAATTGAAATAGGAGAAGATAAAGTCAAGTTCCAAAGACCTTAGCACTTTTCCACTGCTGTCCGAGAGAATAAATGCAGATTTTTCTCCCCAAAGACAAAGTAGAAAGCCAAGGTAATTGCTAGCATTCACCTTGTGACCCTAAGAGGAAGCTAGTCTTAAAATAAGCCGAGTGAGATATGGAAAGAAAGTAGGTTTCTATGTCACTGTTGAACTGCTAAATCAAACCAACCCTGAAGCTGTTTCTAACTCTGATGTGTAGTCCTTTATTGCCTAAGCCGTCTGAAGTTGATGGTTCTGCAAATTATAAGAAAATAAAGCCTAACTGAAGTAGTATACAAAAGAAGATATGATGTAGACCATTGGAGATATATCTATGAAGCCTAGAACCACTGAAGGGAGAAGTATAAGATGATACAGTTACTCACTGTAAACTGACCGCAGTATTGAAGCCCAGACTTGAAAGAGAATACCACGAGATGCACACAGACATGGAAGAGCAGAATGCACTTCTCTGATCAGTGTGTGAAAGTCATTTTGCTGCTTCCAAAGGCTATGCAATCCCTAAGCCCACTGGCAAGCTATCGGGCAGAACAATTAGTTTGGGATTGGAAGTCTTTATAGAAGTGTGGCTGAAAATAAGTCATGGAGACATTCTTAATTCTCCTTTTTATTGGAAAAATTAGAATGCTGGCATTTTTCTTGCCTGAGGGGGTTATTATGATGGTTGCAGACATATTTTTATGCTTATTATTATTATACCTTACTTCAACTAGAAGTGGAACAAGCACTTTATGTTTTATATAATCTGGATGACACGCCCTATTTCTTACACCTTGCCCCTTCTCCTCTACTACGCTTTTAGTCATGATTAAAAGTATCAATTGCTCAACTTAGAATCCGCGATACTTGGCACGTTAGCTTAGCGACCAGGCCCTCTCACTTAGCTTCCTGGATTTCCCCGGAGATTTGCCTCCTCGTCTCCATTTCCCTTACCAACGTCCATCTTCTTAAAAGGTGCCATTCGTGGTGCTTTCATTTCCCATCCGACTTTTTGGATGATCACCAGAATTGTGGCATTTCGTGTGATTCTTCGGCCTTAAAGTATTGAAGTCGGGCCGCCGGCGGCAGGCGGGGGGCGGAGGGGAGTCGGGCCGGGCGGGGCGGGCCGGGGCGGGATGGGGCGGGGCGGGACGGGGCGGGGCCTTGGACGGGGCGGGGCGGGGCCTGGGACGGGGCGGGGCGGGGCCGGGCCGGGGCGGGGCGGGGCCGGGCCGGGCGGGGCCGGGCGGGGCGGGCCGGGGCGGGCCGGGGCGGGGCGGGGCGGGGCGGGGCGGGGCGAGGCCGGGGCGGGGCGGGGCGGGGCGAGGCCGGGAGGGGGGGGGCGGGGCGGGGCCGGGGGCCGGGCGGGGCGGGCGGGGCGGGGCGGGGCGGGCGGGCGGGGCCGGGCGGGGCCGGGCGGGGCCGGGCGGGGCGGGGCCGGGCGGGCGCGGCCGGCGGGGAGCGCGGGGCTCGGGCAGGAGAAGAGCTTCGCGGGCAAAGCGCTGCGGCTGCAGGTCCGCGTGCGACGGCGCCGGGGCGGAGGGGCTGGAGGAGGAGGCAACCGAGGCCACGTCGGCCGAGCTCAAGGCGCGCTGCCCCAAGCGCGGTGCCCGTGGGAGCTTAGAAGACCCCAGAGTGTGACCCGTCACAATTGACACACGCTGCTCCAGAGCGGGTGCAGAGCGATGCCGAAACAATCTTGGACGCGAAGAGCCAAGACCCAGATGTCTTGTGGGTAAAGCCGTGCGCCCCGACCCCGCTTCCCGAAAGGGCTGACGTCCCAGCAGAAGAGAAGAAAGCGCAAGACCAGAAAGCCCCAGATGGAGGTCCCGTCTCCTGAGCGACCGCCAACGTGCCGGCCTGCCACGGGGCCCGGCCGAGGTCCAGACCGACATCAGACCGCTCCGGAGCTCCAGAAAATCCCGGCGGCTCTCATCAAGTTGGTAGCCCCGAGCCCAGAGGCCGTGGGACCGTTTGAGGAGGCGGATGGACGCTGGACAAGGAGGAGGATGGGAGGGGAGGAGGCTGCCCGCGGCAGCCCGCGGAGACCGGCTTCCGGGGAGCAGCGCCGCCGGGGCCCCGCTGATGCCGTGTGGGTGCCCAGGCCACGGGGTGGGTGACGGAGCGCGCGGAGGAGCCGACACGGACTCGCCTCCCCCGGGCCAGGCCGCGCCGGGAGGGGACCGGCCGAGGCGGCGCCCGCGGCTGCAGGGACGCGCACCGA
Organism: Canis lupus familiaris; assembly: GCF_011100685.1. Classification (NCBI taxonomy): domain Eukaryota; kingdom Metazoa; phylum Chordata; class Mammalia; order Carnivora; family Canidae; genus Canis; species Canis lupus. Next base: position 1,945,433 of record NC_049250.1, on the reverse strand, counting down.
GCCCGGGAGCCCAGGGACCAGCTCACGGAGATCTCCGAGAAGGTCCAGAGGAAAAGGGGGCTTCGACCCGGCGCTCGGGCTGTCATTTCCCTGATGGAAATGGGCTTCGATGGGGAGGTGAGCGATGCCCTGAGAGTGAACCACCACCTGCAGACTGCCGCCTGTGGGGGCTGCTGGGAGACCAGAACCCTCCCCCGAGGAGCTGCGCGTCGACCCCAGCTGCCCCCCTTTCAAGCCATCCCGGGCCTGACCAGCCCGGAAATGTTACCAGCATTTGGACACATGCTTGAACCCCCCTGAGCAGCTCCCAGTGGACGAGCGACCCGGAGGCCGGCGGTCGCGCTGCAGATCTCCAGGATCTTCCAGACCCTGAACCGCACACGGCTGGGGTGGCCGCTGCGCTGTGCTGTCCTAGCACCTGTCCCAGGAGCTGGGGACTGCCCCCGACAAGGCCCTCTTCCTGCCCCCAGCCCATCGCAGAAGAGCATGGAGACCCCTGCGAGCCACGGCAGAGTGGGAGGCAGAGGGGGGCGGAGGGGCCTCGCTCGACCTTGCCCTCTGCTCCACCCTGGGCTGTCGGGGCGCAGAGGCTCTTCCCACGCTTTCATCTTCTGCTTACAAACTTGTATGATGGCACTGTGCATGGCCGCATCCAACCTCTGGAGCCAGAAACAAAATAATATATGTTTTATAGTTCCATTTATATGAAGCACAAAACTAGTAGAATAGAGGTTTAGAAGTTATATTAGTAGGTACTTTCAGGGAAGACAAAGAGTGATTTTTATGATAAATTCTGGATACTGTCATATCCAATATTTTGGCCAGGATACTGTTTTCCTGAGATGATAATTCTTTAGACTTTATGTTTGTATCTTGTGCTCTTTTTTTGTGCATGTTATATATTTTAGGAAAAAAAATATTTTTTAAGATTTTATTTATTTATTCATGAGAGACAGAGAGAGAGAGAGAGGCAGAGACACAGACAGAGGGAGAAGCAGGCTCCATCCAGGAGCCCGACGTGGGTCTAGATCCTGGGTCTCCAGGATCACGCCCTGGGCTGAAGGCGGCGCTAAACCGCTGAGCCACACGGGCTGCCCGAAAAAAAAAATTTTTTTGAATGATTTTTAGAATGGTGAAATTATAATTTTTTTCACTTTTTATATTTTTTAAATAAAGAGCTATATTATTTGTAGACTAATTAAATTTAGAGAAAGGCATATAGCATTTATATTCATATGTACCCAACTCTGCACATAATACTTAATGAATATGAAAATATTTCAGAGAAAACATAACCATATCATGGCAGAAATGTAAACTTTTATCTCTCATTTGGGAAATATTATGCACAGCAAACACTATATTTTCCATAATTGCATTGTTTTCTAGGCAAAGAGATAAGGAAAAACACTGTGTGTGTAATGAATACACCAGCAATTTTAAGTACTAAGGCAAGAACTCATATATCATTGTGAGGTCCATGCATGTGAAATATAACAGAAAGGAAGTATTTTGATCAAAACTATTCTAAAAATAAACTGACTCATTGACTTTTATTACAATATGTACTCATGATAACAATATATCATTTATTATTATAAACAAAATGTGGCTCTGTTAAGGAAAACAAAATGACTTAATTTTTTGGCAAACAAGAAGTAGATTAAATAAAACAGGGGCAAATATACAGATTTTTTTTCACTAAAAGAACAGTAGAAAGGCAAAATGAAAATAGGATTACGCTAGTATAACTTGGAGAAGCCAATGTGGCTAATAGCAGGATAATATTAAATACAAAAATGTAAAATCATAAAAAGATATGATAATTACAAAAAAGCTAGTACAAATTGCAAATGATTGGTAACATGGACTTTACATCATGGGGCTTCTTAAGAAAGCAAGAGTAAACTAGTGAAGTACAACTCTTGCTGCTCAGTGTAGTTTTGGGAGGGAAATTTCACCCTGCTACTACAGTTCTGGAGTGAATGCCCAGGGGTTTAACAAGGAGTCTTAACCTTGCTGATCAGAACACAAACTTTCCCTAAGATGCGAGAGCTGATGCAATTATTACACTTCCTGTCCCTTTTTTGCTTGCAACATGTTTCACTCTGTGTATGTGAGACTCTGTATTAAGGGTTCTTTATGCAGATTTTTGGGCTTCTTGGTTTGCAGAGTTCCTTCCTCATTACTCTAGCACTTGAATCCCATCCACCTCCTCCTCCCCTGACTCCTCCCCTAACCCTCTTGGGCTCAGAGAAGCATGGCACTTCCCTTGGGGGTCCCCCATTCTCCCATACTGCCCTATGGTCCAGAGCAGCCTCTGAGAGTGAGCCAGCACTGTTGTGGGCTCCCTTCCTTCTTCTTCTTTATGGATCTCAGTCCTGTGTGCCCCTTGTCTGACACATGGAAAAAGTTTTATCATATATTTTGCCCAGTGCTTTGGTTGTTTATAGCAGGAGGAAAGATAATGCCATCATAGCTAGAACCACCTCATTAAAGATGAGAAAATTGAAACTGGAAGTGTCTATTTGGCTTTTTTTTTTTTTAGAAGTGTTCTTTATTAATGTAACTTTAGGTATGTTATGACAACATGGGTTAAAATTCTCATATCATCTGTATTTGTTGCTTATTTGGTTAATTTTGTTCTGATCAAAGTAAAATAACTAAATTAGTTTTATTAAATTCATGTAGTGTCAGTATATGTTTTTAGTACTTGAACACTATAGGCCTCTACTAATAACTTGGAAACAATTTTGCCCTCTGAAATTTACACTTTAAACATAAAAGAAATACAGTAATTTTGGGGAGAGGTCGTTAAAGAGAGATGATTGCAGATTGACCTGTGTGCTGCTGGTGGGCATATTGAGGCCCTTCCCCTGTCCTTGAGATGTGATTCTGCTTTGCCTTTCCCACTCTCAGAGGCTGCTCTGGGACAGAACCTTGAGAAGGTATATGATGTTGAAAACATCTGCATTGTGTGTGGTGACTAAAACCAGTGAAGGCTTCTTTATAAACTTTTAAGATGTGGGGGCAGATATGGGGATCTGTTCATCTAGCTGCTACCCAAGACAAGCCACCTGTGTAAAGTCTCTGCTTATTATAAGTTCCACCTGCCAACTCGGAGTGGCTGCTTCTTTTTTCAGTCTCTTCCTGACTTGTGCCTATGCCAGTTGGTCTGAGATTATAACAAAAAGCTCCTGAGAGTGTTGCAAACTGAGGGTAATATGTTAGAACTATAGGATAAATTGCTGGCCTGATAATCTTGACTGTATTCTAAGATTATTGAAATTTCCAAAGTAAGAACAAGATATTCTGACAGGGATTGATTATTTGTATAAAAAAATAAAAGAAGAAGAGAAGAAAAGAAAAAGAAGAAGAAAAAGTATATCTAATCACAAAGACAAACTTTTCCATTAGTTCTGCATACTTTTTTCGGGAGAGGAAATACCTTGCCAACTTGCTTCTTTCCTGTGGGAAAGACCATACTACCTGTAAACAGTGATGTACCAGATTATTTTACCTGGTAACATGAAATCATCCAGTCTGTAAGTAAAATTTAATTCTAGTTTGCTTTCACAAAACTTTACGATCATGGTTTAGCTTCCTAAACACGTCTGTGCACGAGAACCATACTGGTGCTCTGCCCAGACCACTTGGATTCATTTTAATCATTTTGTATACTCCCAGATCTTCTGTGTGATTTTGCTTCCAATAGTCAGTAGCTGCAACTCGTTCTTTCTGGAAGGCTGCCCAAGGATCATGGGAGCCCTTATTAGTTGTATGAATGGAGAACACAATTGCCTGGGAATTTGCATCTTTACAAGTCTGAGTGATTGATGTGTGCAATGACAGGTGCTCCAGAAGCCTTTTTCCCAGGTGGGGCAATTCTGAGGTTAGGCACACTCCAAATTTCTTTGAGAGACTATCAATAGTCTCCCCATTTCCCTGTACCATTTCTCCCTCCCTGGCTCATTTTTTCTAGGAAACTTTCATAACCACTTATACTCAGATTCTTATCTCAGAGTTCATTTCTGAGGATCTCAAGCCAACACATCCCGCTTTTAATGGAAAAAAAATGTACTATACCATCATGAGAATTTGAGTGCATGCTACAGTAACACACCCTGATGCGAAATCAATAAATAAACATGTGGGTTTATTGTACGAAATTCACAAATTGGTTTAACATTGGCCCAAACCTAAAATATTTTCTATAAAGTCAGATTTGTGAGCCTCAAAACAAAAGAAAGGCAATATCCTGAACAATGATACATTCACAAGGGTAACAAATTTCTATGGGTATCTTGGAGAGAATTCCCTGTTCTAAGGACTCTCTAACCCTGTTTGATTCTGTATAAGCCTTTTTTTTTGTTCTTTGATTTTCTACAGTACATTATTCTTTCAATCTACATTCTATTCTATAGACTTTAGTTGAGTGAACTGCTACATTTATGGAAAACTCAATATGATCTATCTGTTCAGTAAGATTAAGGGAAATTATGCCTGTATCATACCCTAAATTGCACTGCATTATACACTAAATAGTGATTTGCACATTATCAAAGTAAATCCCATATGTGTAAATCACCACAAATATCATCATCATCATCATTACCACTATCATCACTATCATCATCACCAACAGTATTGTGATCATAATTGGTCAAATCAAATAATATAGAAATCAGTAAATAAGAAAAACCTAAATATAGCTCATTAGTATTTGTATATATAACTCAGGTTTAATTTGAGCATATTAATACTTAGATTTTTAAAATTATTTCTGGGAAGAATCAAATTCTGATATTTCTAAATTGAGTCTAATATCCAAATTATAATCCCATCAGCTACATAGGGTGGTTCCTATATCTTGGGGCTCATTTCAGTAATTTCTATTAGATGATTTTGGAACATTCCTTCAATTAGTAGACTAGAATACTCAAAAGAATATTTTGAAATCTACCGATTCCCCTTATCATATATTTATAAATGGCTTCTAGTTTCTAATTGCCCATTAGCTTTTATTCTAGTAGAAAATGTGTCTAGCAGAACATTAACTTCCTTTATTCACTCAATAAATACTTATTGAGTATCCATTATGTATCAGACATCACACAATGGACTATGGCAAAACAAAACATAACAAAAATAAAAAAAAATGCAGAACTTGTTCTAAAATAAAAAGTTCAATATCTTGTGGAGGATTTAAAAAATGTAAAACCAAAAGGCAATAAGATAAATGCTATGGTAGTGCTAGGGAAAAAATTATTTTCATTTTAACTTTGGTATTACAACTATGTCATCCAATAAGTGTGTTTAGGGAGTCATTAGAAATCCTTCCTCATTGTTCTCATTTTGACAAAGCATTCTGATCACATTGTCACATTCTTCATGTTCCCAGATGTCCTGCCTAACTTTATTGTCCTGATTTTTAAAGATCTCATATTGTTCCTGAAGGAGCCCTAAAGATTCTACATTTTGTGACAGGCTGCAACTAAAGAACAGTAATATAAAGGCAGTAAGATTCATTAATATGCAGATGGTACAAATAAGTTTCACATTTGTAATAAAAGTGTTTAATCCCCCAATTTTTATGTCTTCAAAATCTTTTGAGATAGTTTGCAAAATATATTTGCATTATGTCTAATGCAAATAGTGTACTTGTTTTAGTACAATCAAGCTGGGATTGATTCTTGAAATCAAGCTCCCACAGACTAAGTCGAAAAAGGCTTTGACCCAATTTGGCCCCAGTGGTTATTCTAAGATGAGAACAATTTATCAGAAATAGTAGAGTTGATCTTTATTGATTTTTGTGAGTACCAAGAAAAATATAGTTAATATAGTTTTTCTAGGTATAATAAAAATAATCAGAGTATATTTTGCATTGTTCTAGATTATGTTCAGTAGGAAACTGTGCTAATCATTATTCATTATAATCTCAAGGTCAGAACACCTGGCATACACTTAATCAAAAGCATTACATCAATCTATTGTAATTTAGTCATCAAAGACTACATATCACAATATTTGGTATGCAAGAATATTTTAATAGATTTATGCTATGTTAGCACCTATTGAATATAATTAATAGAAAAGACCTTCAGAATTCAGTGAGTTTGAGCATGATTGAGACTGTAAAATTTTGGTTAACATGTGGGAGGAAGAAAGTGAAAAAAGAGTAAATTGTGGTGAAAGACAGCTGAGTAAGAAGGGGAAAGAGAAAATATTTGTTGCCTGTCTATACTTAGCAGCATTTTGTTGAACAAAAAAGTAATAATGAGTAAAGTAACACTAAATTATAAATGTACATTTGATGAGACATTACAATTTTTTTCAGTTTTCACATTTTAAGGTCTTATCTGTTTAAACTTACATTTTTGAATACCAATATGATTTTATCTAAATAAAATGTATCTAAATACTTGTAGCTCTGGGTAGTGTGTCCTGTTATTATTAGTTATGCCTAGTGAGCCATCCCTAAACACAGTCAATAGAAGAAAGGGGATTGTAAGTTTGAGCACACCCAGGAGGTTTAGTGGAGCATAAACATGGATACTTCTGAAACAATGTCAACAGATGGCAGACAGGAAGTTACAAGCCCTCACTCCCACAGAAAGATCACACAAAAACCAACATACAGATCAACATAGCTTTGTAAGAACTCCAGAGTATAGTTAAGATGCTTCAGCAATCAAGCAAATGCCCAACCAATAAAGAGCCACAATTAAAATGCCAGGAAATTTCATGGCATCTTTGCTTGACCTTTCCCTATCCCATCCCCGGTTGACCATGGTGCAGTGGGGAATATGCTATTCTAGTTCCTCTTTAAAATAGAAGGAAAAAAGTGAAACTTGCAATATTTTGGCTTAACTGGGGGGCAAGTGGCTGCCAAGGAACTGGTTTATGCTTGACTTGGAAAGCTAAGGAGAACAGCATGGGTAGGAGGATATTAGGTAAGAGGCTGCTGAAAGCAGTGGTGAAGCCCATGATTAAAAAAAGCTTCAGAAGGACTGCAGCCCTTTGGGAGACTGGGAGAAGTGGTTAATTTTTAAATTTCCAATTTTCAACAAAGATAACGGCACACAAGGATAAAAGAACAAAGTAAGTCCCTAGAAAGAGTCTAAAAACTACAGATCTATGTATTACTTGACAAAGACTTTTAAAACATATGTCTTGAATAGCTTAATGAGTACAGAGAGACATATAATGAACAAAATCAGGAAAACAATTCATAAGCAAAGTAAGAATATAAAAAGATGTAGAAATTATAAAAATGAACCAAATAAAAATTCTGGAGCTAAAAAAATACAAATGAATTGAAAAATCCATTAGAGAGTTCTGACAGCAGACTTGAACAGACAAAATTAAAAACCAATGACCTTAATGACAGATCATTTGAAATTATTGAGTCTGGGAACAAAATGAAAATGAAGAAAAGTGAACAGAGTCAAAGGGAATTATGGTATGAAATCAAGCAGACAAGTGTATATATTATGAGAGAACCAGAAGGAGAAAAGATAGAAAAAAGTTACACCAAGCTTATCTAAAGAAATATGACAGATTTAAAGAATACAAAAGTTACACATTTGAGGAAAAAAATTGATATAGAAATATAAGAATCTTAATGATCTCTAAACTGGGAAACCAAAAGAGACCTACACTGAGGCACATTATAATTAAACTGTCAAGAGTCAATATGAAGAGAAAACCTTGAGCAGAAATAGAAATATAGTTTGTGATGTATATGGAAACCCTTATAAACATGATTAGTGGATTTCTTAGCATAAACCTTAGAAGTCAGCCATTGATAGGTATAGAAAGGATGAGATCTTCAAGTACTGAAAGAAAGAAAAAACAAAAAACAAAAACGCAGGGATCCCTGGGTGGTGCAGCGGTTTGGCGCCTGCCTTTGGCCCAGGGCGCGATCCTGGAGACCCGGAATCGAGTCCCACGTCGGGCTCCCGGTGCATGGAGCCTGCTTCTCTCTCTGCCTGTGTCTCTGCCTCTCTCTCTCTTTCTCTCTGTGTGTGACTATCATAAATAAATAAAAAAATAAAATAAAATCTTAAAAAAAAAAAAAAGAAAAAAAAAGGAAAAAAAACGTCAACCAAGTACTCTATATCTGGCAAAACTGTTCCTCAAAAATGTGGAAGAACTTAGGACATTCTCAAACAAAACCCAAGGTTCATTATTACTATACTTGCTCTACCAGAAGTGCTAAAGGAATTCTTAAAATTAAAATGAAAAGGTAACCAAGGGTAACTTGGAGCAATTAGAAAATAAGAAACTCTCAGATAAAAGTAGCTATATGTAAAAAAGATTACTTATTTTTGGTTTACTTTTTCTCTTTTAATTCTTTTATAAAATTTAAAAGATAAAAAATATAAAATAACTGTACATTTATTTTAAGTGGTATGCAATATATAAAAACATATTTTGTGACATTAATAACAAAAAATGGGGGGGGGATATGTGAAGTAGGTTTTATAAGTGATTGAAGCTAAATTGTTATCAGATCAAAATTGTGTTACAACATTGGTAAGATTTATGGAGTCCTCCCTGTAAACACAAAGGAACATCCATAAAATATACAAAGAAAGGAAATGAAGAAAGAATCAAAACGTGTCACTACAAAAATATCGACTAAACAGAAAAGAGGTCAACAAGCAAGGAAGTAAGGGACAAAAAGGTACATACCTACAGAAAACAATAGAATGGCAAAAGTAAGCTCTTCTCTACTAGTAATTATATTAAATGAAAAGGATTAAACTCCTCAGTCAAAAGAAATTACAAAATGGATTAAAAAATAGGATTCAACTACATTGTTTCACTTTAGACCTGAGGACATATGTAAGTAAAAGTGAAATGATAGAAAAATATATTTCCATGCAAATAACAAGCAAAAGAGGACAGTAACGCTATCCTAATATAATACAAAATAAGGTTTTAGTTAAAAATTGTTACAAGAGGGCAGCCTCGGTGGCCCAGCAATTTAGCACCGCCTTCAGCCCAGGGCATGATCCTGGAGACCCGGGATCGAGTCCCGCATTGGACTCCCTGCATGGAGCCTCCTTCTCCCTCTACCTGTGTCTCTGCCTCTCTTTCCCTGTCTCTCTTTGCACCTCTCATGAATTAAAAAAAAAAAAAATTTAAAAATTGTTACAAGAGAAAGAATATTATATAATGATAAAAATTCAAATGAACAAAATATAAAAATGTAAATATATAAGCATCAGAGCTCCTAAATATGTGAAACATAAACAGTATCAAAGGGAAAAATAGATTTAAAATAATACTAGGAAACTTTAATATCTCACTTTCAATAATGGAACTAGACAAGTCAATAAAGTAACAGAAGACTTAAAAACACTATAGACCAATTGGACTAACAGACATACACAGAACATTCTAAGCAACAATATATAACTCATTTTTCTCAAGCATATACAAAATATTCTTTAGGACAGATCAAATATTAGCCTACAAAGTAAGTCATGGTAAATTTAAAAAGATTAAAATCATACAAAGTGTCTTTTATGATCACAATGGAAAGAAACTAGAAATAAATAGCAGAAGGAAAACTAAAAAATCCACAAAGATGCGGAAATTAAACCACATACACTTAAGCAACCAATGAGTCAAAGAAAAATTACATGGGAAATTAGAAAAATCTTAAGAAAAATGAAAACAAACAAAAAGATTTAAAATCAGAATTCCATCTTTATAACTCAAGAAATCAGAAAAAGAGCAAACTAAACTCAAAGCTAATAGATGGAAGGAAATAATAAAGATTAGAGTAGAGATAAAAATACAGCAGTGAAAAACGATAGAGAACATAAATGAAACCAAATATTTGTTTTTTGAAAGCTTAATAAAATTAGCGAATATTTAGCTAGGTTGACTAAGAAAAAAGAGAAGACTCAATTAAAGCATAAATGAAAGAGAAAATAGTATAACCAATTTTATAGAATTAAAAATAATTATAAGAGAGTATCAGGAAAAATTCTATTCCAACAAATTAGAAAACCTACATGAAATGAATAAATTCCTAGAAACATACAACCCACCAAACTGAAGTGTTAAAAAAAATGATCTGTACAGATCTATAACAGGTAAGGTAAAGTAATTGAATGTATAATAATAAAAATTAAAAAAAAGAAAGAAAAGTCCAGAACCAGATGGCTTCACTGACAAATGCTATCAAATATATAAAGAAAAATTAACATCAATATTCAAAACCTTCAATAACATTTAAGAGAAAAAAGCACTTACAAACTCATTCTAAGAGGCCAGCATTTTCCTGATACTAAAGACAAAACATTTTAAGAAAACTATAGCTCAATGTCCCATATGAATACTGATGAAAAAATCTTCAAGAAAATACTAGCAAGTAGAACTGAACAACACATTAAAAAATTATACACCATGATCAAGTGGGTTTGTTCCTGGAATTCATGAATAGTTCAACATATAAAAGTTAATAAATATAATATACCATATTAACATAATAAAGAAGAAAAACAACATAATTATCTCAATTGATGCAAAAGAAAGATTTGGCAACATTCAATACCCTTTTATAATAAGAACATTCAATTAACCAAGAAGATTTTATTTATTTATTCATGAGAGACACACACACATAGAGGCAGAGACACAGGCAGAGGGAGAAGCAGGCTCCCTGTGGGGATCCTGATGCAGGACTCAATCCCAGGACCCTGGGATCACGACCTGAGACAAGAGCAGATGCTCAACCACTGAGCCATCTAGGTGCCCCAAGAAAAAACTTAATTTACAATAGCATAAAAAGGAATAAGATAATTAGGAATAAGCTTAACCGAAGAGGCAAAAAGACTTGTACAGGCAAAATTGCAAAAAGTTTTTGAAAGAAATTTAAAAAGACACAAAGACATCTTGTGTATATGAATAAGTAGACTTTATATCATTAAAACATAAATACTATGCAAAGTGACTTATAGATTCAATGCAATCCTTATCAAAATCTCAGGCTGTTTTTGCAGGACAAGAAAATTTCTTCCTAAAACATATGAAATCTCAAGTGCCTCTAAATAGCTAAAGCAATCTTGAAAAACCAAAAGCAAATTTAAAGGTCTCATATTTTCTTATTTCAAAATTTATTACAAAACTACAATAATCAAAACAGTGTGATACTTGCTTAAAAGAGAAACACATAGACTAGAATAGAATCCATAGCCAGAAATAAGGTTTCACATACATCGTTAAGTAATTTTTTACAAGGATGCAAAACCATTCAATGAGGAGAGAATAGTATTTTCACCAAATAAACATTGTGAAAACCGAATATTCTTATGTAATGGAATGAGGGTGGACCTTCACCTTGCCCCATATACAAAATTTAACTCAAGATGAGTAAACTACCTCAACATAAAAGCTAAAAGTATAAAACTTTTAGCAGAAAACGAAGGTAAAAAATCTTTGTTACATTGGACTTGCAGAATTTCTTGAATTTGACACCAAAAGTAGAGGCAACAAAAGAATAGATAAATTGGACTATATTAAAATTAGAAATGTCTGTGCATCAAAGAACAGTCAACAGAGTGATAAAACAGTTAATGGAATTGGAGTAAGAATTTGTAAATCATTCATATACAGAATATAAAAAGAAGCATATTTCAACTACAACAACCAAAAGTAAGTAACCCAATTAAAAACAAAGTACTTGAATGGCGCTTTTCTGCCCCTGGATGCCACCGGGTAAGCATCATTAAAGTCTCCCCTCCCACCACTGTCATGTCTAAGTCAGAGTCTCCCAAAGAGCCTGAGCAGCTGTGGAAGCTTTTCATTAGAGGTTTGAGCTTTGAAACAACCGATGAGAGTCTGAGGAGCCATTTTGAGCAATGGGGGACGCTTACGGGCTGTGTGGTAATGAGAGACCCCAACACCAAGCGCTCCAGAGGCTTTGGGTTTGTCATGTCATGTTTGTCATGTCATGTCATGTCATGGGTTTGCCACCGTGGAGGAAGTAGATGCAGCCATGAATGCGAGGCCAAACAAGGTGAATGGAAGAGTTCTGGAACCAAAAAGGTTTGTCTCAAGAGAAGATTCTCAAAGACCTGCTGCCTACTTAACTGTGAAAAAGATTTTTGTTGGTGGCATTAAAGAAGACACTGAAGAACATGAAGGACATCATCTATGAGATTATTTTGAACAGTATGGGAAATTTGAAGTGATTGAGGTCATGACTGACCAAGGCAGTGGCAAAAAGAGAGGTTTTGCTTTTGTGACATTTGATAACCATGACTCTGTAGACCAGATTGTCATTCAAAAATACCATACTGTGAATGGCCACAGCTGTGAAGTAAGGAAAGCCCTACTGAAGCAAGAGATGGCTAGTGCTTCGTTCAGCCAAAGAGGCCAAAGTGGTTCTGGAAACTTTGGTGGTGGTCGTGGAGGTGGTTTTGGTGGGAATGACAACTTTGATCATGACAACCACTGGTCACCTCAGTGGTTGAGGTGGCTTTGGTGGCAGTCGAAGTGGTGGTGGATACGGTGGCAATGCGGATGGCTATAATGGATTTGGACAATGATGGAAGCAACTTTGGAGGTGGCGTAAGCTATAACGATTTTGGCAATTACAACAATCAATCCTCAAATTTTGGACCCACGAAAGGAGGAAATTTTGGAGGCAGAAACTCTGGCCCCTATGGTGGTGGAGGCCAATATTTTGCCAAACCACGAAACCAAGGTGGCTATGGTGGTTCCAGCAACAGCAGCTGCTATGGCAGTAGCAGAAGGTATTAATTACTGCCAGAAAACAAAGCTTAGCAGGAGAAGAGAGCCAGAGAAGTGACAGGGAAGTTACAGGTTACAACAGATTTGTGAACTCAGCCAAGCACAATGGTGGCAGGGTCCTAGCTGCTACAAAGAAGACATGTTTTAGGGCAGCCTGGGTGGCTCAGCGCTTTAGTGCTGCCTTCAGCCCAGGGCCTGATCCTGGAGACCTGGGATCGAGTCCCACGTCAGGCTCCCTGCATAGAGCCTGCTTCTCCCTCTGCCTGTGTCTCTGCCCACCCCCCTCTCTGTATCTCATGAATAAATAAATAAAATATTTTAAAACAAGACATGTTTTAGACAATACTCATGTGTATGGGCAAAAAAACCTTGAGGACTGTATTTGTGACTAATTGTATAACAGGTTATTTTAGTTTCTGTTCTGTGGAAAGTGTAAAGCATTCCAACAAAGGGTTTTAATGTAGATTTTTTGTTTTGCACCCATGTTGTTGATTGCTAAATGTAATAGTCTGATCATGATGCTGAATAAATATGTCTTTAAAAAAAAAGAACTTGGGATCCCTGGGTGGCGCAGCGGTTTGGCGCCTGCCTTTGGCCCAGGGCGCGATCCTGGAGACCCGGGATCGAATCCCATATCAGGCTCCCGATGCATGGAGCCTGCTTCTCCCTCTGCCTGTGTCTCTGCCTCTCTCTCTCTCTGTGACTATCATAAGTAAATAAATAAAAATTAAAAATAAAAATAAAAAAAAAATTAAAAAAAAGAACTTGAATGGCTATTTCTAAAGAAAAATGGTACAGATGTTATTGAAAACAGTGGGACATTCCACAAAAGATGAAAAACAGAATCACCATATGACCCAGCCATTTGACTCATGGGTATATATCCACAAATATTGCAATCTGGATCTCTAACACATACTTGCACTCCATGTTTACACAGCATCATTCATAATAACCAAAGGTGGAAGCAACCAAAGGTACAAGCAACATGGCATTGTACATTGATAGATGATTAGATAAAATGTGTTATAAACATAAAATGGAGTATTTTTCAGCCTAAAGGCAGGTGTAAATTCTGTCACATGCTGTGACATAGATGGTGGTTGGGGCTAGAAGAGGGGGGAAAGGGAAGTTGTTTAATGGGTACAGAGTTTAAGCCATAAAGATAAAAAGTTCTAGAGATTGGGTCTATAACATGAGTGTACTTAACACTACTGAACCATACACTTAAAAATTACTACTATGTCAAATTTTATGTTAAGTATAGCTTACCACAATTAAAAATTTGAAAATAGGATCTTCTAATATATAATTTCAAAGATACAGTTGAATAACTTGAATAATCTTACACGATTATTGAGTGCTTTTTTAAAGTTAGTCATCTTTCAGAATAAAAACGTTAATAAAATTCATACATTTTGCTTGATTTAAAAAATTCTTAAGATAATAAAGTAGAAATAACTTATGTATGGTAAAGCATCACTTTAGATTTTAAATGTTACACTGATTTATTAATGACTTCTACAGCTTCTCATAAATGAATAAAGCTTATAGCAAAAAATTTTAAAATTTAAATTTATGTATCAGTAAAGTTTTATTGTGTGTATATATATATTATACATATATATATACACACACTGCAGTTTATGTGTATAAGTGTATGTGTATATTGCAATTTATAGTATAATGATTTCTTTGAAGCATACATGATTTTACCTATAAACACATAATTCAAGGCAAATAGATTTAAGGAACTAATATTGATTACAGCTATTGTGTGTTAATAGGGATTTACAGAAATCCCATTATTTCAATTACTGTGCATAATGGTATTTTCTTTGCATTATTTCAATTGACTTGTAGGTTTGAAGTATTCTTTATTCCATCAAGTTTTCTAGTCAAGTGAAATAAGCAAACAATCACTAGAAGAGGGAATATTTGGATACATTAAAAAAGTGACAATATATTTGCAAAGCAATCACTCCTATTTTTTTTGTGAACTATTATAGGCTTATTTATTCACTGACATAAAATCTCTTCATGGCAGTTACATCAATATGGAAGATATTTGTTATAATTTATTCTCATAATTTCTTAATACTTGAGCAAAATTATAAGTTATTCTCAGAAAGATAAAAAATTAATTCAGATGAAAGTAAAGGCATAGCATAATTCTAATCATGGCAGTAATTTTTTTTATTATATTCACATCGAGTTCATGCCAATTCCCTTCATACAGATATAATCTGGGTTACTTTTCAGTTTAGTTTACTAAACTGCAATAGATTTATTTTATGGCAATTAATTTTGTAAAGTCGGTTGTTCAGTTACAATTTTGTGTATAAATTGAATTTTCTTACTTTTGTCTTTTCTAAAACTTTTGTTTTTGAGAGAGAGAGAGAGAGTGAGAGAGAGTACACACATGTGCACATGAACAAGCAAGGATGGACAGGCACGGGGAATGGGGAGATGGAGAGGGAGAGAGAATCTTAAGTAGGCTCCATGCCATCCCAAAACCCAAAGCAGGGCTTGATCTTATGACTTTGAGATCATGACCTGAGCTGAAATCAAGAGTTGGACATTTAATGAACTAAGCCTCCCAGGCACTCCTTCTAAAACTTTTCTTGTCTTTTCTGAACCTTCAACTTATAAAATCATGTTATTTTTGCAATCATTGAAGTCATACTTAAGAGAAGCCTAGTGATGTGTATTAACAGTGATTGTGTTGTTAATTAAAATATATTGAGTGTTTATATATGTCAGGCCTGATTAAAGATTTACTATTTTACAAAATAATAAACTAAGACAAAGAGACCTTAGTTACTTATAACTTTCTTAAAAGACCCAGCTAGTAATTAACATGGCTGGTTTCAAACCCAGGTCTGTTTGACCTCAAGTGGAAGCATCAGCCAATTTGGTATACTTAGATAGGAGTTGTGAACCATTGGAAACTGAGACAAGGCCACTTGACCAATACAACATAATACCACTAGGAAGTTGAGGTGGATTTTAGATTTTAGATTTTAGATTTTTTTAGATTTTAGATATTAGATTTTAGATCCAGGCCTTTTTAACTTTGAAATATACTCCAGATCCTATCATCAAGTTATCTTCTCAACTGCCAAGTGTATCAATGGCCTTCTATGATTGCTGGTTCCTGACTACATCTCCACATCCACAATCCTTTCTCCTGGAGGCAATACTAATCATAAGAATATATAATTGCATATAGTAGACCTGAGGTAGCTTATTGGCAAATACATTTGAAAATAACAAAAGGGTTTGAGGAGAGCAATGAGAAAATGGTAAAGAAGGAGGGGAAGATAACAAATCAAAGTATAATTTTTCTGTTTTCTCCTATAAATTAAGGCACAATGTATAATGTAATGGCCACTTCAGCAGTTGGATTTTCAGAGCACCTGTGTCAACAGTTGCCTATTCTTCCAGGTACTTCATTAACAACATTTTGTATTAATTCCTTTGACAAACTACAAATCTCTGACTTTAGTTATTCTTGGCTTGCTAGGACTGAATGAAGGAAAATTGGTGTATAGGTCTGGGTTTTCCTAGAGTGGTTATGGAGACAAGGAGTAAAATTGTAGGGTACCTATAATAATAGTTGTGCTAATGAGGAGGGAAAGGTTGAAAAAAACAAATTGGATTTACTCTAAATAGAAATTTAGAGTACTCCCAGTCTAAGAACTTGACATTTATATAGATTTTTTGTGTGCCTACTTCCCTCGGGCCAATAGAATCAATAAAATGAGATTACTTGGTGTATCTTTGGCTTATATTTCTCACATGCTACTGAGATGTAGTAAGACTAGAAACCAGAAATCATACTTTCATGATACTTTGTGTAGCTAAGCTATAGTATGTTTGTTTTACTTTCTTGCATGTTTTCTTTTGCTGTAAAGCAGAGGCTTATAAATTTGTCCTATAAAAGGTGAGGCATAAATATTTTAAGCTTTTCAGGTAACAAAGACTTCTGTTGTTATATATTCTTTTTTAGAAAAACCTGGGTTTTAGAAAAACCCAGGACTTTCATTCTTGCTGGGTAATAATAAGATTCCAGCCTCACAGCTTCAACGGAGACTGCATGGGTCATGTGAGTGGACTTTCACTCCAATCTGATAGTGTGAGAAACTCTTTCTTGTCCCTGCAGGGTAATGTCAAAGAAGGCCCAGTGGAGAGCCAGGACTTTTACCTCAACCCAGGTGTGAAGTCACACTCTCTCCACCATAGTGCCAGTGGAGGCCACATGACTACAAGTATCAAGAGATACTTTTAGCAAAGGATAACATCAGTGAAAGCGTGTCAGAAAACTTGAACTTTTATCTCAGACCATCATATAAAAGTTTACCCATGAGTATCAACAAAAACCTATGGGGGAGCCTGACTTGTACCTTCTCCTGAAATCAACAAGGCAACCACCTTCTCCATCACAGAAGTGTCAGACAAAGTCAAATATAATGGGTTTAAATAAGCTCTAAAGTCTCATAACATAGTACCCCAAATGCCCAGGTACTTATCAAAAACCACTTGTCATATCAGAAACAAGCAAAAAATTTCAGTTTGAATAAGAAAAGATAATCAACATATGTTGACACAAAGATGATATACTGATGATGAAATTTCTAGTCCATGACTTCAAATCAGCCATCAAAAAAAGTTTCAATGAGCAATTATGAACATGCTTGAAACAAATGGGAAAATAATCCTAGCAAAGAAATAGGAAGTCACAGTGAAGAAATGGAAGGTAAAAAGACAACCAAATGAAAATTTTATAACTAAAAAAACATTATAATAAATTTAGAAAAACCCTCAATGAATAGACTCAACAGCAAAATGGGAAGGACAGAGAAGAGTATCACTGAATTTGAAGATAGAATTCTAGAATTATTAGAGAGAAAATAGACTGAAAAAATTTTTTTAAAAAGAACACAACTGTGGGGTCCTATTGA
The DNA here is from genome assembly GCF_011100685.1 of Canis lupus familiaris. Taxonomy (NCBI): domain Eukaryota; kingdom Metazoa; phylum Chordata; class Mammalia; order Carnivora; family Canidae; genus Canis; species Canis lupus. The sequence goes on along the minus strand of NC_049250.1, from coordinate 1,927,695 downwards.
ACTATTACAAAAGATCTAATATTCGCATCATCAAAATTCCAAAAAGGAAAGTGAGAAAGTGAGTAGAACTGAACAAACATTACAGAAAATAATGGCTGAACAATTTGCAAGTTGGCAAAAGCCAAAAGTCCATAAATTCAGGCAGCTAAACAAAATACAAACATACCCAAAGAAACATATACCAAGAAATATTATGCATTTCTTAATGCTGGATACAGAAAACCTTGAAAGCACAACTCCATTAATAGGAAAAACAATTCAAATATTAGTGGATTCTCATCAGCAATTACAAAGGCCAAAAATGAGTCTGACATGATCCATGTACTAAAGGAAAAGACCTGTCAACACAGAATTTGTACCCCGTGAGAATACCCTCCAGGAATGATGGGGAAATCAAGATAATAGTGTGAGGTGAACTGACACTAAGAGAATTTGTCATGATAAAACCTATCCTGTAGGGGCAGCTGGGTGGGTGGCTCAGTGGTTGAGCATCTGCCTTAGGTTCAGGTCATGATCCTGGAGTTCTGGGATTGAGTCCCAAGTTGGGCTCTCTGCAGGGAGCCTGCTTCTCCCTCTGCCTATGTCTCTGCCTCTCTCTGTGTGTCTTTCATGAATAAATAAATAAAATCTTAAAAAAAAAAAACTATGTTGTAAGAATGACGTAGAGGAAGTTCTCCAAAGGGAAAATTAATTATAAAATAAAGAATCCTGAAATATTAAGAAGGAAGAAAGAACAATGGAAAGAGTGAATATATGGATAAATACAATAAACTTTTCTCAATTTCAGTTCTATTTATGAAAAAAGTAGATGTCTTTTCACACTATTAGAAGAGATAAAATGAAAAATAGTGACAATACAAAATGCTTTTTAAAATGCAGAGAAGGGGCATCTGGGTGGCTCAGTCAGTTGACTCTTGATTTAGTCTCAGGTCATGATGAGGGTTGTGAGATCAAGCCTCCCATCAGGCTCTGTGATCAGCAGATAGTCTGCTTCTCTCCCTCTCTCTCCCTCTGCCCTTCCCCTGCTCCATCTCTCTTTCTCTCAAATAAATAATCAATCAATCAATCTTTTACAAAAGTATAACATGTAGCCAAAATTAATCACTTATATGTTTGTGATGGGAATATAAAATTGTACAGCCACTTCAGAAATAGTTGGGCAGTGCCTTTTAAAAAACTACACATGCAATTATTATATGACCCAGTAATTATACTCTAGGGCATTTATCCCAGGAAAATAAATACATGTACATAGAAAAATATTATTATGAATTTTCATAGCTTTATTTATAATAGTCCCAAACCAGAAACAACCATAATGTCCTACATTGCAATATTACACTCAGCAATAAAAAGAAACAAATTTAGAGTCAAGAATTCAAATAATAAGTATTGGTGAGAAGGTAGAAAAATCAGAATCTTCATATACTTTAGCACTGCTGGGAGTATTAAAGATGAGCAAAGTGAGACACTAGTGTTCTCAGACTCTTCTGGTGAGTCTTAACCCAATGTAATGGTATTTGGAGATGGAGGCTTTCGGAGGTAGTCAGATTTAGCTCCTTATAGGATAGCGCCCCCATGACAAAATTAATACCCTTGCCATAAAAGGAAGAGATCAGAGCCCTCTCTATTTGCTGTGTGAGCATACAACAAGAAGACGGCCACCTGCAGACTAAAGTCTTTATCAGACACAGAATATGTGGGTACCTGGATCTTGGACTTTCTAGCTTCCAGAACCATGAGAAGTGAATGTCTATTGTTTAAGCCACATACTCCATGGTATTTTGTATGACAACCCAAATAGTCTAAGACACTAGTTAAAATATATTAAATACTAATTATTAATTAAATACTAATTAATATACTATTGTGATAGGGAAAAGGGTTCATTCAGGATGAGCTCAATTCAACTGATTTGTATAGAAGTGACTGAATGGAAGGAAAGTTGGGGGAATAGCATGGTTTGAGTAGAATTTGGGAAAGTAAAAAAATTACAAAAAGCATGACAGAGGTGGGGGAGGTTGTTTCATGCGAAAACCATACAGATTTGCTAAGCGGCTCTTTTAAACTGAGGATCCTACCCTCTCACACTGTGGAAAGCAGGGAGCTGCTGGAGCAAAGTAAATCCTTTTGGCAGCCACAGTTCAGGCGCTGCCTGGAGCAAAGTAAATCCTTTTGGCAGCCACAGTTTTCTCAGGCACTTTAATGGAGGCTGGGATCAACAAGCAAGGCAATCTTGAGCGGTTCGAAACTACATTAGTGTTTGTTCAAATATCTATAGACAAAGGTTGAGGTCTAGTTCAGAAGAGGGTTCAGAGGAGCCTGGCTAGAGTCTGGTCAAGGGAGAAACTTTGTGAGTAGGAATGTGAAATGTTGTATCTGCCAATTTCTCAAATAGCAAAACACAGGACTCCCATATGACTCAACAATTCTATTCTCAGGCATATAAATATACCCTGGAGAAATAAAAATATATGTCCACAAAAACTTGCACACAAATGTTTATAGTAAAATTATTCATAATAGTTAAGTGGAAATAACTCATATATCTATTAACTGACGGATAAACAAAATGTAGTGAGCACATACAATGAAATATTATTCAGCCATGAAAGGAAAGAATATAATAGACACTTAAAACTTAAATGTCTTTTTAAAAGAGATTTACTTTATCTATCTAACCTATCTATCTATCTATCTATCTATCTATCTATCTATCTATCTATCATCTATCTATCTATCATCTATTATTTGAGAGAGAGAGCAAGCATCTATGCATGCATAAACTGGAAGAGTAGAGAGAGAGGGAGAGAGAATCTGAAGCAGACTTTGTGCTGAGTGAAGAGCTGATGTGGGGCTTGATCTCAAGACCTTGAGATCTTGACCTGAGCTGAAACCAAGAATTGGATGCTCAACTAAGGGCACCACCCAGGAGTCCCTTAAATTTATTTTAAAAATAAGCCAAATCGTAACAATGTCCTGTGAAATTCATTCTATACTTAGGTGTAAAATAATTAACATAAAGACATGAATACCAGAGCAAAAAATGGAAAGAAAAAACCAGAAAAGTGGTAGCATACTGCTATAGGTTCTTATACTATATGTCAAATGGTATATCATTTAAAATCAGACTGTGATAAATTAGATATATATTATAAATCCTAAAGCAATAATTATAGCCATTAAAAATTTATAGCTAATAAGTCAATGAAATGAAATAAATTAAAATCTTGAAAATGAGGAGTACCTGTGTAACTCATTTAGTTAAGCATCTGACTCTTGATTTTGGCTCAGATCATGATGTCAGGGTTGTGAGATTGAGGCTGACATTGAGCCATTGGATATGGAGCCTGTTTACAATTCTCTCTCTTTCTCTGCCTCTGCCCTTCCCCCACCTCCAACATGCTCTCTCTTTCTTAAAAAAAAAAATAATGAAAATGAAATCCTGAAGATTATGCGATTTATCCAAAAAGAAGGAAGACATGGACAAAGAACAAAATAGGTAAAGAGAAGAGATGTGTGATATGTTTCTCCTTGCTTTCCTTTGCAAGTGTAAGTTCATTTTGAGTATAAGTTAAACTCCATGCTTAGGTTATCACTCTAAATGATTTAGCCTTAGTCATTTCCCTGACCTCAAAAATCCCCCTTTGCCCCTCACTCCTCCCTCAAGGCATACTGGCCTCTTTACTCTTCTTCCAATAGCAGGATCATCCCATCTCAGGCCCTTTGCGTTGCTATTTGACCTGCACTGAACAGTTTCCTCAGATATTTGCACATTTCTCTCCCTCATTGCACCTTCTCAGAAGCATTTTTTGTGACACTTACTCTAAAATGCACCATCCCATGTCCCCATCCCCTTTCCTTGGTTTACATGTCTTCAAATCACCTGAAGTATCTGATAATATATTATACTTGTATTTATTTATTTTTAGTGTTCACCTTCCATAAACTTTTTCTATTGCTGAGAAAATACTGATTTTTAATCTAATTCAATTTTAAAATTATTTCAACTAAAGGTACAGTTATTTTTTTAAAGAAAACATAAAAGTAAATTTTATTTTCAAATTTACTTTGGGCAGTGGTGCCTGGGTAGTTCATTCAGTTAAGCACCTGACTCTTGGTTTTAGATCAGGTCATGATCTCAGGATCACGAGATAAAGCCCCAGATTGGGCTCCATGCTCAGTGCAGAACAGGTTTGTCCTTCTCCTTCTACTCCTCCTCCTGCCTCCCCTCATGCTCTCGCTGTTTAACATAAATAAATAAAATCTTGCAAAAAAACAAACGTTTACTTTGGGCAATACTATTGTAGTCCCAGAAAACATGAATTATGACTGAATAAAAGCTATAAACCTCAATGTGCTAATATATTTTCAGACATTCAGTTAATAAATATTGAAAGGTATTCATATAGGTGGTGTCCAATTATAAACAACCTGAGTACCTCGTTCAGGAAATTACACTAGTGTTGGTTTTCAGAGTGAAACAATGAAAGTTTGTAAAGAAAAAATTATAGAAGCCCATAGAATAAAAAAAAAAAAATGAGGTCAAATGAAATTAATGGCCCAAACAAGAGATTAAAACAAAATAAAAATAAGGACAGGAGCATGGGCAGCAGAGATAGAACAGATTTGGAAATCATTAGGAAAGAGCTAGTGTTAAGGCCTATGTTGTTCAGTGGCTAAGCTTCTTAGACTTGCTGGAGCCTGGGCCTCCACATTAAATTTTCATATGTGAAAAGGGAATAATAAAGATGAACTAGATCAATGTGCTAATTTAAATTACTGAGTCCTTAGTGGTTTAATGTTCAATGGCTTGCCATAAAATTTTTTTAAGGATTTTATTTATTTATTCATAAGAGACACAGAGAGAGAGAGAGTCAGAGACATAGGCAGAGAGAGAGAAGTAGGCTCTATGCAGGAAGCCCGATGTGGGACTTGATCCTGGGACCCCGGGATCATGCCCTGAAACAAAGGCAGACAATCAACCACTGAGCCACCCAGGCATCCCCCAAAATATATATTTTTTAAATGCCGATTCTTAGTACTTGCTGCTATTAGGGTAAGGAGATTACAGAAGACAAGTAAGACCATAACAGTGAACATTGTAGATTCCAGAAAACCCAATAAATAATTCTATAGACAGATACAGAATCAATTGTGAGACAGGAAATTGAGCAAGCAGAAATTAAAGCAACATCTTTATTAATGAAATAACTATAGATAAACATCTACTTACCTAATTAAAGACAGTGTTGCATACATGTCCCTCAGAGGAAGTGTCTGCCAGGAAAGCCTATAATGTGAAGGAACAGATATTTTCTCTTTCTGTCTCTTTTCTTCCATCCCCCTTCCTTTCCTCCTTCCTATTTCCTTTGTTTATTTACTTCCTAGAGACAGAAGTATTCAAACAGAAAGTAGAAAGGGATTGTGTTGTGCATATTGATGCTTCTATCATACCAGTCAGATAATTCACCAATATTTCTATGGACAAGAATGCTTGACAGACTAGATAAAGGCCAGAGTGTTCTTCTAATACAGGATTCATTCATGTGGAGGGAAAGAACCTAACTGAGGAATAGGTGTGTTTTTCTGTCACTATGCCACAGAGGACTACAAGAAAACATTGTAGAAGCAACACAAAGGTGATTAAAGATTGTGTTGGTAGCTAACTAATGTTCTGTAGTTTACACTCCCCATTATGATGTGAAATATAGACAGAATGATTGAAAATAATAATGTTAATACAGATATAAACAGAGAGATGCCATTATAGGTATGAAACAAGAAATAGATTCAGGTAGGAAGGATATAGGTAATTGCCATTTATCACCCCTTTGCATATTCCAACCATAGCAATACAGGGACTTCTAAAATAAGTCCAGATATTAACTTATTATTATTGGGGAGATAGCAAGTGAGTGATGACCACAGAAGTATATTTTAAGTTACTGAATAAACAGGAAAGCATTCTATGAACAAAATGTTTCAGGGGGAAAACACTAAAAATTATAACGAAGAGAAAAAAGGTGAAAATGAAAAAATCAAGACTAAATCTTTATTATAAAATAATTGGGATACTCACTAAATATTTAACTAATAACAAAATCATTATAAAATACTTACATAACTGAAATTCATTTTTTTCATAACTGAAATTTAATACATGTTTATTAAATCCCAATGTTCATGTACAAGAGGACTGGCAATGCTGACAATAGGAATTTTGCTTTATCTCCAACTTGCTTTTTGTTAAAAAATATTTTTATCTTAGAATAGTTTATATTTATATTATATAGACTAGCTCCTATTTGTGCAAAAGTTAAAAAGTCTGTAGAATTTCCATTTTACTCCTATTCAGTTTCCCCAATTTTTCAAAACTAAGAAACTGATGTGGGTGCACAACCATTTCCTAAACTCTAGAATTTTTCACACTTCCTTAGCTTCTACCTAATATCCTGTTTCTGTTCCAGGATTGCATCCAGGGCCCTACACTACTCATAGTCATCATGTCTCCTTAGGTGCCTCTTGGCTGTGACAGTTTCTCAGACTTTCCTAGTTTTTGATGACCGAAGAATTTTGAGAAGTCTTGGTCATGTATTTTGTAGAAATACTCCTGTTTGTGGTGTTTTTCTCACATTCAAACTGGGATATACCTTTTATGTTAAGTACTAAAAGGTAAACAGTCATTTCCATCATATCATGTCAAGAGTACATCTCTCAAAATGATTTATCATGGTTGTTGTTACTCTTGACCATATGCTGATGGATATTTGCTAGGGTTCCATGCCTTGGTTACTCTTATCTCCTTTTCAGACTATCTTTTCACACTCTGGATGAAGTCACAAGTGCAGCCTGTGCTTATGGGAATTACGCTGCCCCTTCTTGAGGGGAGAATCTACATAAATTATTTGGAATTCTGCAGAGCGTTTTGTCCCTTCTCTCCTATTTTGTCATTCATTTAACCAGTTATTTCTATCAAGATACCATACATTGAGTGGTTTAACAACAAAAATATGTTTCTTACAGTCACAGCTACTAGGAAGTCCAAGATCATGGTCTGGAAAGATTCAGTTCCCTGGTGAGGACTCTCTTACTGACTTAATACAGTGCAACTTCTCTCTGTGTCTTCACCCGACAGAGAGAGATGGAGGAAAAATAAACTCTTCTAGGAGAGCACTAATTCTTTCTTTGGGACCCCATCTAAACTTGATTATTTCCCAAGGGCCCCATCATCAAAAACTATCACACTGGGCATTAGAACTTCAATATATACATTTTACAGAAACACAGTTCAGTCTGTAGCAGTATGGTTATAATCTATTACTGTATTATTTGCTTTTCTTATTCTTTAATTAATTATTCCAGCTTCGGCTATTGGAAGTGCTTTCAGTTGACCCCTGTGTCCCTTTGGCATATCCTGTAGTTTTGGGTTTTGATCACTTCCCTAATTTCTGACCCTACAAACTGCTCCAGTCTTACTTGTACATCTCCTGCCCTGATGCTAGAATCAGTCATTTTTCGATTTTCATGTTTTTCATTTTTGTTTTACTCGTGCTCCATAAGAAAATTATTTGGTACTAGCCAATAGGATCCAACAGTACATTAAAAAATTATTCACCATGACCAAGTAGGATTTATCCCCGGGACACAAGGCTGGTTCAACACTCGTAAAACAATCAATGTGATTCATCATATCAGCAAGAGAAAAACCAAGAACCATATGATCCTCTCATTAGATGCAGAGAAAACATTTGACAAAATACAGCATCATTCCTGATGAAAACTCTTCAGAGTGTAGGGATAGAGGGAACATTCCTCAGCATCTTAAAGCCATCTACATAAAGCCCACAGCAAATATCATTCTCAATGCGGAAGCACTGGGAGCCTTTCCCCTAAGATCAGGAACACGACAGGGATGTCCACTCTCTACCAGCTGCTATTCAACATAGTACTGGAAGTCCTAGCCTCAGCAATCAGGACAACAAAAAGACAATTAAAGGCATTCAAATTGGCAAAGAAGAAGTCAAACTCTACCTCTTCGCCGATGACAATGATACTCTACATAGAAAACCCAAAAGTACTCCACCCCAAGATTGCTAGAACTCATACAGCAATTTGGCAGTGTGGCAGGATACAAAATCAATGCCCAGAAATCAATGGCATTTTTATACACTAACACTGAGACTGAAGAAAGAGAAATTAAGGAGTCAATCCTATTTACAATTGCACCCAAAAGCATAAGATACCTAGGAATAAACCTCACCAAAGAGGTAAAGGATCTATACCCTCAAAACTATAGAACACTTCTGAAAGAAATTGAGGAAGACACAAAGAGATGGAAAAATATTCCATGCTCATGGATTGGCAGAATTAATATTGTGAAAATGTCAATGTTACCCAGGGCAATGTACATGTTTAATGCAATTCCTATCAAGATACCATGGACTTTCTTCAGAGAGTTAGAACAAATTATTTTAAGATTTGTGTGGAATCAGAAAAGACCCCAAATAGCCAGGGGAATTTTAAAAAAGAAAACCATAACTGGGGGCATCACAATGCCAGATTTCAGGTTGTACTACAAAGCTGTGGTCATCAAGACAGTGTGGTACTGGCACAAAAACAGACACATAGATCAGTGGAACAGAATAGAGAACCCAGAAGTGGACCCTGAACTTTATGGTCAACTAATATTCGACAAAGCAGGAAAGACTATCTACTGGAAAAAAGACAGTCTCTTCAATAAATGGTGCTGGTAAAATTGGACATCCACATGCAGAAGAATGAAACTAGACCACTCTCTTTCACCATACACAAAGATAAACTCAAAATGGATGAAAGATCTAAATGTGAGACAAGATTCCATCAAAATCCTAGAAGAGAACACAGACAACACCCTTTTTGAACTCGGCCACAGTAACTTCTTGCAAGATACATCCACTGAAGGCAAAAGAAACAAAAGCAAAAATGAACTATTGGGACTTCATCCAGATAAGAAGCTTTGCACAGCAAAGGATACAGTCAACAAAACTCAAAGACAACCTACAGAATGGGAGAAGATATTTGCAAATGACCGTATCAGATAAAGGGCTAGTTTCCAAGATCTATAAAGAACTTATTAAACTCCACAGCAAAGAAACAAACAATCCAATCATGAAATGGGCAAAAGACATGAAGAGAAATCTCACAGAGGAAGACATAGACATGGCCAACATACACATGAGAAAATGCTCCACATCACTTGCCATCGGGGAAATACAAATCAAAACCACAATGAGATACCACCTCATACCAGTGAGAATGGGGAAAATTAACAAGGCAGGAAACCACAAATGTTGGAGAGGATGCAGAGAAAAGGGAACCCTCTTACACTGTTGGTGGGAATGTGAATTGGTACAGCCACTCTGGAAAACTGTGTGGAGATTCCTCAAAGAGTCAAAAATAGACCTGCCCTATGACCCAGCAATTGTACTGCAGGGGATTTACCCCTAAGATACAGATGCAATGAAACGCCGGGACACCTGCACCCCGATGTTTATAGCAGCAATGTCCACAATTGCCAAACTGTGGAAGGAGCCTCGGTGTCCATCAGAAGATGGATGGATAAAGAAGATGTGGTCTATGTATACAATGGAATATTCCTCAGCCATTAGAAATGACAAATACCCACCATTTACTTCAACGTCGATGGAACTGGAGGGTATTATGCTGAGTGAAGTAAGTCAATCGGAGAAGGACAAACAATGTATGTTCTCATTCATTTGGAGAATATAAACAATAGTGAAAGGGAAATATAAGGAAAGGGAGAAGAAATGTGTGGGAAATATCAGAAAGGGAGACAGAACATGAAGACTCCTAACTCTGGGAAACGAACTAGGGGTGGTGGAAGGGGAGGAGGGCGGGGGGGGTGGGGGTGAATGGGTGACGGGCACTGAGGGGGGCACTTGACGGGATGAGCACTGGATGTTATTCTGTATGTTGGTAAATTGAACACCAATAAAAAAATAAATTTATTATAAAATAAATAAATAAATACATAAATAAAAAGAAAAAAGAAAATTATTTAGAATTACATAATTATATAGTAGAATTATTATTCTAGAAGCTATATTTTAAACAACTAACATAATAAAGTTGAAAAAAATACAATTTAATTTCAAAAAGTCATTAGTCTAGAATTTGAATTATACCTGAGAATTCATCCTAAACATTTCCTTAAGATCTTCTGTTTTAATCCAGAGCACATATCTCAGATCTTCAAATCCTAGTTCTAGTTTTATCAAATTAATTTACTTATTCCATGACATCTCACCATGCTTGCTTATTTCATTCTCTTAGGAACTTCTTAGGAAGACATTTTAGCCATCCTGTGATTTACACTCAGCATATTTGAGCTTAAGTATTGAAACCCCTCAAATTTGTGAGATTTTATTTGATTTATAAAGCATTTGGGGTAAAAGTATACACATAGAGATTATTTCAATCAAGTTCATATTATAAATGATATAACTACACACAGGAAATAAACCCATATTTCCAAAATATCCAAATTGATATTGATTTTTCTTATCCTTTGACCCTAGTAGTTCTATCTTTATTTTCAGTCACTTTGGTCTTATCATTGAGTTCAAATGATTTAAAAATGGGACACCTGAGCGACTCAGTGGTTGAGAGCCTGCCTTTGCTCAGGGTGTGATCCCGGGGTCCTGTGGTTGAGCCCCACCCCCATTGGGCTCCCTGCGAGGAGCCTGCTTCACCCTCTGTCTGTGTCTCTGCCTTTCTTTCTCTGTATCTCATGAATAAGTAAATAAAATCTTTAAAAAAATGATTTTAAAACTATTTTCAATTCATTTTTTTTTCCTTTTTCTCAAGATAAATGTTAAAACATTAAGGTTAGTTGCTCCATGATCTATTTGCCATAGAGATCATTTCTAAGATTAAACACCTGAGCAAATTTTCTTTTAGTTATCTTTCCAAGCACACTTAAAATTTTCTATTGAGAAATCGTATGAATTTTTTTTTTCCTTAAAAATCTCAGCCCTTGGGGATCCCTGGGTGGCTCAGCGGTTTGGTGCCTGCCTTTGGCCCAGGGTGCAATCCTGGAGTCCCGGGATCGAGTCCTGCATCGGGCTCCGGGCAGGGAGCCTGCTTCTCCCTCTGCCTGTGTCTCTGCCTCTCTCTCTCTCTCTCTCTCTCTCTCTCTGTCTATCATGAATAAATAAATAAATCTTTTAAAAAGATCTCAGCCCCAAATATAAAAGGTAATGGAATAAAATTATAGTGTTACATCTCTACAAAGATTAAGGTGGTATCCATTAAAATATTAAAAGCACTATTTTCAGAAGAGTTGTTGAAATAATAGTTCATTACTTTCATTTAGATAACATTTCTGTTCTAGTATTTTTTAATAATACAAAGTAAAAAGTTTTATGACATTTATGTCTAATGAAGGAAAATGTAATTTTAATTGGTTAAAAATTATTGAATTTGCTCATGTGATTTTTATTTCATTTTTAAAAGTACCTTTAAATTAAAACATATACTATCTCCCAAAACATATGAGATAAACATTTCTTAGAGCAAAGGAAAATATCATCAGATTTGCAGTGAAACCACTTCTGTCTTTAATAACATGAGTATAAAACTTACGCATTTTACTACAGCAAGAGTGTCAGAGTGTAACAAGTTTCATCTGTCCATCTCATGCAGTAAATCAAGCCATGAAAAGAGAATGCCCTTGGGACACAGCTTGGGAATTACAGTCTCTGGTTTCCAGAGGGAGTTAGGCCAGCTGAGAGGATGCAGAATGGAGGCTGGAGGAAGAAGGTCACTTCCACTAACGTTCTCTATTCTGAGAAATTGTATTGTAGAGAGAAAATAATGACATATTTTATGTCCCTTAATAAGACAGAAGTGAAGCAAGCATAGAAAAGTTAACTTAGGCAAGCTGAACCTTTTTATTTATATAATGCCATTTACATGGGAACTCATTGCCTGTCTTCATTTATTTTCACATAGTTTTTCTACCCTTGCATTACCATTTCTGTTTTTAATATCAAAACCCTCAAAGCAGTTATTAAGGAGTTAAAGTCATGTAGTTTGTCATTGAATTACAACACTTACTGCCTTGCATTTCATTTCTTGGTCTCTTTCCCATTCTTAATATCCCAGTTGTATGCAGCAGAGCTCATTAAAATCATTATATTTTATTGCATATACATCTATTTATAAAAGAAAAGTAACTGAATGTAAGCCTAACTGGTTTATGATTTTTTACCACATTTTACCACATTGACAGATGACTGATTAATTTTTCTAGTATTTTCATCAATATTTTTTTCATCTGTATAAATAAAAAGGCAAGTTTCTTGAAGTCAAGAACCATATCCTTGATTTCTTGTGGCTATTGTAGTACCAGGATAGAAATTTCTAAGGTCACAAATTGAATTTTGCATATTAAATGAATGTACTGTTGTCAGCTCCCTGTAAATCCTGGCTATGGGAAGTACTGACTCAGTCTCCCAGAGTTACCACCCAACAAGTGTCATTAATACTTCAAAATACTTCCTTTCCAAAAGGTCTAATGAATAATTAAATGAATTAAAAATAAGGAAATCTTAATAAAGTATGGATTTTAGTTAATAATAACATATTAATATCAGTTTATTAACTATAACAAATGTGCCATATTAATAGAAGATGTTAATACTGAGGGAAATTGAGTGTGGAATATATGGGAATCTCTGTACTACCTTCTCAATTTTTCTGCAAACTTACAATAATTTACCTAAAAATATATTAAAGAGCTCGATATATGTTAAAGAATAAAACAAAAGACATCCCCCCATTCTACTGGATTAGCTGTGCCACAGTAATAAAGAAGATGGTAAAACCAGTGAATTCCATCAGCATGTGTTCATGCTGCATTTCATTTGGTATAAAATCAGTCGATATTCAGAATAAATCTAGTATGAATTATCATAACACTGAATAAGGTATTAGGTAAATTCACAGTAGAGGGTTTTGGCAGAAACACTTATAAGGGAAAGAAAGCAGTCACATCTAGTATGTGAATGCCTATTCACCATCTAGCCCCCCGGCCAAAAGCCCCGTTCTTTTCATGATGAAAAGTGTCCAATGTAATCAACCTGCCAAATGACTGGATTATCTCCTTAGATAACAGTGCCATTGAAGGGCTGCGGTCTTGCTCTTGGTAAGCTAAGCAATAATCAGTAGTGGTGATCAGATTGGCCTTTGTGAATGGAAGTCTATACTGCTGTGCCTATTTGTAACTCCCATCTCTGTTGCCGGGTACGATATTCTCTAATAAGACCATTAGGCAAGTTTAAGAGCAGCTGAGAGGAGAGAAGTAGGTGCCTGGTATCCAGTTAACATTTCATCTTATCTACCTGACCATCAAGATATTTTATACTGACAGTGTTCTTTAATAAGCATTTACATAAATCACAAATATTTTCACCCTCTGTGCCCATTTGGAAAGGTTCATTTGTACCTTTTCCCAAGATCTGTTTTTCACCAATTTTCTAATTATATGGCCTCAAAGTCCCTGATCACTGAGCCAGACATTTATTCATTGTTCGTGAATTAGTATGGATCCATATGGCTATCTCTCTTTAGGTAAAAAGAATGATCCATTGCCCTGTTCAAAATTCTACACACTGTATTAGGTTGGGAGTACAATTTCTCCTCATCACTGTCCTTCAGTATGATACCTGAATGAGACTCTAGTCCTACAGCTGTCTGCTATTGAGTGGTGCCAGAATATTGTGGTAAACAATCCAAAAAACACAAGAAAATGTAGTATTTCTTAGTTCATGGCTCACAAAAATATTTGATACAGGTTGTAAGAAGGAAACATGTCCCTGGAATGGGTGTCCAGAGGAATATGAATCATTTATTTATGAAAATGACTTCTGCTCAATCTTGGTCATAACCTTTACTTAATGATGAACTGCTTAGTGAGTTGGAAAACATGCAATTTATATGGACAGCTAAGGTTGCATGCAACCATTGTAAGTGCCCATCTTCAAGCATCTGGCCTCTATCAGGCCCAGGAATAAAGCAGAAGTTGTTTCTCACCTGAGAATACTTGACTGAAGAGTAGAGCATAGTTTTCTTCAATCTTAAACAAATCAAGTAATTCATTCTAACAAAACCAGAAATATAAGAAATATTGCAAAAAAAAAAAAAAAACCCAACCAGTTTTCTCAGAATGAAAGATTCATGACTGATATTAGTTGTAGAATGAAGGAATACAAAATTTGGTGAAGACAATTATCCGAATTTAAGGTTTACAGCTTTAGATAGGAAAAAAAATAACTGAATGCCATATAGAAATGATATGTTAAAAAGATATTCCTTTTTCCACCCAATAAATATTTACTGAAATTATACGATTTTCCATGCACTGTGAAAATACAAAGGTGATCAAAATAAGGGATATCTTCCCAGCCCTCAGAGAGCTTTTAATTGAGAAAGATAAGAATAATAAAAAAATAAGCATCTAGACACATGTAGGTGAAACATTATGACAGATAAAAATACTAAAACCTAAATAGATTGTAGCAATCAATAAAATTAAAAATTCCACAAAATATTTATGTCAAAATATTTATAATAGTATTATTATGACTGTGTACCAATATTAATATTAACAAAGATAATTTAGGTTTTCAAATTCATCATTTTCTGGTGTTTGTGAGTCTTTGTAAATTACATTAATCATTGTTCTAGATACTATGGCTACAAAATGAATTGCCAAAATATTGGTGTAAAACAATCACTTATTATTACAGATTCTGGGGTCAGGAATTTGGCACAACAGGGATTATTTGTTTCCTTTCACCAATATGTGCGTCCTCAGCTGAGAGTCTCTGTCAAGAGATTGGAACCAGTTGAATATTTAGTCACTTATATATTGGGTGGTTATTCTGATTGGCAGCTGAGTTGTTCTCTAGAGCATTCTCAGACACTTGTATTTAGCTATTCCTTATAGTCTGAGCTTTCTCAGAACATGAGTTCCTTTGGCTACGCTCCAAAGGTAAGTACCCCAGACTGAACTTTTTTTTCCCCACTCTTTTTTTTTTGTTTTTTGTAAATTTATTTTTTATTGGTTTTCAATTTGCCAACATATAGAATAACACCCAGTGCTCATTCCATCAAGTGTCCCCCTCAGTGCCCGTCACCCAGTCACCTTCCCACCTCCCCTTCCCCCACCCCTAGTTCATTTCCCAGAGTTAGGAGTCTCTCATGTTCTGTCTCCCTTTCTGATATTTCCCACTCATTTTTTCTCCTTTCCCCTTTATTCCCTGTCACTATTTTTTTATATTCCCCAAATTAATGAGACCATATAATGTTTGTCCTTCTCCGATTGACTTATTTCACTCAGCATAATACCCTCCAGTTCCATCCACGTCGAAGCAAATGGTTTTTTGCCCCACTCTAAAAAAGAACAAAATCTTGCCATGTGCAACAACATGGATGGACCTGGAGGCTATTATGTTAAGTGAAATAAATCAAAGACAAATACAATATGATTTCATTTAAATGTGAAATCTAAAAAACAAAACAAATGAGTAAACCAAACCACAATCATACATACAGAGAACAAATAGTGGTTGCTAAATGGGGGGAGGATTGGAGAATGGGAAAAAGTTACAGAAAACAATAAATCCTAGAGACATAATGTATAACATGGTGAATACTGTCAATAATATTGTAGAGCATATTTGGAAATTGTCTAGAGTGTAAATCCTAAAAGTTAACTTTGTATGCTGATGGATGTAACTAGACTTAGTTTGTTGATTATCTCACAATATATACAAATAGCAAATCATTATGTTGCACACTTGAAACCAATAAAGGGAATATAAGGGAAGGGAGAAGAAATGTGTGGGAAATATCAGAAAGGGAGACAGAACATAAAGACTCCTAACTCTGGGAAATGAACTAGGGGTGGTGGAAGGGGAGGAGGGTTGGGGGGTGGGGGTGAATGGGTGACGGGCACTGAGGGGGGCACTTGACGGGATGAGCACTGTGTGTTATTCTGTATGTTGGTAAATTGAACACCAATAAAAAATAAATTTATTATAAAAAAGAAATCAATATAGTGTTATATATCAATTAGACCTCAATAAAATATTTTTAAAAAGAAAAATGTATTAGAAACCATATGCATAGACAAGACAATTGCTATGTTATGAATAATCAATTTCTTTATTATTTTGAAAATAGGTCTAGTCTTTAACTACTATTTCCTGAGGAGAGTTCAATTTTTTTTTTCTGCTGTTTGAAATGAATGGAGTTTTAAGAATGAATGTCATGATAATTTTTTTCAACCCTGAGCTAGATGCTCTCCATTCCCTGAGAACTGACAAACTATTACAAAGAAAAGGAATTTGTCCTTATTTGAAAAGTATTTTGGTAAAGCAAAATTCTTTGAAAAGGCAAGTGGACCAAAATAACTTAGGTTGAAATCAGATAATATAATGATAGACATTTTCTTTCTGCTTTGAGACTTTGTTCTAATAATACATTGTTATCCTTCCCAATTGAACAATAACATTGTTGATTGCAATAATTTTATGTGTGGAGTGTTTGTGGAAAGACCAGTGTGTGATGATCATTTCATTATGCACTGTGCATGTTTGAAAATAAATCTATGATTTTCAAACTCAT
This sequence comes from Canis lupus familiaris, assembly GCF_011100685.1. NCBI lineage: Eukaryota > Metazoa > Chordata > Mammalia > Carnivora > Canidae > Canis > Canis lupus. The sequence goes on along the minus strand of NC_049250.1, from coordinate 1,911,000 downwards.
CCATTGGTTGCTGTTTTAGCTTTTTTTTTTCATTTTTTCATCTTAAACTCATAATCTGACTGAAACATTAGTTCAAAGGGACTTATCTCCAGCTATTTCTAAAGGCAGCAAACCCACCCCAGAGCTCTGCTGTCAGTAGCATCACAGATGACAGACTTCCTGAGGTGGCTTCCATGGATGCTGCTGTTGTCTTCATGTGCCACCAATAAAGACTCTGGGCATGTACACTGTTGTCTTCATTCTTTATCCACATTGAGTCAAAAATATTTGTAATGTATTTGTAATGGACATATATTCAGTCCAGTGTAGGTGTGTATTACTAGCACTTATTGCTGACTCAGACATCTCTTCTACTGTTTAGAGAATTTAAAAATAAGGTACAAAGAAACTTCAGCAGAAAGAGCAAAGTAAGGACCTCCAACAATCCTCTCCTTCATGAAGGCAAATAATACTGTAAAAACTGCTGAGGTCAACTTTTTTAGAACTCAGAAATTTTACAAAAGTCACAACAATCTGAAGAGTGTTTATTCAAGAAAAATGATTGTAACTCAGTAAGAACAGCCAGCTTTGTGGCATTTTAACCTGCCTTATTGTTGTTCCTTTCTCCCCAGCTCCGCAGTAGTCTGGAAATCCAACAGGCCTGCAATCATAGTGAAAATCCATAGCCTAGGAGTAAATTGAGCAGATAGATAAATATAGCACTCCCCAAAGTATCACTTCTTGAGATTTTTTATTATTCAACTTGTCCCACAAGTTCCTGGAAGCCCCCGCTCGCAGGGCATGTGTTATTTGATCTGATTCAGAGCTCACTCAGTGCAGTCTTTTTCCTGAGGACACTTGTCAAAAAAAAAAAATTTAATTGCATTGCTTGAAGCAGAAATTACAGTTTAGGCAAACAGGAAGCTGACCAAAATTCTTAAAAAGAAAAAATGGAAAATAAGATATTCATAAGGACTTTTGAAAATATCAACTGTATTACCTGGAATCAGGAAGACTACACACATACAGGATACATATCTGTACAGGATTGGGCATATATCCAAGAAAGACCTAAGAAAGCTCTTAACTCTCACATCTAACTGAGCTTGAGGCTCTGTATAAGAAGGATGTGATGTTAGTGTTGTAGAGCACCTGCATGAGCATTGAGGCATACCCCTTGTGCATACAGATTGCCTCCATAAGTACTTGGAGACTGATTTATTTCAGCTATTCAAGAAATTCCTAAATCAATCATTCACTGACTTTGAAAATAACTGAACAAAGACTCAGTGGACACACACAATAGAATATAGACTTACTTTTCAATAAGGTCACTAAATAAACAACCAGCACTGACAAAAACAACAATGGCAAGTGCCATATTGTTGGTATTGTTGTAGCTATTATTGTGGGGCTGGGTTAACATTCAGAGCTGAGAATTATTATTTAAAATTCTCAGTTACACATAAAAATTATTAGTCATGCAAAAAGAAAAAAAAAGAAAAGTGTGATTCTTATACAAAAAAAAAAAAAAGACAGCAGAAGTTGCCTGTGCTCTAGAGGGACTAGATATCAGATTTATCAGGTAGCTACTATAATTATGTTCAAAGAACTTCTTGATGAGTTATAGTGACAATATTTCATCAAAAGGTAATATTGGTAAAGAGAAAGAAATTGTGCGTGTGTGTGGGGGAGGAACCAAAGAGAATTCTGGAGAAGTAAAATAAATAAAATAAAAAGTTCACTAGAGGGGCTCATAGATTGGAGCTGGAAAGAACCAGCAAGTTTAAAGAGATCAATAGAGATTATGCAACCTGAAGGACAGAGAAGAAAAATAATGAAGAAAAATGAGCAAAGCTTCAGAAATGTGGGGTGACATTAAGTTTGCCTTTATAACTTTAAATATCTGTAATAAAAAAGGAGAAATTTCAAATCAATAACCTTACTTTCCACCTTGGGAATGTGCATAAAGAAGAGTATGCTAAACACAAAGCTAGCTAAAGAAAGAAAATAGTAAATAATAAATCTGAAATAAGTGAAACAGAGAACAGTAAAACAATGAAAAACTCAAAATATCAAAAGTTGATTAGTTGAAAAATCAGCAATATTGACAATAGACCGGACAAGAGAAGAGAGAAAATCCAAATGAATAAAATCAGGAAAGAATGAGGGGACATTAGTGGTGAAGAGTTGGGCTCCTGGTTAAAAACCTACACATGATCCTGCAGCTCTCAGGCCTAATGACAAGCAATTACAAAGGCTGTATGTGGGAAGCCTCATGGGGAAAGCTGTCTCCCGCAACCAAGGCATAGCACTATAGATCACTTCTTGCCTTCTATGTGCTTTAGCTAGTCTAATAATTAAACTGGCATGAGACAGATAAACAGGAAAGAAATAATTTTAATTTTGTACATGCAGGGGGCCCATAAAAATAAATAAGTGACCAAAGTAGGAAGATTGTATGTCTTCTAAGACAAGGAAACAATATATTTATGAAAAATTGACAAAGCAGAGAAGTTTAAGCTTGGGGTATTGAAAAAGTGAAGAAATAAGATTTGCCTTCTTGGACCTAAATACTCTATCTCTGGTGATAAAGATGCCTTGTAGCAATTATTCAAGAAAAAGTAGTAAAAGATATCTACTTTAGAGGAAGAATTAATTCTATTTGCCAGTGACCACTCATCTATAAAGAAAATTCTAATGAATTCACACACACACACACACACACACACACACACACAGAGAACCAATTAAGAAATGAGTTCATTAACTTTTCAAGCTAAAAGATTAATATACACAAATCAATTGTATTTCTACACATTAGCATTAAGTATCTCAATTATGGAAAAAATGAAAACATACTATTTACAAGAGCATTAAGAAGAATAAAAAAGCACTTAAAAAATTTTTTTTAAGATTTATTTATTTATTTATGATAGTCACAGAGAGAGAGAGAGAGGCAGAGACACAGGCAGAGGGAGAAGCAGGCTCCATGCCGGGAGCCTGACGTGGGACTTGATCCCAGGACTCCAGGATCGCGCCCTGGGCCAAAGGCAGGCGCCAAACCACTGAGCCACCCGAGGATCCCCACTTAAAATGTTTTTAACAGATAATTGCAATACTTGTACACTGAAAACTATAGGACTTTGCTGGAAGAAATCAAAGAGATAAGTATATAAAAAGAAATTCCATGTTCATGAATCAGAAAACTTTATTACTTAAAATTCCAGTAATTCCCTCATTGATCTAGAGATTCATTTCAGTCCCTATAGAAATCTCAGATAATTTTTCATTTTCAGAAATTTGACAAGCTCATCCTGACATTCGTGTGGAGATGTAAGGGAACCAGAATACTCGATACAGTCTTGAAAAGGAACAAATTTTGAGGACTAATACTTCATGATTTTAAAAATTACTACAATAATACAGTAATTGAGCCAGTGTTGTAATAATGTAAGTATAGGCAAATAGTTCATTGGAATAGAATTGAGATTCCAGAAATGAATCTTATACTTACGGTCAATTGACTTGACAAAGACGCCATAATAAGTCAATGGTAAATATGAGTCTTCTCAACAAATGTACTGAGAAAATTAGATATCGACACACAAGTAATGAAGTTGTATACCTTTCTCTCACCAAATACAAAACTTAACTTAGGTTTTACTTAATTGATTTACAGATTTTATATTCTTTATTTAGGTCCATTTTTTCATGGACCTAAATGTAAGAGCTAAAACTATTAAACTCCTAGAAGAAAATGTACAGATAAATCTTTCTGACCTTGAATTTGGTGATGAATCTTAGGCATAATACTAAAAGCACAGGCAAAAAGAAAACAAATAGATAATTTGGACAGCATTAAATTTGTGTGTGTCTGTACTTTAAAGTACATCATCAAAAAAGTGAAAAGACAAGCTAAAGAATAGGAGAAAATATTTATAAACCGTATATAATAGCAAGTTTGATCTAGGATGTATAAAGATCTCTTACAACTTAATGATAAAAGAATAAAATCCTAGGGCATCTGAGTGGCTCAGAGGTTCAGTGTCTGTCTGCTTTTGGCTCAGGGTGTGATCCCAGGTCCTGGGATCGAGTCCCACATAGGGCTCCTTGTAAGGAGCCTGCTTCTCTCTCTGTCTATATTTCTGCCTCTCCCTATGTGTCTCTCATGAATAAATTTAAAAAATCTTTAAAAAAGAACAATCCTAAATAAAAACAATGGGTTTGAATAGACACTTCTTGAAATAAGATATATAAATGTCAGATGAGCAACTGAAGTGTATTTCATACCAAAAAGAGATACAATTTGCACCAAGTAAAATAGATAAAATACAAAATATGGTCAGTAACAAATATTGATGAATCTGTGGAATAATTGGAAGCAATTACCTAATGGTAAGATTTATTTAAATGATGCAGCTACTTTGAAAAACAATTTTTTTTCCTCAAAATGTTAAAAATAAGAGTTATGACCTAGAAGTTTTGTTCCTATGTATGTACCCAAGAGAATTGAATGCACGTGCTCATTTAAAAACTTGTACATGAATATTTATAGCAGCAGCATTCATAATAGCCAAAAAGGAAAAACAACCCAAATGTTCATAAGCAGATGAATAGGTAAATAGAATATGATATATTCATATATTGAAATATTTTTCAGCCATTGAAAAAGGATAAATACTGATACATGCTATATAGTGGATGCATCTTGAAGATATAATGATAAGTAAAAAAAGCAAATCACAAAGATGGTGTGGTCCATATATTTGAAAAGTCCAGAAAATAGAGACTGAAAGTAGATGAATTGTTGCCTAGTTGGCATGTTTCCTTGTTCTCTACTTTGTTTTAACATGTGAGCTATCAATTACGTAGTAATTATGAGTAATAACTACCGATCCTCTTATAGGAATAGTAATATTAGAATACAGATGATGACAGAGACTTTTAAAGTACTTTAAGCATGAATTCATTATATCTTCATACTGCGGTATGAATTAGACACTGTTATCCCAAATCTGCAAATGAGGAAAGAGTACAAAATTGTTGGCTGTTTCCCAAGGTCACAAAGGTAGTAAATAACAAATTGAGGTTGATAATGAGGAAGTTTCATTCTAGGATCCTTTCCTTATATATTTCTTGAGAGTTTAATTTCATTCTTATATCCTAAACAATTTTTACATGCTGCTAATACTAACTTCTTTCCACTAGATCCGTAAGGAAATGAAAATCACTAGACATTCTATCATTAATGAGTAGATTTTTCCTAACAAAAATGAAATCCTTGAATTCTTTGTTTTCTACATCAAAAGTATCTATATTTTTTCAATCTCATACGTAACTATCAAACTTATAATTTTGTGTATAGTTATGAATTTATTGTAGTTATCCTAACAGAGGGAATGCAAAATTAGAAAGGCAATAAATATCAAAAAAATACTTCTGATGTAAGAAAAATCTGCATCACCAAATATTTGACGAGCTATGCTTTTACTTATGAGCAGCTCACATTATTCAGATGCTTAAGCATAAAATTTCTTTCTAAATGACTACATATAATTTCTATTCCAGTCTTCTGTTTCAAGTCTTCTGTTTCCAGTCTTTTTTTTCAGGAATTTTTTTTAATAGGTTCCATGCCCAGCATGGAGCCCAACATGGTGCTTGAATTCAGGGCCTTGACATCAAGACCTGAGCTGAGATCAAGAGTCAGACACTTAACTGGCTGAACCACCCAGGAGTTAATTCTTTTCTATTCCTCCCTCCATCCATTGCTCAAATCTCAGATTAATTCTCATTTTGTTCTCTAGTAAATTGTTTTTTTTTATTACTCTACCATCATAGACATTCATTTTAAGACCATCTTTTAAGATCATAATAGACATTCATTATTTTATTTCTACCACACATCAATCACTAATCCAGAATCTGTGGTTGTAAATTTAGAACTTGTTATGATTGGTTTTATGTGTTAACTTGGCTAGACTCTGGTATCCAGTTGTTTAATCAAACACTAATCCAGCTGCTGCCTTGGAGATATGTTGTAGATGTTGCTAATATCCATAATCAATAGACATTAAATAAAAGAGATCATCCTCCATAATGTGGTGCACCTTCTCCAATCAGTTGAAAGGTCTTGAAAGCAAACACTGAAGTTTCTCAGAGAAGAAGATATTCTACTTCATGACTGCACTATTAATCCTGCCTGAGTTTCCAACCTGACCTATGAATTTCCAACTTGCAAGCCCCATGTGAGCCAATTCCTTGCCATAAATCTTGCATACATATGTACATCTGTCTCATAATGGTCTGTTCTCCAGAAAGCCCTGATTAAGATGCTAATCTTTTTGCTTCACTTCATTTCATTCTACACATTTCAGAAATCAGGAAAATATTTTCATAAATGCAACTCTTGGTTAGCATTGCCTACATAATCTACTTGAAGAGCTCTATTGTTTTAATTTTCTTTTAAAATAACCCTTCCCTGGAAATAATTTTTCACATTTATAAGATATCGTAGATGACATCTTAGCCAAAGTCTTGTTAGATTGAATTTTACTACAAGTCTTAAAATACCTTGGGCTCCATCCATATAGTACAATAAACTACCATCAAGACACAGTTAATGTTAACCTGTAGGTATTCTCTGTTGTCTGGGCTTGAAACCACATCAGCATAAACTCAAAATTCAAATACTAGCATGTTAGACCATATTTTCTTATATAAAGATAATAATATTCCAATGCTTATTGTATATTTGGTTTTAATGTTACTTCTTTTTTTTTTTACTTCAAATCATCACAGCCATCATTTATTGTATTTAGTAACATACAAGAATGGTGTAATAAGAGTGATTAACATAAAGTCAGGTTGCCTCATTTCAATCTTGGTTTATCCGTTTATTAGCTTTGTAACATTTAGGAACTTTCTGAAATGTTCTTGACCTTGTGATTTTGTTTTGTTTTCTAATTTGCAAAATATGGTTTTGCTGTGGATGTTAGTTTGCAAATCATGTAGAATAGTACCTGGTCCAAAATAATTTCTCTGTAGATATTACTTACACTCATTATTCCATTGCTTTTCCTTGAAATATGTTCTTTTTCTGTCACATAGTCTTAACTTTAGTTGGTATGATTAGTGAAATTATCACTAAGAAATGGTACACTAAAACTTCAAACCTATAGATTAAAATATTGTTGTGAACTCCTAAGTCTCTTCAGATTTCTACAATCTTAAATTCAAACAAAAATACATTATTGTACATTATACTCTTGTGTATATGCTGTAGGCAATATATCTTTTTCAATACAGACATAGCCTGTCAATTGATGTTATCCAAGCTGTTGTGTTAATTCTCACTGAACCAATGGTATAATAAAGCAAAATGTCAAGTGCCCGGAAGAAGCAGAGTTAGGGAACAAAAATATGAGTACAAGATCATGATTAGCAATTATGTCATTATAATTGTACCTGATTTATGAAAATGCTCATGTGAAATACTGGTCTTTGAGAGAAATATGTATTTCCAAATAGTATAGCAAATTATAAAATTATGTAGTTTTTTCTATGATTAAATTATTGAGAAGATTTAACAGGGTTTGAGCAGCATGTAAGAGAAGCAGTTAATAAATTACAACAAAATGCAAAATCAGAAAAGTTTGTTGTTTCCCCTAGAAAAGGAGAACTTCTCCATATTTGAGATCATAAATTGACAGTTTGTCTTTTACCTTCAATTCTCATATCATCTTTTGTTTTCCATCTTTGCATTTCTTTGTTTCATGCAACAAAGCTCATGCATTTAACCCTTATTAAGACCACAGTTAGAGAGGGGGTCAGGGCATGACAGGAATGTTATCACTCAACGTAGGCCTAAAATATTAATTTCATTTTTTCAACTTCAACCCAAAATATATAAACTACAAAACAAAATAGTTGTACATGGCTGTACTCATTTCTCTTCACTAAAGATGTTTTTTTTAACAAATATTGAACACCTGCCAAGTAGTGGCTATAATTCTTTTTTTTTTTTTTTTTTAGTGGCTATAATTCTATTCAAATTATTACACTGGTTAGTCTGGGCATTCTGTCTTTCCATATAAACTTTAGAATTAGTTTGTAGATATCCACAGAGTAATTTTGTGAAATTTTAATTGGGATTGCATTGAATCTTTAAAGTTGAGAATAACTGGTATCTTTAAAATATTGATACTTCTGATTTAAAAAGTAGAATATCTTTCTTATTACATCATCCAGGACTTCTTTCATCAAATTTTTAGTTTTATCATATATATATTGAATACATTTTGTTAGATTTACATATAAGCATTTTTGGGGGGTACTAATATAAATTGTGTATGGGTTTAGTTTTAAAATTCCAATTGCTCTTTGCTGGTGTACATGAAATTGATTGATTAACTTTGTATATTAACCTTGAATCTGGCAATCCCACTTAGTAATTTCAAGAGTTTTTTAAATCTTTGGGATTTTCTACATAGGCATGATATCATATGAACAGATTAAATTGTGTATCTTTTTTTTTAATTTTTATTTATTTATGATAGTTACAGAGAGAGAGAGGGAGGCAGAGACACAGGTAGAGGGAGAAGCAGGCTCCATGCACCGGGAGCCCGATGTGGGATTCGATCCTGGGTCTCCAGGATCGCGCCCTGGGCCAAAGGCAGGCGCCAAACCACTGCGCCACCCAGGGATCCCCTAAATTGTGTATCTTTTTTCGCAATCTCCAAACCTATTTCATTTTCTTGTCTTATTGAATTATCTTGGAGTTACAGTACAACGTTGAATAGGAGTGGTAAGAGGGAACATACTTGTCAGGTTCCCTATCTCACACAGAATTATCTTATTTTCACCATTAAGTATGCCGTACTTTTTTATTTTTTATTTTATTTTTTGTATATTTTTATTTTTATTTTTATTTTTTGTATATTTATTTATAGATTTTGTATATTTTATTTTATTTTTATTATTGTATATTATTTATTGTATATTTTTATTTTTTGTATATTTTGTATATTTTATTTTGTATATTTTATATTTTATTTTTTGTATATTTTATATTTTATAATCAGGTACAATTATAATGACATAATTGCTAATCATGATCTTCTACTCATATTTTTGTTCCCTAACTCTGCTTCTTCCAGGCACTTGACATTTTGCTTTATTATACCATTGGTTCAGTGAGCCGTACTTTTTTATTTTTTATTTTATTTCTTGTATATTTTATTTTATTGTATATTTTGTATATTTTTATTTTATTTTTTGTATATTTTTATTGTATATTTTATTTATTGTATATTATATATTGTATATTTTGTATATTTTATATATATATTATTTTTTGTATATTTGTATATTTTATATTTTTTATTTTATTTTTTGTATATTTTTATATGATTTACCAACATATAGCATAACACCCAGTGCTCATCCCATCAAGTGGCCCCTCAGTGCCCGTCACCCAGTCACACCACCCCACAGCCCACCTCCCTTTCCACAACCCCTTGTTCGTTTCCCAGAGTTAGGAGTCTCTCATGTTCTGTCACACACACTGATATTTCCCACTCATTTTCTCTCCTTTCCCCTTTATTCTATTTCACTATTTTTTTATATTCCCCAAATGAATGAGACCATATAATGTTTGTCTTTCTCCGATTGGCTTACTTCACAGGCATAATAACCTCCAGTTCTATACATATTGAAGCAAATGGTGGGTATTTGTCGTTTGTAATGGCTGACTAATATTCCATTGTATACATAGACCACATCTTCTTTATCCATCCATCTTCTGATGAACACTGAGGCTCCTTCCACAGTTTGGCTATTGTGGACATTGCTGCTATAAACATTGGGATGCAGGTGTCCTGCTGTTTCACTGCATCTGTATATTTGGAGTAAATCCCCAGCAGTGCAATTGCTGGGTCATCGGGCAGATCTATTTTTGACTCTTTGAGGAACCTCCACACAGTTTTCCAGAGTGGCTGTACCAGTTCACATTCCCACCAACAGTGTAAGAAGGTTCCCCCATTCTCCACATCCTCTCCAACATTTGCTTCTTGTCTTGTTAATTTTCACCATTCTGACTGGTGTGAGGTGGTATCTCATTGTGGTTTTGATTTGTATTTCCCTGATGGCCAGTGATGTGGAGCATTTTCTCATGTGCGTGTTGGCCATGTCTATGTCTTCCTTTGTGAAATTTCTATTCATGTCTTTTGCCCATTTCATGATTGGATTGTTTGTTTCTTTGCTGTTAAGTTTAATAAGTTCTTTATAGATCTTGGATAAGAGCCCTTTATCTGATATGTCATTTGCAAATATCTTCTCCCATTCTGTAGGTTGTCTTTTAGTTTTGTTGACTGTTTCTTTTGCTGTGCAGAAGCTTTTTATCTTGATGAAGTCCCAATAGTTCATTTTTGCTTTTGTTTCTCTTGCCTTCATAGATGTATCTTGCAAGAAGTTGCTGTGGTCAAGTTCAAAAAGGGTGTTGCCTGTGTTCTTCTCTAGGATTTGGATGGAATCTTGTCTCACATTTAGATCTTTCATCCATTTTGAGTTTATCTTTGTGTATGGTGAAAGAGAGTGGTGTAGTTTCATTCTTCTGCATGTGGATGTCCAATTTTCCCACACCATTTATTGAAAAGACTGTCCTTTTTCCAATGGATAGTCTTTCCTGCTTTGTTGAATAGTAGTTGAACATAGAGCTGAAGGCCCATTTCTGGGTTCTCTATTCGTTCCATTGTTCTATGTGTCCGTTTCTGTGCCAGTACCACACTGTCTTGATGACCACAGCTTTGTAGTGCACCTTGAAATCTGGTATTGTGATGCCCCCGGCTCTGGTTTTCTTTTTCAATATTCCCCTGGGATCTTTTCTGATTCCACACAAATCTTAAGATGACTTATTCTGTCTGAAGAAAGTCCATGGTATTTTGATAGGGATTGCATTAAAAGTGTAAATTGCCCTGGGTAGCCATGGCTAGTTTATATAGTTTGTTTTTTTCACAATATTAATTCTTCCAATCCATAAGCATGGAATATTTTTCCATCTCTTTGTATCTTCCTCAATTTCTTTCAGAAGTGTTCTATAGTTTTTAGGGTATAGATCCTTTACCTCTTTGGTTAGGTTTATCCCTAAGCATCTTATGCTTTGGGGTGCAATTGTAAATGAGATTGGCTTCCTAATTTCTCCTTCTTCAGTCTCTTTGTTAGTGTATAGAAATGCCACTGATTTCTGGGCATTGATTTTGTATCCTGCCATGTTACCAAATTGCTGTATGAGTTCTAGGAATATTGGGGTGGAGTCTTTTGCGTTGTCTATGTAGAGTATCATGTCATCTACGAAGAGGGAGAGTTTGACTTCTTCTTTGCCAATTTGAATGAATGCCTTTTATTTCTTTTTGTTGCCTGATTGCTGAGGCTAGGACTTCCAATACTATGTTGAATAGCAGCGGAGAGAGTGGACATCCCTGTCATGTTCCTGAGCTTAGGGGAAAGGCTCCCAGTGTTTCTCCATTGGGAATGATATTTGCTGTGGGCTTTTCATAGATGGCTTTTAAGATGCTGAGGAATGTTCCCTCTAACCCTACACTCTGAGGAGTTTTGATCAGGAATGGATGCTGTATTTTGTCAAATGCTTTCTCTGCATCTATTGAGAGGATCATATGGTTCTTGTGTTTTCTCTTGTTGATATGCTCTATCACGTTGATTGTTTTATGAGTGTTGAACCAGCCTTGCATCCTGGGAATAAATCCCACTTGATCATGGTGTTGGATCTTATTGGCTAGTAACTTCTTGAGAATTTTTGCATCTGTGTTCATCAGGGATATTGGCCTATAATTCTCCTTTTTGGTGGGGTCTTTGTCTGGTTTTGGAATTAAGGTGATGCTGGCCTCATAAAAGAAGTTTGGACGTAGTCCGTCCTTTTCTATATTTCAGGATAGCTTTAGTAGAATAGGTATTGTTTCTTCTTTAAACGTTTGATAGAATTCCCCTGGGAAGCCATCTGGCCCTGGAGTTTTGTGTCTTGGGAGATTTTAATGAATGCTTCAATTTCCTCCCTGGTTATTGGCCTGTTCAGGTTTTTTATTTCTTCCTGTTCCAGTTTTGGTAGTTTGTGGTTTTCCAGAAATGTGTCCATTTATTCTAGATTGTCTAATTTATTGGCATATAGCTGCTATTAATATGTTTTTAAAATCATTTGTATTTCCTTGGTATTGGTTGTGATCTTTCCTTTTTCATTCATGATTTTATTAATTTGAGTATTTTCTCTTTTGTTTTTAATAAGGCTGGCTAATGGCTTATCTATCTTATTAATTTTCAAAGAAGCAACTCCTGGTTTTGTTGTTCTGTTCTACAGTTCTTCTGGTCTCGATTTCATTGAGTCTGCTCGAATTTTTATTAACTCTCTTCTGCTGGGTGTAGGTTTTATTTGCTGTTCTTTCTCAAGTTCCTTTAGGTGCAAGGTTAGCTTGTAAGTTTGAGTTTTTCCCAGTTTTTTGAGGGATGCTTGTATTGCGATGTATTTCCCTCTCAGGACTGCTTTTGCTGTATCCCAAATCTTTTGAATGGTTGTATCTTCATTCTTATAGTTTCCATGAATCTTTTTTAATTCTTCTCTAATTTCCTGGTTGACCCTTTCATCTTTTAGCAGGATGGTCTTTACCCTCCACGTGTTCGAATTTCTTCCAAATTTCTTCTTGTGATTGAGTTCAAGTTTCAAAGCATTATGGTCTGAAAATATGCAGGGAAAATTCCAATCTTTTGGTATCAGTTAAGACCTGATTTGTGACCCAGTATGTAGTCTATTCTGGAGAAAGTTCCATGTGCCCCTGAGAAGAATGTGTATTCATTGCGTTTGGATGTAAAGTTCTGTAAATATCTGTGAACTCCATCTGGTCAGTGTATCACTTAAAGCTCTTGTTTCTTTGGAGATGTTGTGCTTAGAAGCCCTGTCATTTGCAGAAAGTGCCATGTCAAGTCTCCCAGTAGTAGTGTATTATCATCTAAGTATGTCTTAACTTTGGTTATTAATTGATTGATATACTTGGCAGCTCCCACATTAGGGGCATAAATAGTCATGATTGTTAGGTCTTCTTGTTGGATAATAGATCCTTTAAGTATGATGTAGTTTCCTTCTTTATCTCTTTGGGATACACCTTAATTTATCTGATATGAGGATGGCTACCCCTGCTTTCTTTTGAGGACCATTTGAATGGTAAATGGTTCTCCAACCTTTCATTTTCAGGCTGTTGGTGTCCTTAGGTCTAAAATGAGTCTCAGGAATCCCTGGTTGGCTCAGCGGTTTAGTGCCTGCCTTTGGCCCAGGGTGCGATCCTGGAGACCCAGGATCGAGTCCCGCATGGGGCTCCTGGCATGGAGCCTGCTTCTCCCTCTGCCTCTCTCTCTCTTTCTCTGTGTGTGTGTGTGTCTTTCATGAATAAATAAATAAAATATTTGTAAAAAAATAAAATAAAATGAGTCTCTTGTAGACAGTAAATAGATGGGTGTTGCTTTTTTATCCAGTCTGAAACCCTGTCTTTTGATGGGATCATTTAGCCCATTCATGTTCAGAGTTACTATTGAAAGATATGAATGTAGTGTCATCATAATATCTACTCAGTCCCTGTTTTGGTGTATTGTTTCTTTGGGCATCCTCTTTCTTTTACAGAGTCTTCCTTAATATTTCTTGCAGAGCTTGTTTGGTGGCCTATCTTGGAAGCTCTTTATCTTTCCTATTCTGAATGAGAGCCTTGCTGGACAAAGTATTCTTGGCTGCATGTTCTTCTCATTTAGGACCCTGAATATATCCTGCCAGCCCTTTCTGGCCTGCCAGGTCTCTGTGGAGAGGTTTGCTGTTAATCTAATACTTTTCCCCATATAAGTTAGGGGTCTCTTGTCTCGTGCTGCTTTAAGGATTTTCTTTTTATATATGGAATGTGCAAGTTTCACTATTAAATGTTGAGGTGCTGAATGTTTTTCATTGATGTTAGGGGATACCTCTCTGTCTCCTGGATCTGAATGCCTGTTTGCCTTCACCAAATTAGGGAAGTTCTCAGCTATGCTTTGTTCAAATATGTTTTCTGGCCCTGTGCCTCTTGTCACCCTCTGGAACCCCAATTAAAGGTAGATTTTTCCTTCTGAGGCTGTCATTTATTTCCCTTAACCTTTCCTCATGGTCTTTTAATTGTTTTTTCTATTTTTTTCCTCAGCTTCCTTCCTTGCCATCAACTTGTCTTCTATGTCACTTACTCTTTCTTCTACCTAATTAACCTTTGTCATTAGGATCTTCAGTTTGAATTGCATCTGATTTAATTGATTTTTAATTTTGGCCTGATTCGATCTAAATTCTGCAGTCATGAAGTCTCTCAATTCCTTTTGCTTTTTTCCAGAGACAAACTGTGCTTTATAACTGTGCTTCTGAATTGGCTTTCTGACATCAAATTGCAATCCAAATTCTGTAACTCTGTGGGAGAGAGTGTTGTTTCTTATTCTTTCTTTTGTGAAGAGTTCTTCCTTCTAGTCATTTTGCTCAGTGCAGAGTGGCCGTATGAGTGGGCTGCGTCAAGAATATCAACCACGACCTAAGAACATTTCACTTTAGATGATTTTGCCAATGTCAGAGACCAGAAATTGAAAACAAAGATCAGAACAAAATAAAACAAAAGGACCACTAAATTGAAAAAAACAATTTTAAATCCAAGTAGTAAAAAATAAAAGGCCAGGAATCCTAAAGAAGAGAAAAAAAGAAAAAAGAAAAAGAAAAAGGAGAAGAAAAAAAGTGGGGGGACTGGGAGATAGTGCTGGTGAAGTTGTAGTCTACCTGAGGGGTTGTAGAGGGTGAGCCTCTTGTTTCTGAGTATATTAAGTTCTGTATGTTAAAAGATGCTCAGTCTCAAATTTATATAAACCAGAAATACTTGTAGAGGGCCCCAACATTGACCACCAAAACATAGATAAAAGAGGGGGACAGAATGGGAATGAGGAACCTCACAGAATGAACCAGCATGGTATATCACTTGGTTCTGTGTGCATGCTGGTCATGTTTTAGGCGATATCAACTTCCACCATTGTAGAACAAAATGAGGCAGAGAAAACAAAAAATACAAAACAAATATATCTTGTATATCTCCCAAAATTAAGTTGAGTATGTTGAAGGGAATCTAGAAGTGGAAAATATATCTAGAACCTGTTATTGTAGAAATATGAAAGTCAAAAAGGAAGAATCTTAAAAGTGAAGAGGTGGTATAATATTGTAGTTACTGTGGGAAAAGAGAAAAAAAATAGGAAATTTACAGTCTGATATATAACTGCATTGTACTGAAAAAAAAAAAAAAAACGAGGGGTACCCTCTGATTCTATATACTATAAATCCCTTGACTTCCCAAGGAGCTTTCTGTCGCTGTTCGGTGGAGAACTTGCTCTTCCCTGTCCTTCCAGCTGGTCTCCTGGGGAAGGGGCCTGCTGTGCTGATTCTCAGGTGTGTGCACCTGGGGGAGCTGCCCCCGCCCTCGGGTACTAGGCTTAGTGGGAGCTGTTTATCCTGTGAGGCCCCTGTTCCCTGGTGGCCCCACTCTGTCTCAGGCACAGAAAGTATTAGATTTTCCCCCGGAGGAAAAACAACACTGGCAGAGGCCAGGTCCCCAGCCCTGGAGTCAGCTCCTACAGTAACTACCGCAGTCTCCCAGGCTGCACTGGCCTGGATGCTCCCGGTAGGGGGCGCCGGGTGGCAGGAGCATCCTCCCTGTCCTGTGCCCTCCCTGCCTCGCCCGTCCCGGGGGGACCGCAGGATCCTGGGCTGTGTCCCCTGGGGCCCTGGGCTGCTCCAGAGGCACTGCCGGGCGCTGCTCTAGCCCTTTGCGGAGACGGGCCCACTGTCTGCGGTGTGCTCCACATCCCCACCCCCTCACCCCCCCACACCCCCACCCCCCGCACCTCCTCTGTTAGTGACTCCAGGAAACTGGAGGCTCCACCGCCGCTCCTGCCGTTCTGCCTGAGTGCCCTGCTGAGCACCTTTCCCTCCGGGAAGAATCCGGTGTGGATTTCTATGGTTCCCGCTTCTCTGGGGCTGGGCTGTCCTGTCCCCAAGGCCACCCGGCCTTAGCCTGGTTCCTTGTGGGGCCCCTCCCCCTACTTGATTCTTTTTTAATTTTTTTTTTCCGCCTTCCTACCTTGTTAGAAGTGAAAACTCTTCTCTCTGTAGCTTCCCAGCTGTTCTCTCTTTAAATCTCAGGTTGAATTTGTAGGTTTTCAGGATGATTTGAAAGTTATCTAGGTAAGTTGGTGGGGCCAGGTGAGCTGAGGCCCCTACTCCTCTGCCATCTTGCCCCGCCCTCATGATGTACTTTTTTTTTTATGATGTACTTTTTAAAAACCATTAGGTATGCTGTTTATAGAGGTTCTTCTGTCAAATAGAGAAATTAGATTCCTCTCTTTCCTAGTTGGAAAGCTGTTGAGCTGAGTGATAAGTTTTTTTGTTTTTGTTTTTGTTTTTTTTTTATTTATGAGGGGGGGTGGGGTGCAGAGGGAGAAGCAGGCTCCATGCAGGGAGCCCGTCGTGGGACTCGATCCCGGGCCTCTAGGATCACACCCTGGGCCCAAGGTGGCACTAAACCGCTGAGCCACCCAGGCTGCCCTGAGTGATAAATTTTAGGGAGAAAAGTAAAGCAAGAGGGAAAACTTTAACAAAAATTAAAACGAACAAAAAACAAAACTAGTGTCTTTAGGAAATCTTCTCTGAGAAGTAAAATTTGAAACTCAGATGAAAGGAGTGAAAATGCTACATCAAGATATGGTAGATTATTCCAAAGAAAAGGAACTGAACATATAAAAATCCTCACATGTAATGAATTTAATTGGGTATTGAGAAAATTTTATTTAATCTTTTTTCATTTATCTCCTTTGCTAATTCATTTTCTTTGAGATGAAATCTTCTTTGGATTTGGTGCTTCTCTTTTTTTAAAAGATTGATTTGCTGCATCCAAAGGAGAAATTCTTCTTTTCTTGTGGTACATGCAGGGCCTTAGTATTTTTGTTAAACTCTGGTGGTGGAGTAAGAGGATTGGATTTGCAGCTGGCTCAGGGTGTCAAGAGAGGAATGTCTCAGATATGCTCCTCAAATAAGTAGGGCACTATCCTGCTTCTCTTATTTAACCAAAATAAAACAAACAACACTAAAACATGTAGAACTCTTTGTGATTAGAACTTCAATTTCAAGAATGTTTTTTGTTACTCAAACTCAAAGATTAAAAATTCCTTTTTTTTTGAGATGTGTATTAGTTTCTTATTGCTGCTGTAAAAAATACTGCAAATTAAGTGGCCTAAAGCACTACTATATATATATAGTATATATATATATATATACTATATACATATATATATATATTGCTATTTTACATTTTTGGAGGTCAGAAGTCTGAAATAGATTTTATGAAAGTAAAACTACTCAAGGTGTAGGCACAACTAAATTCTTTTTGCAGACTGAGGGAAAATATATTCTTTGCCCTTTCCAGTTTCCAGAGGCTACTTGAATTTATGATCATATTGATACAACCTATGGTTTTGTCATCACCTCTCTTCTGACTCTCCTGCCTTTCTCAATCACTAGAAGAACCCATAATTATACTGGGCCATATGGAAAATCCAGGATAAACTCTTTATCCTTATGCCTACCACAAGACTTGACAAACTTTCCAATTTGTTCCTTCATTTATTAGCTGACCAACTGTGCCTAGCTAACTCATTCTCATGCTCTCTGCTACTTCATGTATTATTTCCAGACTTTACTTAATGTGAACTTATTTTTATGTCCTTTTTTTTCCACCTGCTTTATTGGGTCCATTAATTCTTCACTGCTCAGATCTTTCTAGTTTTAAAATGGTGAAATAAATTAACTTTTTATTTTTATATGTAGTCATTTATTCCAATAGAACTTTGAAAGAGAAAGGTGCTAAAAATGTGTATATCATAAACCATCTTGAGTAGGAAGATAGTACATTTGACATGGTAAAAAAAGAGCTTTATTGAAAAAACTTCTCAATTATCTTGAATATGATACGGAAAAGATTTCAGAGAGATTAGGTAAAGGTGTTATTTCAGAACTTTAAATGGATTTACCTTTGATTATAAGTATTTCTGAAAATCAATCTCCTGCTAGATAATATGTACAACTTTTGTTCTTATAACTTAAGATGACTTTAAATGAATGCTATGGATTTCCATATAACATTTGCTGTATCTGATTTTGAAATTAACATAGAAAAAGCATTATTCAGGGATATATTGTTGTAGTCTCTGATGCATCAGCATTTCACA
The DNA here is from genome assembly GCF_011100685.1 of Canis lupus familiaris. Classification (NCBI taxonomy): domain Eukaryota; kingdom Metazoa; phylum Chordata; class Mammalia; order Carnivora; family Canidae; genus Canis; species Canis lupus. Next base: position 1,892,700 of record NC_049250.1, on the reverse strand, counting down.
TGCATACCCACACAGACATCCTTCAGAAAGCTCTATCATTTATATAAAGTTCATGGATAATCTTTCACTTTTACTGTCTTTAGAATTCAGTATCTTTAAGTGAAGCCTATAACTCTATGTGGCATGGACCAGTCTATTTCTATGAAATATTTTGTTTGTTTATTAATTTAAACAACTGCCACTAACTGACAGGAGCTATTTTTCAAAAACACTATTGCTTTGTGTCTTTGCCCTTGTGTCTCAAAATAGCAAAATAACAAATAATCAAGGAATTCCCAACACCGTATCAATATCTTTGCAACACTTTTATATATTACTGCTTGAGAATCTATATATCTATCATAACACTTTTTAAGTGAGATGAATAGAACAGTTATCATCATCAATTCATCCCGTTTTAGTCCTCCATTCTTTTGATAGGAGAATACATATTTACTGTTGAAAACTGCTTCCATTGGGTTTACATGAAAAGAACCCAATTTCCACATTATCTCAGGTATATATGTATGATCCAACCCTTGCCAACCAAATGATCCCATAGTGCTAGATTCCAAAATTGTTTTGACAATCATTAGAAAACCTAATTAGAAATTGAGGGGAAAAAATAATTTAAAAAAATTTAAAAAAAGAAAAAAGAAAGAAATTGAGGGGAATGTCTAAGACTTCTGTGGGTTTGGAAGGCAATATAAACCTATAGGAGTGATTGCCTTCTTTTTGTCTCATATGATAGATTTTTTGATAATAAATCCAGGACTAAGTAGTGAAGAGAGAAGATACAATGGAGACACAGATTTCTGGTTTTATCATTTGAAACCCTAAATCTGTCTCTTCATGAAAATTCACAACTTGAATCTCCTGATTTAATGATTTAATAAATGCCCTTTTGTGTGTGAGAGCTAGTTTGAAGATGAATTTCTTTCACTTGCATCTGAAATAGAATTTTCTAATAGAATTGATAGTTGTAATTGTGGTTACAAGCTTGACACTAAAATTGAGATTCAATTGAGCTGAAATGTCATGGATGGCAGTAAGAATTCCCTCCCCCTGGCTATGAGTTGGACATAATCTTAAGTGATGGCAAAGCAACTGGTAAAACTGTTGTCTAGTAGCTCTTATGACTGAGATAATGTGCAAATCTAGCCGACAATTTTAATCCTAGATTGAAATTTCAATTTTATATTTAGATTCCAGACTATAGATTTGGATTTCAATTCTAGATTTATATCCTAGATTGATTTTAGATCCGAGCTAATTCTAGCTTGGAAAGGACGAATGAATTACCCTCAATAATCTGTGAAACAGAAGAGGGATTATTAAAATGAAAGCAAAGGAGATTAATGTGCCTACAGGAGCAGTACAACAAGGCATAATTTTAAAAGACTAAAACCCTTAGGGTTTCGATCAATGGCTACACTTTTTAATAGCAATTTTTAATAGAACATACAACTATGAATACGGAATTTTTGAGCTCTCAAATATTTTTTTCTATATTTCTCAGGTCTTAAGTATAAAATGCATCAAACACAATTGTTTGTTGTGGAAATTGCATAAGAAATATTTGTAACTTCTGAATTATAAAATATATATCTTCTATATTATAAAATATATCTCCCTTCCAGATAATTAAATCTTCTTTCTCTTCCTTTTTAAAATATTTTTTAAGACTATTTATTTGAGAGAGTGAGCAAGACAGAGCACAAATGGGAGGAGGAGCAGAGTAAGAGGGAGAAACAGATTCCTCGCTCAGCAGGGAGCCTGATATGGAGCTCAGTTTTTGTCATAGAACTGAATGCATTGAATGGTTTACTCAACAGCCATTCACTATATGATGGAAATCAGAAACCCATCACATAGTTCTGATTTCTTAACTGATTTCCATCAAGACAAATAAGCTGAATTCTGTTTCCAAAGCAGCTATAAACAACTAAGTGTAGACATTAAGCATGTCTAGAGCTTCCTAGGTAGCCTTTTTCTTTTCCCCTGGGCTAAAGGAGGGAGAAGTGTAAAAAGTACCAGTCTCTTTTGAATTTATCTGTCTCCTGCTTTTGATAACAGTTACAGAGAAATGAGGCCTGCAACTTTAACAGCTAACGTGATGCAAGAAAGCAACAAACTAGAGAATGAAAGGCAACCTTCCCAGGATAGTGGAATAGTAGAACAGAGAACCTGAATGTCTTTGAACCTACTCAAGCCACTTAATGAAGCCATGACTTTTATTTAACATCTTGCTATTAAGTAATTAATGGTCTTGTGACCACGTGTCTTTTTATTTCAATAAAAGAAACTATAATTCATCTGTCCCCTCATTTAAATTTTTTTCTTATTCTGACAAAACACATTATTATTAACAGGCAAATAGACATTTAAAGAATATATGCAAGTATATTATTCTTCCTGCACCTGATTTTTAGATATTGAAAATTGGAAAGTTGAAAATTAAAACCTAGATATAATTTTGGTCTTTTTTTCCATCCCTATGGTATATCTCCTATTCTCTGGAAAATCATTTAAGTTTATTATCTCCGGTTGCATTCCACCCCTCCCAATGAATAATTAGTTCCCCCAACATGTTTCATCTTGATGAGGGGCACCATTTAAAATATCAGGCTAAATCAGAAAATACATAAATACAGAATATAATGTTTTAGCAATTTGTAATCTTCCTAAAGTAAAAAATCAATAATATAGATGCACTTGATACCTCAAGATTTACTTTAGGAGTTATTTTGATGCATGCATTTGTGATTCAAAATAGTCCTTTTTTTTCATAATAAACAGAAAGGAGGCATTCAATGTATATTTCTTCTAAGGGCTTGTCTTCTGCCTAGTATTTTTATGTGATGCATAACATTATGAATCATATTTCCACTGTTTATTTTAATCTCATCCTTTCTGAAATCAACATAGGAGTTTTGGTTTGATGATGCCAATTTATCCAACTTTTATATAGTAGAATATTTGGGGATACTATATTAAGCCCATAAAATTATATATACATGTTTTGGAAAGTCATAACATATTCTGGAAATCTAAGGAAATTCTGGAAAGTATAAGAAATATAATACAAATATAGGTAAGTTTTTATGCAAATAAATACCTTTATTGAAAACAATTGCACTCTAAATGTGCATATATTTATATTTATTTGTATTAAATTATTACGAGCAACTTGAATAGTTTACTATGATTCTTTTAAAATATATAGGATCTAGAACATTGAAACTCTATAACCATGTCTGTCAGGCCTTTCCCATTTTGACAGGTCAATTTAAATAACTTATATGAAAGCATTTTGAAAAATGTAGACCAGTTTTTCCTATTTTTTAAAAGTACAGCAGGCAAGAGAAAATTTCTCTATTTCACTACTCTTATGTTTTACTGGAAGTTATCATTTTGTTTAACAAACATTTATTGAGCACATACAATGATCAAAAAAGGCATTTCCTAACAACATTGTAGTCAACTATACTTCAATAATAAAAATTTAAAAATAATAAAGTTAAACGTACACTCAAAAACAGGCATTACCCCTTGCGGGATATAAAAAGATAATATTTCTCTGCATATTTTATATGGAGATATCATGGCATAGTGAAAGGAGAGAAGACTTTGGAACCAGACAGAACTGGGTTGACATTTGCTAGCTGCTTGACCTGAGGAAGGGGGACTGGGTGCTTAAACTTCCTCGGCCATCTTTTTTCATTTATAAAATGAGACTAATGCCTATCTCACAGTGCTCTGATGAAGTTTCCTTGTTTTTCTTTTTGGTTTTTGTTTGTTTGTTTGTTTGTTTTAGAGAGAGCGTGCATACAAATGAGAGAGGTGATGGGTGGAGAAGGGGCAAGAGGAAGAGAAAGAGAGAATTTTAAGCAGGCTTCACACCAAGTCGGGAGCCTGAAATGGGGCTCAATCTCACCACCCTGAGATTATGACCTGAGCCCCGATCAAGAGTGGGATGCTTAACAGACTGAGCCACCCAAGTGGCTCCGAGGAGTTTTAAATGAGGCTTGCACACAAAAAGCCCAATATAATGTTTTGTATAATTGCCTCCAAAATGTGATTTAAAAAAAAAAAATGACTGTCTTTTTTCCATGAAAGATAAAAATCTACCTCCTTGGAGACACTGTTTGTGGAAGAATAGTGTTGGGAAGGTGTGGGAAAGTGAGCAGCAAGGCGGGACAGCTTGCAGTTTGATCTGATTCCTTGAGAAATTCTCACATCCCTGCTCTACCCTATGTCTAGGTTTCTGCTTCCAATGATCAAGATCTATCCTTGGCTTCACAGATCACAGGGAAGCCTTGGCTGACAATAATAACTTGTCAGACTTTGTTGTACACCTACTACTTACCAAGCATTATGCTAAACAGTTTACATTCATTAATTTAATTAACACTGAGTTGAGAACTATTAATAATCTCAATTGGTGAGTCGGTGGAGATAGAGAGAAATTCAGTAACTGGAACAATATTACACAATTGTACCCAGGCAATCCAGCTCAAAGCTTGTCTGTCTTTTTACTTATTTTATTGTTTTATTTTTAACATTTGCTTTTAAGACATTTTTTCTGGTTACGAAATTTTCATTATACAAACATTTTTTCTTTCATTTAAAATTAAAAGAGTTATTTTCCAGCTTTAGTGAGATGTAATTGACATGTAATATTGTGTAAGCTTAAGGTGTACAAAGTATTGACAAAATTATATACTGCAAATATTATCACCATATATGAGCTAAAACTTTCATTATGACACAATTAGCATTTTTTGTGGTGAAAGTATTTAAGATCTAATCTCTTAGCAATTTTCAAGTATATATTATAGTATTATTAACCATAATCACAATGTTATACATTTAGATACCAGCACATACTCATTTTATAATTGGAAATTTGTACTCTGAACCAGCATCTTCCCATTTCCCTTCACCCCCGAAACCTTGGTAACTTCCATTCTACCTCGTGTTTCTAGCAGTTTGTTTGTTTTTTTTTTTTTTTAGATTCCATTCCACATAGTAGTGATATTATATTGTATTTGTCTTTCTTTATCTGACCATATTACACTTAGCATAATGTCCTTGCAGTCTGTCCATGTTGTCGCAAATGCATAATTACCTGATTTTAATGGCTAATATTCCACGTATATATGTCTACCACTTCTTTATGCATTCATCTGCATATCTAGCTACTACAAAGAATGCTATGACAAACAAGGCAGTGCAGATAACTCTTCAAGACTGTTTCCATTTTCCTTGGATAAATACCCAGCAGTGGTTACTGGATCATATGGTAGTTCTACTTTTAATTTCTTAAGAAAACTCCGTACTAGTTTCGTAGTAGCCATTCACAATCCCCAAAACAGTGCACAAGTGTTCCCTTTTCATTATATCCTTGTCAACACCTATTACTTGTCTTTTTAATGATAGTCATTTTACCGGGTGTAAGGTGATATCCTCTTGTGATTTTGATTTGTATTTCCTTGATGCTTAATAATAATAAATACCCTTTCATATATCTTGGTCCATTTTATGTCTCCTTAGGAAAAATGTCTATTCCGTTCTTTTACTCAGTTTTTAATTGGATTGTTTATTTTTCTATTGAGTTATATGAGTCATTTATATATTTTGGATATTAAGTCCTTATCAGATATAAGATGTGAAAATATTTTCTCCTATTTTAGTAGGTTGCCTTTTCATTTTGTGAATGATTACCTTTGCTGTGCAGAGGTTTTTTTTAGTTTAATGTAGTCCAAAATGTTTATTTTATTTTATTTTATTTTATTTTATTTTAATTTGCTTTTGGTGTCAAACCCAAGCAATCATTGTCAAAACCTGTATTATTCTAAGAGTTTTATGGTTTTAAGTCTTATGTTCAAGACATTAATCCACTTTGAGTTGATTTCTGTGTATAGTATAGGATAAGGATTTAGCTGCTGTTGATTTTTTTTTTTTTTTTTTTTTTTTTTTGCGTGTCGCTCTCTTGTTATCCCAACACCATTTAAGAACAGACCATCCTTTTCTCATTGTAATATTCATGGTTTTCTTGGCTCTCTGTTCTGTTCCATTGATCTGTTTCCCTTTATGCCATTACCATACTATTTTGATTACCATAGCTTTGTAATGTAATTTCAAATCAAGAAACATGATGCCTCCAACTTTGTTTATCCTCAAGCACACGTTGGATCTCCAGGATCTTTTGTGGTTCTATAATAATTTTAAGATTTTTTTCTGTACCTGTGAAAAATTCCATTGAAATTTTGATAGAGATTGCACAGAATCTATAGATTACTTTGGGTAATATGGACACTTTAACAATATTAATTCTTCCAGTCCATAGGAATGGGATATCTTTCCATTTATTTGTGTCATCTTCAATGTCTTTCATCAGTGTCTTACAGTTTTCCATGCATAGGTCTTTCATCTTCTTGCTTAAATATATTCCAAAGTATTTTATTCACTTTTGATGCAATCATAAATAGCATTGTTTTCTTGAATTCTCTTTCTGATTGGGCATTGTTAGTGTATTGCAGTACAACTGATTTTTGTATATTAATTTTGTAGTATGCAATTTACTGACTTTGCTGATTTGTTCTAAGTTTTGGGTGGTCTTTATGATTTTCTTTATAATACCATGTCATCTTCAGATAAAGACAATTTTACTTCTTCTTTTCCAATTGGATGACTTATTTATTTTTCTTGTCTAATTCTTCTGGCTAGGACTTTCAGCAACTACTATGTTGAATAAAAGTAGAGGAAATGCACATCCTTGTTTTCTTCCCAATCTTTCAAGATTTAAGGAAAAAATTCAAGCTTTCATTGAATATGATGCTAGCTGTGGGTTGCCATATACGGATTTATGTCGAGGTAAAATTCCCTTTGAGAGTTTTTATCATGAAAATATATTGATTTTTGTCAAATGCTTTTTCCTGCATCTATTGAGATTATTATATGACTGTTATCCTCCATTTTGTCAATGCAATTTATCCCATTGATTTACAGATGATGAAACATTTTTGTATCCCTGTAATAAATTCTACTTGATAATGGTGTATGATTTTCCTAATGTATTATTGAATTTGGCTTGCTAATATTTTATTGAGAATGTTTAAGTCTATGTTCAGCAGGGATATTGGCCGGTAGTAAAATTATTTTGTGTCCTTGTCTGTTTTTAATATCAAGGTAATGTTAGCCTTATAAAATGAGTCTCCTCTCCCTCTTCTTCTATTGGAAGCCCTTCCTTCTATTTTTTTGTAAGACATTGGGAAAGACTGATATTAAGTTTTATTAAATATTTGGTAGATGAATTCTACTATCATCTTCTAGTGAAGATGGATGGTTTGAGACTTTTGTTTTTTGGGAAGTTTTTAATTACTTATTCAACCCCCCTATTAGTAATTAGTCTGTTCGGATTTTCTATTTCTTCATGTTCAACATGCATGTTTCTATGAATTTATCCATTTGTTTGTTTTTAGGTTGTGCTGTTTTTTTGCCATGTGACTATTCATAGGGATCTCTTATGATTCTTTGTATTTTTGTGCAATGCTGCCTCTTTCATTTCTGATTTTATTTTAGTACTCTACATTTTTTTCTTCTTTAGTCTAACTAATAGCTGCTAAGTCTTAAGCCCCTGGGTTAAAGCTAATTGCAAGCAAAAATTAGCTAAAAGGACTGCTGAGGACTGCTAAAATTAGCTAAAATTAGCTGAGAACTGCTCCCTCAGTTAGGGATGCCCAATCCTGGAGAATATTTCACAGGTACTTGACAAAAACATTTTTTTTTCTTTTTTGCTGCTGTTGGATGGAATGTTCTATAAATTTCTATTAACTTTACTTGGTCATGCATGTAGATTATGTCCAATATTTTCTTATGGATTTTCTGTCTTCCTAATCTATCCTTTTGAAAGTGTGATATTGAAATATCTTAGTATTATTGTATTGCTGCCTATTTCTCTTTTTATGTTTGTTTATATATTTGATTGCCCCATGCTTAGTTGCATAAATATTTACTAATGTTATACACTCTTGATGAATTGATCACTTTATCTTCTTTGTCTCTTACTATGGTCTTTCACTTAAGGCCTATTTTGGCTGATATAAATATAGCTACTCCTACCTTCTCTTGGTTTCCACTTATATGGACTATCTTTTTCCATCCCATTATTTTCAGTTTATATGTGTTCTTAAAGCTGAAATGAGTCTCATGTAGGTAGAATACAGTTGAGTCTTATTTTTTAATTCATTCAACCACTCTATGTCTTTTGATTAGAGAATTTATTCAATTACATGTAAAGTAATGTTTGATAAATCTGAACTTCCTATTGCCATTTTGTTAATTGGTTTTTGGTTATTTTTAATCATTTTTCTTTTCATTTCTTCTTCCTTTCCTTTGTTATTTAATGATTTTCTGTGGCAGTATGTTTAGAGTCCCTTCTCTCTTTTTTTGAGTGGATCTACTATAGTTTTCTGCTTTGTGGTTTCCATTAGGATTGTATAAAACATCTTATATTGGTAACAGTCTATTTTAAGCTTAATTTCAAACACATTGAAAGCTTAATTGATAAAAGCTTAATTTCAAACACATTGAAAGCTCTACTTTTTTACCTTCTCCAACCACATTTCATGTTTTCTGTATCAAAATTTACTTTTTTGTACATTGTGTTTCCACACAGAGCCAAGTGATCTGGGGAATCCAGCCCTGTGTGGCAGATACAAAGCTGGTGTGTGAACATGTGTCCTGGCTCCTTGCAAGGAAATACTGGCAATGTAGAGTGGCTTAGAAAGGATGGACAAGAGAAGTGCCCACTGGCTTGCCTAGTTTCTGGAGAGGATCACAGTTAGTTTTTGTTTCAATGTCAGTATTTTCTCCTTTATGCAACGTGCAGAATTTGCTCAGCTAGGTTCTGGGTTTCTTTAGGAGGGAATTGCCCCCTGTGCATCTGTTCATGTGTGCTTGTGTAGGGAAAAAGGTTTAGGAACTTACTACATAATTATCTTTAAAACCCTCTCAAAGCTTTCACTCTTACCTACTATGTTTACATGAGAATGTGTGTGTGTGTGTTTGTGTGTTGGTGTGAACTCCAAGTAACAAAGATTATCAGCTATTGCTTTACTTAGCACTCATTTTTCTTTTCCTTTCTGCAATACTGATAACCTAAAAAAAAGAAGAAAATTAAATAGAGTAACACAGAAAAGAACAAAGGCTTCAAATATATTCAACTGAAAACAAAGATATGATAACTAAAGGGAGTTGTTTAAGTTGCAAAGAATTTGTACTCCTGAAGAAAAAAAAATGGATCTGAAAAATATATATGTGATTCAAGAAAATTCTCTTGAAATAAACTTGCAATTTTATTTTTTTTATTTTTAAATATTTTATTTATTTTTTCATGAGAGATGCAGAGAGAGGCAGAGACATAGATACAGAAGCAGATTTCCTGTGGGGGCCCAAATTGGGACTCGATCCCAGGACCCATGAATCATGACCTGAGCCAAAGGCAGATGCTCAAGCACTGAGCCACCCAGGTGCCCCTAAACTTGCAATTTTATTATTTTATTTTTTAAGATTTTATTTATTTATTCATGAGAGACACAGAGGGAAAGACAGAGACATAGGCAGAAGCTGGATCCTTGTGGGAAGCCTGATGCGAAACTCCATCCCTGGACTCCAGGACCATGACCCGAGCCAAAGGCAGACATTCAACCACTGAGCCACCCAGGCACTCCAAACTTGCAATTTTAAATCAATAACCACATCCTGGTAACACATGACTTTCGGAATAATGAAAAAATACTACTCACCAAGGCAAAAACAATAGTCAGTCATTAATAAGATAAAATTGAGCTTAGCTTTTAATTTCTTTATAACAACATCCAAGCTAAAAAGTAGAGGAAGGATCCCTCTGATGCTTGTGGAAATATGTGTAATTCCATAATGTAACATCCTTTTCTGAGTATTCTCCTTGGAGATGACAGAGGGTGTATCTGCTTTGCATAAACACCCAGTGGAAGGAGATCTGGCTTAGGCTATGACATCAGTAGTGACATGCTAATGGTTCACACAGGCCTATTTGATTTAAAAATTTTCTCTTTTGCTATATCATCTTTTAAGAGTCACTTTTCTGCTCCTTCTTGTCTACCATCCTCCTCCTTCCCATCTTTAACTGCTGTCCAATACCACCTTAGCTCCAGGTTTATCGCCATCCTTTCTGCACAATGGTTCTCTTCCTCCTCCCTCTTGCTCATGATCTCTTTCCTCTTCTGGCATGCCTTCTTGTCAGTCTCTCATTCCAAGTTTCCTCTCTACCATTCCCATTAGCTGACATATCTCTTTCTTCTTCTGACTCTTTAGTACTTTTCTTTCCTCAGCTCCTTTGTTGGGATCTGGGGCATGGGTGACTAAGATTGTTTGACTTTGCACCAAGGGATCCAAAGCCATGCATTGAGAAAAGTGTCAAGATCTGATGGCTCAGGCTAAAAATATACACTAATCAGTGTAGAGATTTCAATAGAATGTAAAGGGAAGAAATTCAAGAAAGTATGAATCAAAGGGCAGTGTAACGGAAAGAAATAATAAATAATGGCATTGGTTTAAAGAGATATTCTGAGAATAAATGTTTACATTGTTGAAACAGTAGTCTTTGATTATTTTGAAATTATTTTTGGCTGAGTGGTCTGTATTTTAATTTAATATAAACCCTAGCAATGGGTGTAACCTAATGATTAATATACTTACAAAAATCACAGTTTAGAAGCTATCATCTAGAATTCTTTTTTTTTATTTTTTATTTCTATAAATTTTTATTTATTTATGATAGTCACAGAGAGAGAGAGAGAGAGGCAGAGACACAGGCAGAGGGAGAAGCAGGCTCCATGCTGGGAGCCCGACATGGGATTCGATTCCGGGTCTCCAGGATCACGCCCTGGGCCAAAGGCAGGCACCAAACCGCTGCGCCACCCAGGGATCCCTCTAGAATTCTTTAGATATAAAATGTGTGTTCCGATATCTCTTGTGATAAAATAATTACCTTCTATATGATTCTAAAATGCGTTTTAAATCTGACTGTCCAAAGTTTGGACTTATGGTGAAGTAGCATACACAAAAAAGACTGGAATATATTTTGCTATCTGATAATCTTGAACCCTTATAATGAAACAGAAATTTTTATTTTGGGAAATATATATTGTAGCAGTCAGAGAACCAGAATTACATAGCCTTTAAATAATTTCACCAAACTGAAGAGGTTTACAAAACGTTTTACTAAAATTGCTAATAGAGAATTTGTTTTTTATTCTTTGTGGATGACCAGTCTTCTAATAAATTGAGTGACATTTTTGATGCTTAAAAGAGGTTAATGCCTAGAACTCATTAAAAAATATGCTTAATAGACTCATCTAAAAATTTAAATATGATAGTATTAATTTGGGTGAACAGAAAAAGTAAGTGATCTAATGTCCCAGGACAAAGCAGGGCCCAGTAGCTCAGAACATCAAGGTCAGACTTAAGGGCCAGACCTGACGGACATGTAGACTCACCAGGAGCAGAATATTACCAAGCAGATTGCAGAATCAGTTTATTGATCTTCCACCAACCAGAGGTCTATTTTGGGCCTAGGCCCCCAGTTGCTTTATACTTGAATTTAAAAAAACCAAGGCCTCTACTAGAGTACATTTTTTAGCCAAGAATTATACACTTCAGTGAATTCTTCTCAGCCTAGTATTTAACATTAAATCCTTTTAGTCCTTCCCTTGCAATGTGTTATTTCAGGAACTTATTATTTCTCTTTGCTCATTACTATAGGCATCCTTGAAAAGGAATTCAAAATGTCACAGTTTATAAGTTCCTAAACCAGGTTATATATATTAGAAATAATACCATAGTTTTATTTGATAAAACCATGATGAACATATCCTATCTTATGTTTCTCATTTTACAGTGCTATTAATATTTCTAATATTTATGTTCCTTTTTCTTATGCTTTCTTCATATGCTGGTTCATTGGAATTTATTCTACTTCTCCAAAAAGTATTATAAAAAAACATTTTATTCCCAATATTTTAGTCTTTATGGAAAATAATTTCTTCCTTTCATTTTTAGAATGATTGCCAAGGGTTCTTATTGCTTTCTAAACTATTTGTAAAAGGATCCTTTCCCTCAGTAGCTGACGATTCTCATGTAAGAGGAAGTCTTTTTTTTTTTTTTTTTGAAAGAGTGTGTGCAAATAGGGGAGGAGGAAAGGGTGAGGAAGAGAAAATCTTAAACAGGCTCCATGCTCAGCCAGGAGCCTGATGCAAGGCTTGATCTCATGACCCTGAGATCATGACCTGAACAGACGCCTAACTGACTGAGCCACCCAGGTGCCCCCACTCTTTATTTTAAATGAAATGAGTGACATCAGTAAGATGGCACATAGAAATTCCAAGTACTTGTCCCCTTCCAGACACAATAATGTGAACAATTATCCAATACAAAAATAACTTCATAAGACCTAAATATTCCAGATGAGGGATTGCAACATCTGAGGAGAGCATAGAAATAAAAAGAGATACAAGAGGGTAGGAAAAAAAAATTCACCTTACCCATCACCCCTCCTCAAGATTGAACAGCCAAGTGTATCAGACATCTTCCCCACATGGGAAAGGAAAGAGAAGTAAACACCTGAATTTACCACAGCACCAGTACCAGGTCCACATCAATACCAATCTGGCCTTCACAGACCTCCAGACTGGCTCCAGGGAACTCAGCTCCCAGCTTGCCCTGGCATCGTAACAATTCCCACAGTATCAGGCTCCAGACAGACTCCCCAGCTCCAAATTCCTGATCTACACCAATAACAGCTGAGCCCCAGGAGTTTCAGGCTCTAAGTGGGCTTCTGCTGATGCAGGTTTCCCACCTGCCTCAGGGACACACTGGTCCCAATGTGATGATGTTTTCTCATTGGCTGAGTTCCTGGGGAAGAAGCCGTGTACACCCTTCCTTGTTGGAGTCCCTCATGATGGTTCTTGACTATTCTTCTCTGTTGAAGATTCTTCTCTGGGGGTCTGCAATTGACAATTCATTCTGTAATTGTCATAGGTGGTATGGTTCCCCTTTCTGGTCTCCCCTCTATCCCTTCATTCCATTTTACCAAGGTTTTTCTTTATTAATTTTCACAAAATATAAATAAATTGTCAAGTTCATAGACCAAAGGCAATGACTAAAAGACAGAAAATCACAAGGGCTATAGAACATTTCCTCTCTCCCTACCCTCACCACATTACTAAAGCCTATTTACATCAGTTCTTCTTACCCAGTATACCATATCTGGCTATCAAGAAAAATTCTAAGGCATACCAAAAGTCACAAAACACATTATTTTTTATTTTTTACAAAACACAATTTTTTTATTTTTATTTTTTTATTTTTTACAAAACACAATTTGAAGAGACAAAGCAAGCATCAGCACCAGAAATGGCAGGAATGTTGAAATTATAAAGTACGGAATTAAAACAACTATGATTAGTATGCAAAGGTCTCTAATGAGTAAAGTAGATGGCATGCAACAATATATGCACAATGTAAGCAGAGATATTAAAATCATAAGAAACAACCACAAAGAAATGTGAGAAATCAAAGCAGTGTAACAAAAATGGAGTGCCTTTGGTGAGCTTATTAGTAGACTGGACATGGCTGAGAAAAGAACCTTTGACCTTGAGGATATCCTAAAAGAAACTTTCAAAACTGAAAATGAAAAAGAATAAAGACTGAATAAAGTAGAAAAGACTATCCAAGGACTGAAGGACAGCTACAAATGTTGGACTATGTGAATTATGGGAATGGTAAAAGGAGAAGAGGAAAAAAAATAGAAAACAGAAAAAAGAAGCACTAATGAGACTTTCCCCCAAATTGTTGTCAGACATCAAACCACAGTTACAGAAAGCTCAGAGAACACCAAGCAGAATGAATGCCAAGGAAGGAAGGAAGGAAGGAAGGAAGGAAGGAAGGAAGGAAGGAAAGAAAAAAAGAAAGAAAGAAAGAAAAAGAAAGAAAGAAAGAAGAAGAAGAAGAAGAAGAAGAAGAAGAGAAGAAGAAGAAGAAAAAAACGAAGAAAAAAAACGAAGAACCCTCCCCACCCCTCCTCCCTCCCGACCCTCAAGAGGGAGGAGGAGGAAGAAGCTAAGGACCTTCCGAACCCCCCTCCCTAAAGAAAGAAAAGAAAAGAAAGAAAGAAAGAAAGAAAGAAATTTCAGCAGGTCATATCATTTTAAAATTATACAAAACTGGAACACTTGAGTGGGTCAGTTGGTTAAGTGTCTGACTTTTGATTTCAGCTCTCAGGTCATGGTCTTAGGGTTGTGAGATCTAGCCCTGTGTGGGGCTCTGCACTGAGTAGGAGCCTGCTTGGGATTCTCTCCCTCTCCCTCTCCCCCTCCCCACCCAGAAAAAAATAAAGAAAGAAAAAAAACTATAAGAAATCAAAGATAAGGAAAGAATTCTAAAGAAGTTACAGGGGAAAAAACACATTACCTATTGAGGAATATAGTTAAAAATTACATCCACTTTCTTCTCAGAAACCATGCAAGAGGAGAATGGAGTGAAATATTTAAAATATTGAGAGGAAAAGACAACTCACTAGAATTCTGTACCCTGAGAAATTATCCTTCATTAATGAAGTAGAAATACTTTCTCAGACAAACAAATATTAAGGGAATTTGTTGGCAGTAGACTTGTTTTGCCAGAAATGTTAAAGGAAGTTCTTCAGAGAGAAGATAAATAATAACATTAGAAACTCAGATCAAAAATGGAAGAAGAACATCAAAAAAGGAATAAGAGTAAGTAAAATAAAAACTCATATTTCTTTATTCTTAATTGATCTAACAGATTAGATTTTGCTTAAAATAATGTGAACAATATGTTCAATTATGGATGCTTATATCATATATATATAGAGACTGTATGTTTTTGTATATACACTTATGGATGCTTATACATAGGTGAAAGTAGGACAGCAATGAAACAGTAATTAAAAGGACAGAAGGACAGAATTAGGATTATTTTGTTATAAGGCACTCATACCACCCATGAAGTGGTGAGTGTTTTTTCAAAGTGACTTAGATTAGTTGTAAATGTATATTGCAAACCCTGGGGCAATCACTGCTGATATGCTAAAAGGGAGAGAAAATAGAATCATATAAAATGTTCAATTAAAATCACAAAAGGCATAAAAAGAATGGAAGACGAAATACGAACAATGAATAAGGGCAAAATTTAGAAAACCATAACAAATATGGTAAATATTAATCCAAGTATATCAATACTCACTTTGAACATCAGTCATCTAAAAGTGCCAATTAAGAGACAAATTGTCAGAGTGGATCAAAAAACATAGCTCAACTATGTGTTGCTTACAAGAACCCATTATAAATATAAAGATACACATATTAAAGGTAAATAGATGGAAAATAAACCATGCTAACAGTAAATGACAGAAAGAGGAACATATTACTTTCAGACACAGTAGACATCGAAGCAAGGAAAGTTACTGGGGAAAAAGAAAGATATTAGGAAATAATAAAGAGTTAATCTTCCAAATATATATTTACAAATAAAGCTGTTTTTAAAAATAAACTGTGATCTGGGGAAAGACTTGCAAAGATTCTAAAAAAATTCACATGTTGCAGATAAAAAAAAAAAAATCATAAAGTTGCATTCCCAGAATGCCATGTCCAGGTCTTTCTAGGTCACTGTACTTTTAAGTAGAATATTAAAACATTTGTACTATCGATATACCACTCTCATTTTTACTAAGATAATTTTAGTTTTTGTTCTTAAGTCAATATTGTTAACAATTATTAAGTTAATATTTATGCAGTACCTGTTCCCCAGTTAACTGTCCGCTCCGTGAGGGTAGAACCTTGTCTGTCTTTGTAAGTGCTGTAACCTGATCACCTGTCAGTATCTGGGTCATATTTGTTACTCAGGATATATTTGCAGGAATGATGTAATGGAAATATGACAATTATATGGTTGGCAAATACAATACAAATCACTTTAAAAAGAGGAAAGCAATGATAATAAGCTCAGGTATTATTGTGAAGTCAAAATATATTAAGTCAAAATAACCTTACACTCTAAAGGAGCTAGAAAATTAACAGGGAATAAAGCTGAAAGCCAGCAAAAGGGAAATAATAAAGATTAAAGCAGAAATAAACGATATTGAAACAAAAACACTAGTAGAACAAGTCCACTAAACTAAGAACTGGTTCTACAAAAGAATTAATAAAATGGATAACCCCCCCTAATCT
Organism: Canis lupus familiaris; assembly: GCF_011100685.1. NCBI lineage: Eukaryota > Metazoa > Chordata > Mammalia > Carnivora > Canidae > Canis > Canis lupus. Next base: position 1,876,426 of record NC_049250.1, on the reverse strand, counting down.
GACTTATTATAAAGAAAAGAGAAAGGTCCCAAATAAATAAAATCATGAATGAAAGCGAAAGATCACACCAACACCACAGAACACAAACTATTATAGAAGAATATTATGAAAATTATATGCCAACAAATAGGGTAATCTGGAAGAAATAGACAAATTCCTAGAAAGAAACTCAACAGCACTCAACAGTACTCAACAGCAGCAGGTCATCTTTGTCAGCACTTTCAGGTTCTGAGGTCCCTGCCATTGGGCCCATGCAAGCACCTCCCTCAGGTTTCATGTCTAATAGTTCATCTGAGCATGCATTATGTATAGAGCTTTTGTCTAAGGCAGATAAAACGCTTTTTCCATCTTCAGTCTTAAAACTAGAAGATTCCTTGTGCTGGTTTTCATCCTCTAATGAAATTAACTGACTCGGCTCCTCCATGGTGGCCTCTGCACTTTCCTGCTGGGTGATCTTCTTCCTTTCTTCTTTCTCAATCAGTTTTTTCATAGGGTCTTGTAAGCTCTTTAATGTAGTGAATTCATATGGTTGGTAACCTTTGAAGCTCTCGTGGATGGCTGCCATAGTGTGAGAAGTTTTCTCCCAAAAATGAAGCAGAGTGGTCTGGTATGTTGCTAGCATATGAGACAACAGATTGCATCGGCTTGCTCCAAGAAGATCCACTTTTTGACACACATCCATCTTTTTTTGGGGGGGGGGGGTACCAAATTACTTTATTTGAAGGAATGATACAAACGAAAGAAGTAGATGTTTCGGTACAACTTATAGAAAAGGTAAAGGTAACCCCAACATGCATGCACTGCCTCGGTGACCAGGGAAGTCACCTTGTGGCTATGGGAAGACAGCCTAAGGCTTAGCTCTCACTATCACTGTTTCCCAGGGCGTGCTTGTCAAAGAGATACTCTGCCATCCCAGATTAGGGAGCCCCCATCTTGCGCAGGTTGGTTACATGGTCACCCAATTCTTTGATGGATTTCACCTGCTCGTTCAGGCAATGAGTCTCAATGAAGTCACACAAGTGGGGGTCATTTTTATCAGTGGCTGGTTTGTGCAGTTCCAGTAGTGACTGATTCATGCTCTTTTCCAAGTGTAATGCACACTCCATTGCATTCAGCCCATTCTCCCAATCATCACGGTCTGGTTTCTTAATATCCTGAAGGAAGATTTGACCGCTTCATGGTTCTGCAGCTTCATCAGTTTCTCAGCATGTTCCCTCTCCTCATGAGATTGGTGGAGAAAATATTTGGCAAAGTTCTTCAAAGCCACATCATCACGATCAAAGTAATAAGACATGGACAAGTAGACGTAAGACGCATAGAGCTCCAGGTTTATCCCCTGGAGGGCAGCAGCTGCCCCTTCCGAACAGCCTTGGCTGTGCTGAGTCAGCCCAGCCTGCAGTTCATTCTGGCCGCTGGTGTGGCCCTGGTTGCCAGCCTCCTGGCTTGGTACTACATGTGAAGGAACCACGTTGGCACCCTCTTCCCAAGTGACCACTGGCCTGCCCCTGCCTCTACCGGTGACTGAACTACCACCTCAGGTGACTTTTTTTTTAAATGCTGGGTTTGAGAAAACAAGCAACCAATAAAAGCCAGATGCTAAAGCCTCTGCCTGTAGCATCCTCTGTGGGCTTGATGCTGAGCTGGCTGCAGACCCACCATTCCTGCAGCCTTGAGGCCTTGGCTCGAGCAACCAGTGCAACTCAGCAGGCCAGCCTGGGCCTCTGGAACCAGCTCTGCTCCTGGGGCGTCCACACTGCTCACCCTGAGGCTCCTTCCCTCACTCTTCTCCTGTGTTGGCATTTAGGTGGGAACCTTTCCTCTGATGGGCATAGTGCAGCCGGCAAGCCCAGGCTGCTGTAGCTCTGTGGAAGGGAGGGGGCCTCTCCTGGGGGAGGAGAAGGGGTGGCTTGCACCGTCCTGAACCAACCAGTCCTCATCCCTCTCAAGCAGAAACCCTGGAGAGGGAGTCTATTTAGCCATGGCCCATCGCCTGCCTCCCTTGACCTGTATTAATGCTACAGCACTCAATAAAGTGGACTCTGAAAGAAAAAAAAAAAAAAAAGATCTTACTACCAAAACTGAAACATGAACTACCAAAACTAAAACAGGAAGACATGAAAAATTTGAAAAGACCCATAACTAGAAAAAAAAAATTGAAACAGTAATTAAAAATCTCCCGACAAACAAAATTCCAGAATCAGATAGCTTCTTCAGGGAATTATATTAGACATCAAAGAAGAGTTAATACCTATTCTTCTCAAGCTTTTCCAAAAGAAAGAAATGGAAAAAAACCATCCAAACTCATCTTATGAGGCCAGCATTTCCTTGATTCTAAAACAAGACAAACATACCATAGAAAGGATAATTACAAGTCCATATCTCTGAGTGCAAAAAGATACTAGATTCTCAACAAGATACTGGAAAAATGAATCAAACAGCATGTTAAAGGAATTATTTACCATGACCACATGCCATTTATTCCTGGGCTACAAGGCTGATTCAATTTGTAAATCAATCAATGTGATACACCACATTAATAAAAGAAAGGATAAGAACCATATGATCCTCTCAATAGATGCAAAGAAAAAAAAAGCACTTGACAAAATACATCATCCATCTTGATAAAAAACACTCAATAAAGTAGCAATAGATGGAACACACTTCAACATCAGAAAGGCCATATATGAAAGACCCACAGGTAACATCATCCTCAATGGGGAAAAACAGAGACTTTCATCTACAGCAAGAAACAACACAAGGATGTCTGCCCTCATCATTACTCTTTAACATAGTACTGGAAGTCTAAGCCTCAGAAATCAGACAGAAAAAGAAATAAAAGGCATCCAAATCATCAAGGAAAAAGTAAAACTTTCATTATTTGTAGACAACATGATTCTCTATGCAGAAAACTGCACTAAAAATTGCTAGAACTAATACATGAATTCAGCAAAGTCACAGGATATAAAATCGACATGCAGAAATCTTTTGCATTTCTATACACCCACAATGAAGCAGCAGAAAGCAAAATCAAGGAATTGATCCTATTTACAATTGCACCAAAACCCATAAGATACCTAGGAATAAACATAACCAAAGAGATGAAAGACCCATACTCTGGAAATCTATGGAAAATTTATGAAAGAAACTGAAGACGCAAAAGAATGGGAAAGCATTCCATGATCATGGATTGGAAGAATAAACATTGTTAAAATGTCCCAAAGCAATCTACACATTTAGTGCAATCCCCATCAAAATACCTCAAGCATTTTGCACAAAGCTAGAATAATCCTAAAATTTGTATGGAACCACAAAAGACTCTAGATAGCCAAAACACCCTTGAAAAAGAAAAACAAAACTGGAGTCAACATAATTCTAAACTTCAAACTCTATTACAAAGCTAGAGTGATCAGGACAGTATGGTACTGGCACAAAATAGGCACATAGATCAATGGAATGGAATAGATAACCCAGAAATGGACCCATGACTATATGGTCAACTAATATTTGACAAAGAAGGAAAGAATATCCAATGGGAAAAAGTCTCTTCAACAAATGGTGCTGGGAAAACTGGAAAACAACATGCAAGAGAATGAAACTGGGCCACTTTCTTATACCATACACAAAAATAAAGTCAAAATGGATGAAAGACCTAAAGACAGGAAACTAAAAATCTAGAGGAGAACACAGACAGAAATTTCTTTGAACTCCGCCACAGCAACTTCTTACTAGACAAGTCTCATAAGGCAAGGAAAACAAAAGCAAAAATGAACTATTGGGACTTCATCAAGATAAAAAGCTTCTGGGGGATCCCTGGGTGGCTCAGCGGTTTAGCGCCTGCCTTTGGCCCAGGGTGCGATTTTGGAGTCCCGGGATCGAGTCCCACATGGGGCTCCCAGCATGGAGCCTGCTTCTCCCTCCTCCTGTGTCTCTGCCTCTCTCTCTCTCTATGTCTATCATAAATAAATAAATAAATCTTAAAAAATAAGCTTCTGCACAGTGAAGGAAAAAATCAACAAAACTAAAAGGCAGCCTATAGAATGAAAGAAAATATTTGCAAATGAAATGTCTGGTAAAAGGTTAGTTTCCAAAATCTATTAGGAGTTTTTCAAGCTCAACACTCAATAAACAATGCAGATGGGAAACCAGCACAAGACATGAAGAGAAATTTTCTGAAGAAGACATCAAAATGGCTAAGAGATACATGAAAAGATGTTCAACATCATTCATCATCAGGGAAATGCAAATCAAAACCAGGATGAAATATCACCTCACCCATCAGAATGGCTGAAATTAACAACACAAGAAACAATAGGTGTTGGCGAGGATGTGGAGAAAGGGGAACCCTCTCCCACCCTTGGTGGAATGAAAACTGGTGCAGCCCCTCTGGAGTATAGTATGGAGGTTCCTCAAAAAGTGAAAAATAGAAGTATACTCTGACCCAGCATTGCACTACTAGGTACTTATCAAAGGGTGCAAAAATAGAGTTTCAAAAGGGTGCATGTACCTTGATGTTCATAGCAGCATTATCAACAGTAGCAAATTATGGAGAGTCCAAATGTCCATGACTGATAAATAGAAAAAGAGGTGGGAAGGAAATGGAGTATTACTCAGCCATCCAAAATAATGATATCTTGCCATTTGTAATGATGTGGATGGAGCTAGGATGTAGAATGGTAAGCAAAATGTGTCAGAGAAAATTAAATACCATATGATTTTACACATATGTGAAATTTAAGAAATAAAACAGATGAATATATGGTGGGAAGAGAGAAGGAAACAGACAATAAGAGAATTTTTAAAAAAGATTTTATTTATTGAGACAGAAAGAGAACGAGAGAGAGAGGCAGAGACATAGGTAGAGGGAGAAGCAGGCTCCAAGCAGGAAGCCTGATGCGGGACTCGATCCCAGGACTCCGGGATCACTCCTTGAACTGAGGGCAGGCACTCAAACTCTGAGCCACCCAGGCATCCCAAGAGACTCTTAATGATGGATAACAAACTCAGTGTTGATGGAGGGGGGTGAGTGGGAGATGGGCTAGATGGGTGATGGGTATTAAAGAGGACAGTTGTTATGATGAGCAATGGGTGTTGTATGTAAATAATGAATCACTAAATTCTCCTGAAATCAACATTGCACTATATGTTAACTAACTACAATTTAAATAAAAATTTGAAAAAAAGTTAACTAAAACTTTTTTAAAGAAGTGAGGGAAAAAAACAAAAATTATCCTAATATTAATGAAATTCATACTTTTACAGAATAGCTGAATTAACAAAATTGAAGTTTATACCATATTTTTCAGATGTTAAGTTTGTTAAACTTGTCTTAAGCCAAGATTTGTCTAGGAAAGAAATTTATATTTTCCTGAAAAATTTTCCATTCAGGGAATGGAGGAGGAAAAAAATCTAGTGTGTTGCCATATCATCTGAAAATTGTCTACTCAGTGACAAAAATAACAGAAGATAAAGACATTTTGACTAAGCATAAATACTGAGCATATGTTTATAATTTTCTTTGATCTTTGCAATTAAATATAATATTTAGAATTAGAGAGTTTCAACTTATTTAATATTTACTCTTTTGAGTTCCTTACATACCTCATCAAGATAACTAGTTAATAGATAAATGTATATAAATATATTATTCATGTCATCCTTTTGAGTTTTCTGAATGATAATAAAACAAACTTTTATTATGTACCAGAAAAAAATGAGGTTAATTAGATTAAGACCTATAGTTTACTAGTGTTTTAGTCGGGTAGATTGTTTAAGCCTGATGGAATCCTACATAATTTTAATAGTATAGATACGCAGTTTGAAATCCATTGCTGTAAGTTTATAGTGAGAATGATAACATATTAGTACCTATCAGCAGAATCAAACACACATGAACGCATGCACACACACCCCTACCCCCAACGCCTCCTTGTTCAGGAAACTGATAAGAAGCTTTAAATAAAGAGTTTAGAAGGATGATATTGGGCATTGCTAAAGAATTTTGATCAAAATGTAAGGGAAGAGTATAATAAAGCAGAATCTCCTTTTTAAAGGTTTAAATGGTAACTTGCGACACACCTATGTCACCTTAGCCATTGACAACTTCCTTGAGATCATCTATACAGGAAAAGTTTTAGTAAAATGATATCATTGCCTTCTAACAACCAACAAGTTCTAAATTTTGTAACCCACAACCTTTTAGGTCAATATTTCTGAGGAAATCTTCAAAACATTAATAAGCCTAACTCATTTTAATAAATGAGTTAATTTAAAAATAAATGAGTTAAAAAATTAATAAATTAATTTTATACCATTTGAAGAAATGAAGAGTACCTATCACAAGTCACAAGTTTTCTTTTCCACATGGTAACTAGCAGATAAAGTTTTCCTGTGATGTGTTAATATGAATTATTTCTAGAGGAAGGGAAAGAAAAGTTAACATATATATCAGTGTTTCCACCTTGAATTAAGAGAACAAAATCTCTTAGTTGCAGTGAGACAAAAGATAAAGAAAAGAAATTAAATAAAATTTATAAAATGTAAATAAAATATTCCTAAGAGGAGAGGATCTATATGGAGCAAAGTCTAATGTTAATTGTGGAACACAGAGGCAAGTGTTAATATATGGAATGAAGTTCTAAGATAACAGCAACCAGTTCAAAAGCATTCCTCAAAGGTTGGGCCTCTTAATTGAAGACAGAGAGCCTTTAAATTCTTTTGAAACTATTTATTTAATGCTGTGAAAAATATTTAAAAAGAAGGATTTTTTTATCAGCAATTTCAGAACATTACCCTAAGGACACTGATAAAATGTTGATACAATTTTCATCAATATGAAGTTGCATATGAGGGCATAAGAGCTGCATTTCAGCTGGGAAATTGGAGCTTTCTTCATGTACATGAGGCTTAGGGGTGTGAGAGCATGGGATTTATGACACTATTCTCAATGTTAGGAGAGGGACTGTTGACAGAAGTTGTTTTGTGAACCATATGAGCCTTAACTCTATATTTTTTGACTCTATCTTGCTTTTAGGAGTCATAAGCTATTTTTATCAGTACAGACCATGGCAATAAATTCCAGACCTAAAGTTAGGAAATTTCCATAATTTTGCCAAGGTCTCAGTGATGCTGGGTACTTATGACAGTTACTGTGTGTCCCTAGGGAAGTCTCAGTGACCTGAAAATCATGTAGTTTTCAGTTAGGTGATGCACAGCTGAGGACAGCAGGGGACTTGGAAATGTATGGGGTTGGTTTAAATATAATCAGATAAAGCAGTGGATTTGGGGAGCAGCAATTTTGGAAGAAAAGAAAAACTTCCCCAATGAATTCAGATTAAACAAAAATTGCCAAAGAGGAAAGGAATAATTGTATAATAAAGGTTTATACAAGATAGCTCAATTGCTAAAAGTTATAGGTTTTGATATTTGGAATCTCTGCTAGAAACATAAAAAAATTTTAATACTGCATTTGGAGTGAGATAGAATCCTAAGAGTTGCAAGGAGAGGAAATCATATTTTTTTATAGTCTCATTTTAGAATACATGTTGGGTACTTGGGCAAAGATAAAGTATATTTGAAGGTATAAATAAGTTTTCCTATTTATGTTTGCTGAATTTAGTTTCAGTCTCTAAAATGCTAAGGTTCATTCTATATGAACTGCAAGCTGTTTTTCTTAAAAGTTTCATATTAATACAATTAAATAACAGCCAAATGATCTTTATCTTCAAAGCTTAAATTTCAAATAGGCTCATAGTAAAATCTTGCTTTCATAAAATTTCATATGTGTTTTCATATGACAAGGAACCTAAGAAGAATTGTGGTTAGGTGACGGGAATAAACTTTCTAATGAATTGGAGAATAGAAGTATAGTGCAATAGGGTTTGCAACACTGAAATAATAGTAAGAAATCTTACATCAGTAATTTAAATGTAAGTTTCAACATTAATAAGATGTACAAACAAGTAAGATAACTTAGAAGTCAGCCTTCTACGGCTAACTTTAGAAGATGATTAGACTGCCACTGTATTCATATGAAGGTGACTAGTTGATTATTGTCTTCAGTTCCCTAAAAATCCCTTATCAAGTCCCTTTCTGCCTTGTCAATATGTGAAAACATCACTGCAATTAAGCCATAATTAAGGAAATCATGGGTCACTTGGTCTTTTGTAACATGCATTGTGGGTTCAGTATAATGACCTCTCTTTTCCGTCATTCAGAATCTGTTTATGTCAACACTTCAGTCTGTTTCTGCGAGGGAGATTATATCACTATCTCACAATCATCCAAATTTTGAGTTGATCTTAAAAAATTAAAATTTTAATAAGAATAAGTTTTAATGAGTTGGAATTACAATGGCTTTATAGCAACTGTTTTGCATATCAAAGTCATTCAATGAGTAGGTGTTCCAGCAAAAAAGAGAGACAAAATACCAACGTCATCTTTCTAAAGGTAGTCATTCTTTGGTATTTTGCTCAGGCCTTAAAACCAAAAGTTGATTTCAAGATATCCTCTCCTTTAATAAAAGCCAAAGAGACATATTTATTCTGATTCTAAACTTCTAAAACCTCTTTTACTATATACAAGGTCATCTTTTTTGTCCCACTTATATTTTTTTGTTCCTTTTGCCCATTCTCCTGTGGAGAACAAAATGGAGTCTCTCATGTCAAGCAGGGGCCTGTCTCAAGCAGTTAAAGGTACTACAGCTAGGAGATAGCACCAGGACCACTGTCAGCTGACGCTCACAACTGATTGATAACAAGCAGAACCAGAAGAGATCCAAAAGGGCCCAAGACCAATTAAATCCCTTTAAAAAGGGAAGGATTTGGGCAGCAAACTGTCAGACTCTTCCGACTTGACCTCTCTATGTCTGACCACTTCAAAAAGGCAACTGCCACTAAAGGCTTTGCCTGATTGATCTCTGAACAGAACTGGGGTCTGTCACTGCTTGAACATAATAAGCAGTAAATGCCAAGAACCCACGTGGACCAGATTGAGGTCTTATCTCAACTGTGTGCCCACAGACCGACTTCACATTTGGTTCATTAACTTCCTACACCCTTCTGTTATCTTATTTGTTGTGTAATTTGTCTTATGTCCCACTCTGTGAGCTATATAAGAAGCCAAGTTTAATCACACGGTGAAATGTCATTGAGTTTGGAATCCTGAACATGCCTTATAAATGTGATTAACTTTGCTTTTTGATTGAATAAAGCTGACATTGTGGAAAGACACAACTCATGTGTGTGCCTTCATAGCACGCTCATGACACTCATAAACTTCCCCAAAACAATTTTATCCAGGTTTTTCACCCAGTATATAGTCACGTTAGACAATGTTCCCTTTTCATTCAGAGTCTAGTCAGAAGGCAGATACTGTATAGTGAAAGAAAAGAATTATTAAATATGAGATTTGAATAAAGGAAATAGGCTATTAGAGGTAAAGACAATTCTAGGGAATATGAAGTAGCTGCTACACGAAGCAGTAATGACCCATGTATGGAGGCAGAACACTCTAAGGATGACAGCTCTGAAGGAAGGACCACAGGAATGAAATCCAGGCCTCACTGGAGAAGGTACTGCTGGTGTCCACAGGAGGGGCAGGAAGTTTGGTTGCGGAGTTTGCTATCTGGGATGCCAGGGAAGACACCCCAGGGAAGACCCACATCTCAAAACATCTGTGAGGACTCCTGGAGGATTATGGAGAGAGTTTCCCCACAAGGAGGTGCTGCACTATGGATACTTCTGAGAAAACCCTATCCAGGTTCTGGCAGAAAATGCCCATGAGGAGGGGTCAAGTGCTAGTGGCCATCAGGTGCTCCAAGAGCCATCAACAGGAGCACACAAGAACCTGGCAGAGACCCCTTCCCCTCCACTATCACTTCAGTGCAGACTTACTACTAAAATAGCTTAACCCTGAGCAGTGTTACAGGAGGAATTCCTACGGGGTCCAGCTCCATAATTATACACTAGGTAATGGCAGGTAGATCTAGAGCTGAGAGGTGATAAATGAGTATCTTTCACATTTTACCTCCTTGGCTTCCAAGTGCACCTGTGTACACGCTTGAATTTCTTTCTTTTTTTTCTTTTTATAGATTTCATTTATTTATTCATGAGAGACAGAGAGAGAGAGAGGCAGAGACATAGGCAGAGGGAGAAGCAGGCTCCATGCAGGAAGCCCGATGCAGGACTCGATCCTCAGATTCCAGGATCACGCCCTGAGCTGAAAGCAGAAGCTCAACCTCTGAGCCACCCAGGCATCCCTCGAATTTCTATACAGCAATAAGACAGTGATCTTTCCACCTAATAAGATATAGTTATCCTTACTCCAAATCAAGAAGTTCTTTCATTTCCCCTTTAATTAGGGCAAGGATAGTCTCAACAGCCATTATCTGTTATCTGTATTCTGATTCTTGAGTTATTCATTTCACTGATGTGATGGGACACAGTGGCAAGTGCTCCATTGTATAGCAAAAGGAGGAATGTGATCATTTCTACAAAGAATTGTTGCCCAACTTGGGTTTTCTCTTGATAGGGAGATGCTAATAACAAATAACCAATAGTGCCATGAGGGAAATGAACAAAGTAGGAGACAGACATGGAGTGAATTTTTTTTTTAGAAATTTATTTTTTATTGATGTTCAATTTGCCAACATATAGAATAACACCCAGTGCTCATCCCATCAAGTGCCCATTTCAGTGCCCGTCACCCAGTCACCCCCACCCCCGCCCACCTCCCCATCCACCACCCCTAGTTCATTTCCCAGAGTTAGGAGTCTTTCATGTTCTGTCTCCCTTTCTGATATTTCCCGCTAATTTTTTTCTTACTTGGAGTGAAATTATTTTATACTGCTCTGTTTACACCAGGTAGTCAGGGGAGGACTTTCTAAGGGGCTGAGCCTGAAGAGATGACAAAGAGCCAGCCATTGAGAATGGTCCAGAGAGGAGTATTCTCAGAAAAAGAAAAACTAAACTACATAAAAGTTCAAGGATGGAACATGGTCAGCAGAATTACAAAATAAAAAGAGACTGACAATTTGCCATAGGAGTTATGAGAAACAAAAGTGAGTTTGGAGAGATAGATAGGTATAGGATCATGTAGCATATGAATTTTATCTTTCCAATGTATGAACCAACAGATATCTTGAATATTTAAAAACTTATTCTCTCTTATTTTCTCTGCATATATAAAAAAGTGAAAACTGATTTGTTCCATGATGTCTATTAAATCTGCTTTTGTGTGTTTGCATTCTGTGATTATATGATGAATTCTTTGCAAAATTACAACCCAATTTTTAGTAGTATCTAGAAAAGACATCCTCACATAAAAACTCAAATTTACTTACAAACTTTAATTTTATCATCTATAATTAGAATTAGAAATCATTCTAGCAGCATAAATAATCCCAAAGCACTGGGTACTTTGAATTATTTTTAATGTTGCCAAATTACAAAATGAGCCCCCTACATGATGTAACACCACCACGTGCTAAAGAAAAGTTATTGGGATCCCTGGGTGGCGCAGCGGTTTGGCGCCTGCCTTTGGCCTGGGGCGTGATCCTGGAGACCCGGGATCGAATCCCACGTCGGGCTCCCGGTGCATGGAGCCTGCTTTTCCCTCTGCCTGTGTCTCGGCCTCTCTCTCTCTCTCTCTCTCTCTCTCTCTCGCTCTCGCTCTCTGTGACTATCATAAATAAATAAAAATTTGAAAAAAGAAAAGTTATTATGTTAAGCTAAAGTATATGCAATTCTTCAATACTTTAGTTATGGTTGTTAAAGTGATCACATAAGAAAACATTTGTTATCAAAGGGAAGGAAATGTAAATGGGAAATACATTATAAAAGACAAGTGCAACAAGTCAATGCTAGTGCCCCAAACACTATAATTCCTATAGAAACTAAGTATTTATTAAAGAAATTGTGAGGAAGTTCAAGTATGAGTTTTTTTTTTTAGAAGAAATGAAACAAAAGACTAAATAAAGAAAGCAAAACACTCATCTTTTATATCTGTTGCACTCTAGCTTCATCAGCATAAGCCTTAAGTTATATTTTTCACTGTTTTTTTTTTTCTAATAAAGGTGTAATCTTAGACTACTTTGTTATGGGGAAAATTATTATTAATGAAAAACATTAATTTAGTAATTCTGTAAATAGAATAAAAGAGACATTTAACATAAAATGTGAATGAATATATGGGGTGCCTGGGTGGCTCAGTTAAGCATGTGCCTTTGGTTCAGGTCATGGTCCTGGGATGCTGGAATCGAACCCTTCATTGGGCTTCCAGCTCAGCAGGTTGTCTGCTTCTCCTTCTTCCTCTACTCCCCGCCCCCACTCATGCTCTGTCTCTCAAACAAATAAAATATTTAATAAATGTAAATATATCAATATAATGCAGGTAATTTACATGACATAAAACTTACATAAAGTACATCTTATTAATAGTAGCAGTACAATCCAGGACAAGAAAAACACTTGAAAGAAGATTTTGGACATATAGACAAAAATATAAACAAAGCACAAAGCAAGCAGCAGAAGAATAAATAGGATAATGGCAAAATAATACCCTTTACTTGGCTTGTCATGGTCATTGATGTGAGTCATTGCTAAATTAAATGCATTTAAATCTAGCTCTAATTGCCACGTTACCACAATAACATGGCTACAAGACAATTAGTTGTTGTTGTTGTTGTTTTACCCCCAAGGAATGTGTAAATTCATTGTTTTTGTTGATTTTCATTTTGTTTTGATTCTCAGTAAGTTACAATGTGTTAATTCATTTGAAAATAAAGAGTGGGTGAGCAAATGGCAAATTATTCCTTAAATTAGGTATTGTAATCTAATTTCAGTTTACATAGGACACTTTTCTACCTCATACAAAATAAACAAGTTTAAATTGAATGCGCTTCACCTCATAAGAAATAAGCACAGAGGTGCCTGGGCGGTACAGTTGGTTAAGCGTCTGACTCTTGGTTTTCGACTCAGGTCATGGTCTCAGGGTTGTGAAATTGAGTCCTATGTTGGGCTTTGTGCTCAGTGTGGAGTCTGTCTAAAATTCTCTCCCCTTCTTCCTTTGCCTCTCCCTCCGACTCTCTCTCTCTAAAATAAACAAATTTTAAAAATATATATATTTGAACAAAAGTATGGCAAAATGTTTAAATCACATTTGGAAAAATAAATTTTGAGCTCTGGTATCATTCATAAAATATTAAAAGTGAATGCAATCATTAATTTATATTACCAGGATGGGACCTCAAAATATTCAATCTATAGCCTCCATGAAGGAAAATTAACTCAATATTCATGAATGTTTTATGATGTACCCAAGTACCTGTCTGTGCTCCTATTACCATGCATTTTCATCAGCCAGGAAGGATAACAGATTGTTGGGCACTGGAAGGAAATTCTGGCTTACTTTGTAATATCATATGTACTCTGCAGCAGTCGAAAGTATAGAGAGTGGCTTGTCACAAAGTATCTTCTACATTCCTGAAGGTTGAAGACCTTTCTTTTCCGAAACGATGGCTTTCTCAATGATTCAGAAGGGAGTTCACTGGGGAGTACAGCTGGTTAGACAACTTTCTAAATTGTTCAAAGTAATTCAGAGCACTGAAGAGATTAGGACATGACAGTCATCCCAATATAATCATGTTTTTCCTGTGTTGAATGAAATCAAAGTATCATTGTAAATTTATAGACAGCCAACTGACATGGCCAATATTCTTAGATTTTGTATGGAAAGGAAATAACTCCAGTCTTATTGCCAGTGATAACAATCTTTCAGACACTTCTGATACAATTTTGTATGAGAAAAGAGAAATATTGTCTCTCACACGTTTATCTCTCTTGAATTGGGAATTCTTAATATACCCCTAATTCTAGCTTGATACCTTAAAATTCAATATCAAGACAATTTTGATTTACCGTTCTATAATGACCCTTTTATATTCAGTCATATATATATATGCATGGGAGAGATTTATTCAATTTCTGTCCATTCCTTTTAAACTCTTAGATTTAAAACAAAAGACTCAGATATTTTTTTGCTTTCTGTGATAGGCAGTAAAAAATTATTCAAATTTATAATGAACCTTTTTTGTGATAAATGTTTGTGTGGGGGTTAAGGGGCTAAGATTTTTCATGCAGCAACTGTTGCATGCCAAGCATTATGCATTAAATAAACACACAGATGCACATGCACTTAACATTGAGATAGAGATATGGTGAAGTATATACTTCATTGGATATTCATAAACTCCTTCCATTTAGTATTATAATATTGTGATGTAGTTATTTTAAGTTACACATGAGGAAACATCCTCAGAGTCTCAATCATGATAGTTCATGTCTATTAAGAGTTTATTATATATGCTAGATAGAGTATTTTCTCAGGACTGTTTTCATTTATAAATAACAACAGCCATATGAGGTTAGTTTCATTATTATCACCCTCTTCTGTAGATGAAGAAATAGCTCTAAGAAAGTGAAGGCAAAAGCTGATGAAAACCCAGCTGCTGAACCCGTTTTCCATGGATTCCCTAGTACAAAGCATTGCTCACACTCTCCTAAACCTAGTCTGCGCCAATTCATTTCTATGTGTGTGGGTTTGAGGAAAAAATTTGTCAGCATCCTCTGAACAGCTACAATCCTTCCCTAAATCTTTCCAAAAAACAGTTAATAAATAGTTGTAAGAGACAGTAACTAAGACTTATCATAGTATATTTAGAGAGAAATAAAAAAAATACTCTACTCTTTGGTGCATATTATATTGGAATGGATAAAAAATGTACAAAGTAGAACATTAAAAGCAAAGGTCTAAATATAGACCTTCAAGACTATTTAAATTTGATAATTAAGTGGGCTTTATGAGCTCCTATCACTTTTGTCCCTAAGCATCTATTTTGGCAAATGCCCCTAAAACATTTCAGTATCTGGCCACATTATTTCAAAGTGGGAAGATGGATCTCCTACAGCAGTTGTTCCTTGACAGCAACAGTCTGACATGCAACAGTCTGCCACAACTAGGCCTCAGGCATCCCAGGGGAGGGGATGTACATCTGTCCTTGTGTGGAAGAGTTACCCAAAAGAGATCATCAAGAGACCATTCAACCCCAGAATAAGCTTTCATTATGAGTTGGGGAAATATCAAAGAATCAACATTTTACGATTTACAGAGCCCTTGTTAGCAGAAATGAGAAACCCGCTGAAGAGAATATTTACCTTCAGTTGGTCAAGCCTAAGTAATTTGAGTTTACAATTTTTCCTCACTCAGTGATACCTGACAAGATCCAGTTTTATGGTGAGGTGTCCTCAACTCCAGTAAAGAGTGTTAGGGAAGTTTGCTTGTTTGCTTCTTTCTTCAAGCAAACTATCTTCCTTGGCAGTTATAAAGGACATTATCTTTTTGTTGTATTACCAATTTGTGTTGAAATCCTGTTAATTAACAGTGACAAAAATACTTTGAGAAAAACACAAATTCCAACCTTGATATCTTAATATTAAACCTAGATATCTTAATGTTAAAAAAGAAATTAATAGACATTTTCTATTATGGTATATTTTCCTATCACAGATTATTTAATTTTTTTCTGGTTAGGAATCACATTTATAAGCTCCCATAATATACCAGCCTCATATTGAAATCAAGAGGTAAGGGTACCTGGGTGGCTCAGTGGGTTGTGTTTGCCGTCAGCTCAGGTCATGGCCACTTCAGGGGGCTCCTTGCTCAGTGATGAGCCTGCTTCTCCCTCTCCCTCTGCTCCTCCCTCCTGCTCGTGCTCTCTCTTTCTCTGCTTCTCACATTCTCTCTCTCTCCAATAAATAAATAAAATCTTTTTTTTTAATTTTTATTTATTTATGATAGTCACACAGAGAGAGAAAGAGAGAGAGGCAGAGACACAGGCAGAGGGAAAAGCAGGCTCCATGCACCGGGAGCCCGATGTGGGATTCGATACGGGGTCTCCAGGATCGCGCCCTGGGCCAAAGGCAGGCGCCAAACCGCTGCGCCACCCAGGGATCCCAATAAATAAAATCTTAAACAAAAAAAAAAAAAAGAAATCAAGAGGTAGAATTTTTTTACCTTGCAAATGACTGAGAGGCATAGCTCTAATACAAATCTAGCCTTATAGTTATGGCACCAAAGGAGACTCTTACAGAAAATTTGACTGTTTTTTGGGCTGAGGAATCCAAACCATAAGTCCACTATTTGGTGTGAGCTTGCAAGTAGCTGTATACTGAGGATTACAAACAGGTTAGCTGTTGCTTGGACTATAACTACATGTGACTTGTGAGATGAGGCAAAGGAGAGCCAGTGGGTTCAAATGAATGATGACAAGGTTATGGCATTTTTCTCATGAGGTTTCTCTGCACAACTCCTAAGTCACAAGAGTATGAGACAAATAAATCTCATCCCCAGCTGAGAGACTTTCTGCCTGTAACACTAATCTAATCTTTATTTCTATCCAGCATTCTCTCTTCAAATCTCTTATTCTATAAAATGTTTCAAAATTATGAAAGTCTTTAAGCACTATCAACTTTAATAGATATCAGAGAAGAGTTTCAAAACAGACACAGAATATCTGAAATATATAAAAATAAATTTATCTTGGCATCTGTGTGATGTTGTGTGTTTTCCCCCCTCCCCTTCTGCTAAATGGAAACAAATCACAGGGGCAAAGATTTTGAGACATTAGCTTCATTCACACTTAATAGCTTTTGGGAGACTGTTGGAGGGTCAAACTTTTTCAGCAATTTAAAAATGAAAAGTGCTTTGAAACAGCTCACTTGATATGGAATTTTTTTTATTTTTTTGCATGGTAAAGGCTGACAGCTGGATTCATTAGTGATGGCATTTTCTATGCTGACATAATGATCATTATGCTAAAGAAGTTTGGGTTTTTTTTGCAGACAGGGAGCAGTTCCATTTTTAGGATTCAGTCATTGTTTCTGGTGTCAGAGCTATATATTTAAATTAAAGAACAGAGAATTCAGGAAGGGCACAGGACCATGAAAAAAACATACATTCTTAATTTTGCACATAAAATACTCATTTAATATTCCAGGGAACTCAGTATTTAAAATTGTCATAATGAATAATATTTCAGTTTGTATCCTGAGGCAATTCTATCATTTGTGACATGATGTTAGTTTAACTTTTTATTCTCATTTACTACACAAAAATATGATCAAGGAAGTTATGACAGCTGTTTATTGACAGAGCTGAATGGTAAGAAAGTGTGGATTGCAGATAGGCACTATGAGAAATGAGAAATCTCACTGAAGAACTTTTTTTATTTTATTTTGCTCAATCTCATCTTAGATGTTTTATACATTTCCAAACTTGCAACATATTTGAATCCTAAATAAGGTAGAAGTTATGTTCTTCTCTTGAGGACCTATTTGTAGATGCTGGTTCTGAAATGATGTGCTCTTGAGCCTTTGGAAGATGATTTCATTTATTTCCAATATTAATAAAAGTAATAACTAGAAGTTAAAGTACGTATATTTATGAAATAAATAAATGAATATATGGATAATAAATAAACCCATATATTGAAAAAATAAGAGGTTTGGTTGCATAAGATAAGTGACAGGCATCATTGAAAATCAGGAAGCAGGGAACAATCTGAATATGAGGTCTAAGATTTGTGAATACTAGGACATGACAAAAGATGATTGGATTGTCGATTTCTTTAATTTAAAACAGTCACTGACAAATAAGAGCTGTGGCATGCATTAAAGAAATGGATTCCCCCCCACCCCCCAAAAAAAAAATGGATTCCAAGGACAGGAAAGGTACGAGGCCGGACAGCGAACTCCACCAAGTCTATCCTTCCTCCTGTACTGCTGAAACTTCTATAGTTCCAAACAAAAGAAGCGATTCCAGCTAATGAGCACAGGAAAGGAATTCTTAGACACATACCAAGTGGTTCACATATCAATGTGAAGACAAAGAACCAAGCTTAAGATAAAACGATAGAGAGCAAGGCAGTTCCGGGAGGCTTCATGGTAAAAGACAAATTTGAAGATACCTCTAGTGGAATCCTAAAGAGGTGAAAACAAAGTTAAAGAACTTAAAAATAAAAAAAAGTCTCTGAGTTAAACTCTAATGGAATATTGCTCTTCTGTGCATGGAAAGGAGACAGAATAAAAGGCAAGAATAACTCATTAGGCAAGAATGGTGTCTCTTACCATCATTTTGTTGGTTTCTCACCAAAAGCCAGGATGATTTAAACCTTCCTATTTAAAGGCCTGTGGAGCCTCTCCTGACCATCTAGGCCTCACCATCTCCACCCTGATTCACATACCTTCTCCTGGAAGAAGTGTCTGTAAGACTCAGGCCAGCCTTTGAAGTAAAATCTTTGCATTGTCGCTGGCACTTTGTGATAGTGCACCAGAGAATTTATTTTTGTTCATGTGATATGTTTGGTGATGCAGTGATAACCTCAAAACAACAAATGCCTTCTGAGCAGTGTTCATAATTAATAAATCATGCATGCATGTAATTTCACATGTAACTATAAATCTTCTTTTTCCTAAACTAACAGAGGGTGTAAGGGATGCTGCTATATACTTATAGCCTATTTATGGTAAATGTAGCGATGTATACTTCCATAGAAAATTAAAAAAGGACTTTTATACTATACTTTGAATTGTTTGATATATAAAATAAAGTTACTAAATGTCATAATGTTATAAGTAATCCTATATGGTGTACTTTTTAAGAGTCCATAGATTATATGGATTGCTAATGGCTTTATTTATTCAATTGTAGCAATAAGCATAGTCGGACAGGACAAAGGGATTTGTCCTGAGCATCACCACTGCATATAACCAGTAGCTATCAGGCACATCATTCCTAATGCTCCAGCTGCTATGCCATCATAATTAAACATGGAGTGACAGCATCCAGATACAGCCCAGAAAGCCCTTTATGTAGCTCCACAGAGGGAGGGTGAAAAGAATCATAGGCCACAAGGGGAGTGCTACCTGAAGGGACATGAGGCTTGATCTTCAGGACTGGTCACCATTAATGAGCTCATAAAGGGAATTCTGGCTGAGAAAGAATGTAAAGTGGGGGATCCAGAAGGTGGGGGATTTTGATGAATAGAAATTAGGAAGGAAAAAAAGAAAGAAAAAAAGAAATTAGGAAGAAGGCACTTCTGGTGATGAAACTCAAATGATATCAAGGAAATCTCAACATGTGAACTCTCCTTCTATAACATCACCTAGTTTCCACTATGGCTGGTGTGCGTGTTCTCTAATAGAGGGAATGAAAAGAACATATATTTTGAAGGGTCTGTGTGCCAGAATGTGAAAATAGAATAATTTGATAAGAAACTCTTGCATGGGCTGTGGTCCCTGAGATGTTTTACGGGAAAGCTCCAGAGTCAGAGACTTGCTTATGAAGATTGAAGTGGCTGCAAAGCTAAGGATGCAGCACAGCACTGGGAACACTCCATAGCCTAGAGAAGCCAATTAGAAGCTCATTCAATTAAAGATATGAGAGCCTAATTAATATGAACATTCTATCTCCTCATCAGTTGCCTAATTATTTAGCTGCCTAGCCAAGTTTTAAAGCCCTGTCTTTTGAACTTCTAGTTCTTTAGCAAAATGAGCAAGATGGTATTTGAACCTCTTGACTTGTGAATGTGCTCAAGTAACTGGTTCCTCACTTCCACTCCTTTGTATGGTCTTAAATATGGCACTTCTCTTGTCTTTAGACTTGATATTAAATATGATTAATTTCATCCAGCACTAAGTTACTGTCACCTTGTTGGTGGAGAGATATGCTAAGTCAAATTGAGCAGGAAAAATAACAAGGGCTAAGGAGTAGGGGACTTTTGGACTTTTGTGCTGCTTTTCCTGATAAAGTTTGAGTCACATCCTTCTAAATCTTAATTAGTAATATAGTCAGTGATTCAAACAAAAACAAAATCCTCTTCAAACTTCTGAAAAATTTTCCATGCTCCACTTATAAACTTTAGGCTTAAAAAGATAAGCAAAGCTCTAGATTTTGTGTGACTGATTTTCTAAAGTTGAAGATGATAGTGCTTTAGGGGGTAGACTTTAGGAAGTCTAATTAGGATAATAATATTTGTACTGAGAGAATATAAAGAAAATATTAGTTTTTATTTTGTATTCTTTTACCCCATTTCTCAGAGATAAATTATGATCAAAACTAAGGGAGCAGCATTCAAGTCTGAGGTAGTAGCTTCTGTGACCCAATAAGACTATATTAGTCTAATTATTTGTAATGACCACAAAGATAGTCACTCTCAAAATCTGAGCAAGTACTTAATGTAAAGTATGATTGATAGATGCTGCCAGGCTAAGTGAGTGCTCATTTTCTGACCTGAATTCACTCAATTCTAAGGTTGATTAACTGACATGTGACACTTTTGCAAAGATAGTCAACCAAAAAGAAATGTCTAATAGAAAGTTGTACAGAGAAGTTGAATTCAGGATAAGAGTCTTGTCTGAAGATAAAAACCAGAGAATTAGCATGTAAATGATACTTAATTCCATGACCCAGAATGAAATCTCCAGGGAGTAAACATAGAAAACAAACATAAGATTTTATATATTTATTTTCTTTAGTTAAAAGCTGTTAATATATGAATTTAAGAAGTTACTTAAGACTGATAATAATAATGAGAAATATAAAACAAATAGAACTCACCCTGTAAATGATGTATATCCATCACTTTCATCATCAATTTCTCACTAAGGTGAGTGTATCATGTCACCAATTTCTTAGTATACAATAAACTTCAGAGAGATTTGAATTCTGAAAAGGACTAAAGCAGCTACACAATCTTCTTACCTTAGATCAGAAGGATGGCTTGAAAATATACAATAGGGTTGCCTGGATGGCTCAGTTGGTTAAGCAACTGACTTCTGCTCAGGTCATGATTCAGGCTCCTGAGATGGAACCCTGTTTTGGGCTCTGAGCTCAGCAGGGAGTCTACTTGTCTCTCTCCCTCTGCCCCACGTCTGCTTATGGCTTTTTCTCTCAAATAAATAAATGAATAAAATCTTTAAAAAATTTTATATATATATACAGTATATATATATGTATATATTAATACAGTCCCTGTTACTATTTCCAGCAAACCACTGTGTGTCTTGGTCAGACATTTGCAAATCTAGACTTAGTAATGTCTCTCTCTTAGGGTATTGATAAAGTAGTGAAAAGGCTGAGTGGGAGACAGATGTTCAAGTTAACCTTAAGGAATGGTAATGTCTACAACCTTTGTATTCCCACATCAAGACATCTCAGTCCCACACAAAACATGCAAATGATTCACTTTTTGATTAATCTCTTAAACAAACGGGTTTACTTTTTAGTAAACCTTTACATCATTATCACTCACCAATTAATTAAATCCTGGAATTTCTGTGTACAAGGCATATAAAATGAGCAATTGCTCAGTCTAGCAACAAAATATAAAATCATTCTAGTAAAAATACCCAATTTATAATCCTATTGTAAGTGCTAAATTAACTTAGACTGATTACATATGTGACAGTACATACCTGGGCCTGGGACATGTTAAGTATTCAAAGTTGTTTGGGTTTTTTTGTTTTGTTTTGTTTTTTCAAAACAAAATGTTATGGTGAGGTAAACGTTTAAGGGTGTCTAGATATCAGAAGATTTTATTATAGATATTATGCAAATAAAGATATTTGTGTAATTCTATGTGAGCATTAAAGGTTGAATGGTCTTCCCAGGTGAAGAATCAGGTATTTAATCTTTCCCTGATTTTTTTTTAATTTTTTATTCATTTATGATAGTCACAGAGAGAGAGAGAGAGAGAGAGAGGCAGAGACACAGGCAGAGGGAGAAGCAGGCTCCATGCACCGGGAGCCTGATGTGGGATTCGATCCCGGATCTCCAGGATCGCGCCCTGGGCCAAAGGCAGGCGCCAAACTGCTGCGCCACCCAGGGATCCCTCTTTCCCTGATTTTTAAATACATTAATTAACAAATAGTATACCTAGCTATTCTTTGAGATAGAAAGAATGGAGATCTCATACATGATTTTATAATGTTTATTGTGTATATATCATTGATTAATATAAATGAAATAAAAACACACTTTGGAATTAACTCATTAAATATGACCACCATTGCCTCTACTATACTTGTCTTTGGTTCAAAGAATTTTCAAGAATGTATGTAAAAATGGGATATGTTGTTAGATGTGACCTGGTCAGCAACACATTTAGGACAAATGAGAACCTCATCTCAGAAAACACTGGAATAATATATATGTGGGCAGTAGTAGATGAGAGTGATAAGATATTAGCATATAGGTATTTGCTCTCATGTAATTTCAAACTAAGAGGACAATTTAAATTAAACAAAAACATGTTATTGGTTATCACAAAAGCTAGTTCTGTGTCTATTTTATTGGAAGTCATTTTTTTTTTAAATTGACACTTAAATTAGAGAAGATAAATTATGAATGGATACATCTGAGGAAATCAAAACCCTAACTGAAAATAACATAACTGTTAAAAATTATAACTAAAACCATAATAAACTTTTGAAGAATATAAACATGCGAGATAGAGAAAAACAGCCTTGCTTTTAATTTGCATTTAATAATAATATTTAATACATATCAAACACCTAAACAATGTGTATGACTTCTCACAAGTTTCCAATGCTTCTCTGTCTCTGTTTTCTTATCAATCAGGAATTCCTCATCAGGAATCTTAAAAGATTCACCTCATGGCCTTGTTATTCAGATAAAGTTTATAAAACAGGGAAAATATTTACTAAATGCCAACTATCATTCTTGCTATTACTATCATTAGAAAGAAAAAACATGTTTTAAAGTAGATTTGACATATTTTTTTAAAAAATTGACTTATAATCCTGTTTTGATTAAAAAAACATTTGTGCTTTTTTGTTTTATATTATTTTACCTGATCTGATTACTGCTTTCTGCCTGATGTTTACCTTTATCTTAATCTGTTTCTGTTTGTGAGGAAGAGTGCTAATTATACTTAAAAACTAACAAATGACACAAAAACAGAAAACTTAGCATTTGCTGTTTCAGTCAGTTGTTTCAAGGATAAAGCAGTTGTATTTGGTATCTTTAAATAACACGTTTCTTGTCTTGACATGTTTAAATCACATAATTTAGTTTTCTATTTTATCTCTTGATATAACTCCCTTTCCAAAACAAGAAACATTTTCTTCCTTAATAATTTATATACCTGATTCCATCGTTTGAAATGAATTATCAAATTCATGGTAGATGCTTTCATTTCATTTTTAATAATAATAATAGTAATAAATAAAAGAGATCAAGTCAAATAAATAACTCCACGGTGACTTAGCTCACAAATTAATACTACTGACAATAAATCGTGTAAAATTTAGAATTATAACATAACACTATTTTTTTTCATAACCTTGGAACTGAATTTTCAACCTCCATTGATACAGCTTTTTGTGTATATGCACTTCTCTTTACTAACATCACTCCTGACCTCATCTCAGTTCTCAACATCTATTTTTTCCCATTGTGATTTATTTATGTTGTCTTATTTTTCTCATGTCGTATTATTATTTCTGAAAAATCCTTTTGATGATTTCTGTCAAATCCTTTTGATGAAGAAGTTATTTAGATATCATCTTTCACTTATAAAGACAAATAGGTAGAAACAATACCAAATAAAAGCAAAAACAAAGTAAAACTATTTCTCTTTCACAGTACAGATAATAATTAACATTTTCAAATGACTGGGAACAAATATGGAATGAAAAGATGCTTCATTGTATAACTTAGAACTTTTTTGGATACTTGAAATACCAAAATACTTGAAAACACCAAAACCTAAAATGACTATCAAAAAGGGTCTGTATTTTTTAAAGATTTTATTTATTCAGTCATTAGAGACAGAGAGAGAGAGAGAGAGAGAGAGAGAGGGAGGCAGAGACATAGGCAGAGGGAGAAGCAGGCTCTTCACAGGGAGCCCGATGTGGGACTCGGTCCTGGATCCCAGGGTCATTTCCTGAGCCAAAGGCAGATGCTCAACCGCCGAGCCATGCAGGCATCCCAAGGATCTGTATTATTAATCTCCTAAAATAACTATCAAAAAGGGCCTGTATTATTAATCTTCATAAGACTGGAACATTTTAGTGGTGGTCCTGAATCCAAGATATTCCAATGTCTCAATAATCTTTAAGGTGTGTGTGTGTGTGTGTGTGTGTGTGTGTGTGTGTGTTGAAATAGATATATGCTGATTCCTTCTTGGCTATATTCTGTCAGTAACAATATTCCTATTAGGTGGAGAAAACAAATAGTGAAGACCCACCTTCAAACAAAAAGTCACTTTATTGGAAAAAAAGTTACTTTTTCTTTTAATGTTATTAATATAATTCAGAAGAAGATTCCAATTAATATATGTTACTAGAGAACTGGTCACTTTAGTGGGGCAGGAGGAATTTGGGTATGATGACTGATCAGTCTGGGCTATGTGTCCACCCTGTGGTAGAAGGGCAAGAGGACATGGAGCATAGGATGTAATGAATGTGACAGATCACCTACCACATAGACTGGAGCAAGGCAGTAAACCAAAGGAAACAGGAGTCACAGAGAGGCCTGCCACATGTAGGACAGCATTTATATACAGGATCTAGATGTCCTAGAAGATGAATGGGAGATATATTGAAGAAATAAATGAGTAAATTATGAGGTCTGAATGAGACAATTAAATGTAAATCAGGGTAAATGGACATGATTTGAAAATATATCCTCAAGGCCTTCCAGCATCTTGTTTCCTATTGGTTCACTCTTAGTTTATCCTTGTCCAGCTACAAAATCCAGTTTTAGTATTTTTCCAAAGTGTTGTGCCTTCCCATTTATCTTAACAGTTAGTTGCTGGATGAAATGAATGGATGAACACTTAAAACAAAACTTTGCTGCTGATATCCTATTTTTCTACTCTAATTTATTAGTTCCAATGTAAGTTTTTTTTTTCCATTTTGTGATCTCTCTCTTTTTTTTTTAATTTGGCTGCATTTTTCAGGGAAAGATGGCAGAGTAGGAAGACCTTAAGCTCTCCTCATCCAATGTTTGCAACTAGATATCATCCACAACCAGTCAATAAACCAGACAGTGATCTGAGGACTGGAAGAACAAACTTCACAACTAAATATAGAAAAGAAGCTGCATCTGAAAGGTTAAGGAGGTCAGAAAGGGAAGAAGGCAACTTGCAGGAAGGACTGAGCTGTGCACTTGCAGGGGCAGAGACATGGGTCTTCATTACAGGAAACTCACATGGGGAAAACAAATCCCCTTAACATTTGGTTTTAAAAACCAGAGGGGCTAATTCTGTGAGTTTGTGGAACTGATGGGACTTGGAGCCTGAAGCTTTAAAAGTCAGCTGGCTCACACTAGTTGAACCTAGTGAGTGATAGTTGGGTCACTACCCTTAAAGAGACAGCAGCCTGTGCTGACAGGCAACATAAAAATGGTAGGTGACACAAACTGGAGAAAGACCTGTTCATATCAATTTCAGAGGATGTTGGAGAACTTCTCCAAAATGAGGGAGCTGAGATGCCATTTTCTTCCCCCAGCTGCCAGCATAAACACAGAACCTCCTGTGGAAGGTAGTTCTGCTCAGATACTTGCTACTTAACATGCTAGCAGTTGGCTATGCCCTTGAGTTCTCCTGAGGACTTGCCCACTCCAAATCTACTAGCCTTGGCCCTGGGCTCAGGGAAAACTTTGTTAAAGACACATGTGCAGGGGATCCCTGGGTGGCGCAGCGGTTTGGCGCCTGCCTTTGGCCCAGGGCGCGATCCTGGAGACCTGGGATCGAATCCCACATCGGGGTCCCGGTGCTTGGAGCCTGCTTCTCCCTCTGCCTGTGTCTCTGCCTCTCTCTTTCTCTCCGTGTGACTATCATGAATAAATAAATTTAAAAAGAAAAAAAATTAAAAGACACATGTGCACCCCCAGCCACCACTGCATGTCATAACTAGCTATGCACCCCTAGGCTCTATCACAGACTGTGCCCCCAGGTGTCCTGGTGCTCCATGCCTACCGTGCACCCCTTGCCAAAGCATGTGCCACTCTCAGCCTTGCACCCCTGACACACACAGTGCATAGCTGACAGCCACAGGCCCATATCAGGGGATCTGGCATAGGACTAGTAACCCAGTACAAATTTTGCTAACACTGCTGCTCTGCCTCCAAGTTCCCTGGAAGACATGCAACCTGAAAGTTGGCCTGCTTGTGTCCCACTAACACCAAAGAAAGCAAGCACAGCAACTGCACTGAAAGGGAAAGTGACTTAAGGTCAGCAAGGCATGAGCAGCACATATAGGATACTCTCCTGAAGTGCCAGGTTCTGATGAACAGGGGTGCTGCACTCCAGGGCACTCCAGGACCTCTTGTTCATAAAGTCACTACTTTCAAAAGCAGAAGACACAGGTGACTTTCTTAGCACACATAAACAGACACATAGAGGCAAACAAAATGAGGATATGAAGAAATTTATCCAAATTGAAAGATAGGACAAAGCTATAGCCAGAGATCTAATTGAAATAGATATAAGTAACATGTCTGATAGAGAATTTAAAGCAATGATCATAAAGATACTCACTGGACATGAAAAATGAGTAGAAGACATGACTGAGACACTTAACACAGAGATAAAGAATAACATTGTAGAGACAAACCTCTCAATAAATGAAATAAGAAACACACTTGATGAAATGAACAGCAGGAGGGAAGAAGAAGAAGAAATTAGTGATTTAGAAGAGTAATGGAAAGTAATTAAGCTGAACAAAAGATAGAGAAAAGAGTTATGCAAAACAAGAATAGACTTAGGGAATTCAATGACTTCATCAAAGTTAATAATATTTGTACTATAGAAGTCCCAAAAGAAGAGAAACAGGGGCAGAGAATTTATTTGAAGAAATAATAGCTGATAACCTCCCTAATCTGGGGGATTAAATAGACATCCAGATCCAGGAGACACAGAGAACTTGCATCAAAATCAACAAAAGTGGACCAACACCAAGACATATTGTAATTAAATTGGCAAAATATAGTGATGAAGAAAAAAATTTTAAAGCTGCAAAAGAAGTAATTTATAAAGGAAAACCCATGAGGTTAACAGCAGATTTTCCAACAGAAACTTTGCAAATAGCATGATATATTCAAAGTGCTAAATAGGAAAAATCTGTAGCCAAGAACACTCCATACAGGAAGACTATCATTCAGAATAGAAAGAGACATAGAGTTTCCCAGACAAGCATAAACTAAAGGGGTTCATGACTACTAACTCAGCCCTGCAATAAATATTAAAGGGAACTGTTTGAATTTCCACTAAAAAAATCCACAAAAAAGGATATAAAATATAATAACATTTATGTAACATGTGGGAGGAGAAAAGAATGGGTTCAAACAAAGAACCATAGCTTAATTACAGACTGCTAAATGTAGAAAATGCTACATACAAACATAATGGTAACCATTCATCAAAAAACACTAATAACTATGCAAAGAATAAAGAGAAAGGAATCCAAATATATTACTAAAGAAAATAAGCAAATAAAAAAAAGACAAGGAAGGATCCAAGAAAATTTTCAGAAATAACCACAAAACAAGTAATAAAATGGCAATAAATATGTATCTATCAATAATTACTTTGAATATAAATGGACTAAATACTCCAATAAAAATAAATACCCCAATAAAAAGAATAAATTAAAAAAAAAAACAAGACCCATCTATATGCTACCTATAAGTGACTAATTTTATACCTACAGATACTGCAGATTGAAAATGACAGGGCAAAGAAACATCTATCATGCAAATAGATGTCAAGGGGAAGCCAGAGTGGCAATACTTACATCAGACAAAAGAGACTTTAAAACAAAGGCTGTAACAAGAGGCAAAGACACTATATAGTAATAAAGGGTTTGGTCCAACAAAAAGATGTAACAACTGCAAATATTTATGCACCCTACATAGGAACACACAAATACATAAACAATAACAAACATAAAGGCATTAATCAATAATAAAAAAAATAGTAGGGGACTCAAAACCCTCCTGACCCCAAAGGATAGATCATCTAAACAGAAAATCACCAAGGAAAAAAATGACTTTGAGTGACACACTGGAACAGATAGATTTAACAGATATATTTAGAACATTCCATCCTAAAACAACAGAATACACCTTTTTTTCAAGTACTCAGAGAACATTCTCCAGAATAGATCACATAGCCCACAAAACAAGTCTTGACAAATTCAAGATCGACATTATATAGTGAATCTTTTCTCACAGCAATGCTATGAAATTAGAAGTCAACCACAGGAAAATAATCTGGAAAGACCACAAATACATAGATATTAAATCACATGCTACTAAACAATGAATGGGTCAACCAGTAAATAAATAAGAAATAAAAAAGTACATGGTAATAAATGAAAATGAAAACACAGTAGTCCAAAGTTTTGGGATGCAGTCAAAATGGTTCTAAGAAGGAAGTTTATAGTGACACAGGCTTATCTGAAGAAGCAAGAACAATCTCAAAAACCTAATTTACACTTAAGGAGCTATTACATTGCTGGTAATAGCAATGACAACAAAAACACCCCAAAAACAAAACAAAACAAAAACAAAACAAAACAAAAAAACCCTAAAATCAGCAGAAAGAAGGAAATAATAGAAATTAGAGAAGAAATAAATAGCATAGAACCCCCCCTAAAAAACACACACACACACAATAGAACAAATCGCTGAAACCAGGAGCTGATTGTTTGAAAAAAATATTAATAAACTACTTGCCAGCCAGACTTATCTAGGAAAAAACAAAAAAGGACTCCAATAAAATCATAAACGAGACTGAAATAACAATGAACATGACAGAAATATAATTATAGTAGATATCTGCCTTTTCTTTTTCTCGCTCAGCTTATTAGCTTGCAAATTCCACAGGCCCTCTTTCTTCCCAGGATGCATTAGATAAAGGCCTAGGATTAGTTCCACAAAATATGTGAGCCCACTGATCTTTTCCTGGGTCTTCACTGTAAAATATACACTTTCCCCCACCCCATAATTTGGTTATTCTACATAATACTTCTATAAATGTAGGAGTGCATGTATTTCTTTGAATTCATATTTTTATATTTTTGGGGTAAGTACCCAGTTATGTGATTGCTGGATCGTAGAGTAATTCTATTTTTAACTTTCTGATGAAATTCCATACTGTTTTCTACAGTGGTTACATCAGTTTGCATTCCCACCAGAAGTGCACGAGGGTTCTTTTCTTCCACATTCTTGCCAACACTTGTTGTTTCTTGTGTTTTGTTTTGTTTTTAATTTTAGCCATTCTGACAGGTAGGAGGTGATATCTCACTGTAGTTTTTATTTAATCTGATGATAAGTGATGTAGAACATCTTTTCATGTGTCTGTTGGTCATCAGGTTGTCTTCTTTGGAGAAATGCCTGTTCATGTCTTGTGTTCATATTTAATTGGATTATTTGGGTTTTGAGCTGTATCAGTTCTTTATGTAATTTGGATACTAATCCTTTATCCAATATGTCATTTTCAAATATCTTCTCCCATATGGCAGGTTGCCTTTTAGTTTTGTTTTTTTTTTAAGATTTTATTTATTTATTCATGAGAGACACACAGAGAGGGGCAAAGACGTAGGCAGAGGGAGAAGTAAGCTCCATGCAGGGAGCCCAGTGTGAGACTCCATCTTGGGACTCCAGGATCTTGCCTCGGGCCGAAGGAAGGCAGGTGCTCAACCGCTGAGCCACCCAGGTATCCCTGCCTTTTAGTTTTGTTGATTGTTTCCTTTATTCTGCAGAAGCTTTTTATTTTGATGTAGTCTAATAGTTTATCTTAATCATTATCATGATACTTACCTCTGTAACAATCAACTATCAACTTGTATGTCTCCTCACTGGGCTATAAATATTTAAAAGAAGAGGCTATATTCTTATTAATTTTGGATCTTTGATCTCAACAATTCTGTGTTGCGGAGAAGAATGTACCTGGATGTAGCGTTGCTCTTGTGCCCTAAACCTTCAGGTCCCCTAGTTGGTTGGTTCTCTGCTCTGTACTGTTATCTGATTTCAGCCTTGGGGCTTGCAAGGATCAGCAGGATTTAACTTCTTAAATGAAGTAGATAAACATTTGAATTACAATTTACAATATGGACAGATAAGCAATCAAAACTTCAAAAATTTACTATATAACATGAACATTTTACTTGCTTATTGCAGCCTCAGCCTCATCAATTAATTTATATTTTAGCACTCTTTAAATTTATTCTTTTTGGAATTTGAGGTAAATATTAGGTACTAAATAAATGGTATTAAATAAATTTTAAATATAGAATAAATATTAACTGATTAAGTAATTCTTAGCAAATCTATAATAAAATCTTTGATATTGAAAGCCTTGCAAATAAGATTACAATACTAAATATTTAAAATCATCTAATGTTTTCCTTAGTTTGCCATAAATAATTATATCCACTTAGAACTTATTACCAACATAATAATAGATCTATTATCTGTAACTCCCTTTAAAGAGGTGTAGATAATTTAAACCTGTTGCATGAATGATGATCTTTGTCTGACATAAAAATAAAAGCCATTTGTGTGGAAGCCTCCATTATTAGCAAGGCTGTGCTGAAGAGAAAGCAGGTACTAAGAGCAGAGCCTTCAATCACCATGCCTGTTTTCAAGGAAAACAATCATACTATTTCACTAAGAGGAGAAACTACATGAGAATCTCAATGGTTATCATGAGATGTAAAAAAGGAAATGTAGGGAGCTCACAAGTAGAAAGCAATTCAGTCAGGGATATTTTCAGGAAGCCTGTGAAACTAGTAATAATAGGTTTTTTTTTTGTTTTTTGTTTTTTTTTTTTTAGCATTTAGTTTCTAAATGATTTTAGACCTACAAGGATGTTGAAAAACAGTACAGAATGATCCTGTTAGCTTTCACACAAACTAAGAGCTTCATTAACATTGATATAACACCATCAACCAAACTACAGATTTCATTTGGATTTCACCATTTTTTCTACCAATGCTATTTTCTGTTCCAGGGTCCCACATTGCCTGAAGATTTGCTGTCTCCTTAGTGTCCTCCATTCTGGGACGGGTCCCCAGTCTCCCCTGTCTGTATTAATTTTCTATTCCTTCTGTTAGAAATTACAACAAACTTAACACCTTCAAACAACGCCAGTTTATTATCTTATTCTTATGCAGATAAGTTGTCCCCACTGATTCTTCTGCTCTAGGTTTCACAAGGCAGAAATCAAAGTGTTAGTGTGGCTCAGTTCTTACTGGGAGGCTCTGGGAAGAATGCACATCGAATTCATTCAGGTTGTTGCCCAAATCCAGTATCTTGTGGATTGTAAAATAGAGACTTCTGTTTGCTTGCTGTCTACCAGAGGCCATCCTCTCCGTTCCAAGAGGACCCCTTCTGGTCCTTGCACATGGCCTTGCATCTCAGGCCAGCAACAGTGCATCAAGACCTTCTTGCACAAAAAGTTCCTGATGTCCCCTCCTGTGCTTACATATCTCTAACAACTAGTGAAAGTTGTCTTTGAATGCCTCACACAATTAGATTGGGCCCACCGGTATAATCTAGGATAATCGTCACATTTTGAGGTAGGCAACCTCACAGTCTTACACCTGCAAAGTCCCTTTTTCCATGCAATTTAACATATTCACAGGCTCCAGGACTTAGGACATGGTCACTGGATGAATGAGAGTTGGGAGGAATCTGTCCACTGTGCTGTCTTTTATGATTTTCACCCTTTTGAATAGTACTGGTCAATTATTTTGCAGAATATTCTTCAGTTTGGGTTGGTCTGATATTTTCTCTTGATTGAATTGAAGTTCAGCATTATTGAAAAGAATATCTCAAAAAAAAAAAAAAAAGATGTGGTACATTATCAGCACAATTATCAGGGGTACTTCCTGTCTTTAGTTCACCTTACTGGTTATATTACCTATGGTTACTTGGATAAGACGGGCTTCTCAATTTTGAAATAACTATTCTCCCTTTGTAATTAGTAAGTTTTATGGGGAAAATACTTTGAAACTCTAAATATTTTTTTTCTCAACAAGATGGTGATCTTTATTTCCCCAATCCCTTCCTTATTTATTAGAATTCTTCTGAAAAAAGAAATATCTCTTCCCCTTCCTTCCTTCCTTCTTTATTTAATCACATCTTTAATTCAGTATAGACTAACTTCCATCTTTCCTTCCTTCCTTCCTTCCTTCCTTCCTTCCTTCCTTCCTTCCTTCCTTCCTTCCCTCCTTCTTTCTTCAATCACATCTTTAATTCAATTTAGACTAATTGGATATTTATTTAGGCTTTGGGATATAATCTAATACTACCATTATTTTGTTGTTGACGCTCAAATTATTCCATGTCCTTGGAAAAGCCCCAATCATTTTGGGTATACAGCCCTATTTTTCTGGCACCGTAAGATATCCCAGGCTCTTGTATTTTCCATGGCACAGCCCTGGATGCAACCACTTCTATAAGGAATTCTTGTTCCCTTCATTGGAAATGGTATTTGAAGCAGAAGATATGGTTGCCGGTGCTAGGTGTGCTCAGAATATATGCATAACTTGTCTTACTGTCCTTTGCTTTCCTGCACTTCACAGATAGTGTTGTTTTTGTTTTCTGTTTTGTTTTGTTTTTTTGTTTTTTGTTTTTTTACGAATTGAAGGTTTATGGCAACCATGTGTGAAGCATGCCTATTGACACCCCTTCTCCAACAGCATTTGCCCACTCTGTGTCTCTGTGTCACATTTTGGTAATTTTCACAATATTTCAAACTTTTTTCATTGTTATTACCTTTGTTATGATGATCTATGATCAGTGATTATGGCTCACTGAAAGCTCAGATTATGGTTAGCATTTTTAGGTATAAAGTATTTTAAACTCAAGTATGTACATTGTTTTTTGGATATTATGCTATTGCACATTCAACAGACTATAGTGTAGTGTTAAACATAATTCTTCTATGCACTGCTGAAACTAAATAATTCATTTGGCTCACTTTACTGCAATATTCATTTTAAAGTAGTGGTCTGTAATGGAACCTGCAATATTTCTAAGGTACACAAGTAATAAAATTTTAGAGAAAATGTAACTGTCACCTCTTTTGCTCCATCTTTTTATTAGAGTATCAGATCCTCCTTCTCTGTCTAC
Organism: Canis lupus familiaris; assembly: GCF_011100685.1. NCBI lineage: Eukaryota > Metazoa > Chordata > Mammalia > Carnivora > Canidae > Canis > Canis lupus. Next base: position 1,843,207 of record NC_049250.1, on the reverse strand, counting down.
CCTTTCTCATCAGTGCTCAAGCATAATTAAATCTGTCAAAATTTAACAACAAAAACAAATCTTCCTTTAAGCCTATAATACATAATAGTTATTGCTATGATTTTTGTCTTCCATCTTTCATTGACTAACTCTTAAAAATCATGGTCTAAACCAATGGTTCTTAAACTCTTTGGTCTCAGAACTCCTTTATATACATTAAAGTTATTAAGAATCCCCTTGAATTTTTTTCTATCAGACTTACAGATATTTATTTTTACTGCATTAGAAATTAAAATAGAATTTTTTAAAAAATTGAAATAATTATGGAGAATAATAAATCTTTTTCATGCTAACATGAATAAAATACTGTTTAAAATAAAATGTAGCTCATCCTCCAAAAATCAGTGGGAAAAGGCATTATTTTTCACTTTTGCAAATCTCTTTAATGGCAGGCTTAATAGTGAAGAATTAGATTCTGATATCTTCTTGTGCATTCAATCTTTCAGTATGCTGTTCTGGTTAAAGTATTCGATGAAAATATGACCTTATATTGATATGCACTTGAAGAAAGGAGTATTTTAATAACCAGTTTAGATAATTGTAGATTTTCTTGATACTAAATCAAAATTGGACAAATAGTGGTTTCTTAAAGTTTAGTTACAATGCAGATTCAATCCATATCAAAGAATAATTTATGCTGTTTAATTTCAATGTTTTGGCATATCTCAGATTATAAATGGTTCTTTTACCAATGCATGATTTTGAAATATATGCAGGTCATTGGTAAAATATTTGTCTCCTGAGTTATGTATATCTCCAAAATATTCACATATTTTGCTAAACTACCTTAGAAAATTCTAGAAACCACAAGAATACTCAACCATATATTCAACTAGCCATCAAAACAATAAAATCAACATACTCCATGTAGCTTTGGAAAATTCTGCTATGCACTTGTAGGAGAATATGTGTGAAAAAGGTAAATCACATATTTTCATTACTGTGAAAACTGTTTGAATCCATGGACAGGGTTGCAGGGGTACTGCATGTAAAAAGCATTGGTATTCATACACACCTCAATTTCTCAGGGCGAACTTCTTTCCCCACAGTCTCATTTAATTTACTGTTACCCAACTCAAAACAAAACAAAACAAAACATAACCATTTGTCTTCAGAACAATATTTAATTCTTAGATAATTCAGTCTCTTTGGCATTTGCCACTTTGTTGAGCTTGCTGGAATACGCTTTTACTTGGGTATTTGTGAAGTTATTCATTTCTTGGGTATTATGAAGTTATTCATTTCTCCTTACCTCTTTAGCTACCATACCCAATACCTTTGTGGCTTTTTCTTTCTTTCTTTCTTTCTTTCTTTCTTTCTTTCTTTCTTTCTTTCTTTCTTTCTTTCTTTCTTTCTTTTTTCTTTCTTTCTTTCTTTCTTTCTTTCTTTCTTTCTTTCTCTTTCTCTTTCTTTTCTTTCTTTCTTTCTTTCTTTCTTTCCTTCCTTCCTTCCTTCCTTCCTTCCTTCCTTCCTTCCTTCCTTCCTTCCTTCCTTCCTTCTCTTCTCTCTTTCTCTCTTCTCTCTCTCTCTCTCTCTCTCTTTCTTTCTTTTTTTCTTTCTTCTTTCTCCTTTCTTGGAAAACAATTTATCTATTATTTATGTTTATAGTTCACAAACAATGTTGCATTAGTTTCAGGTGTACAACATAGTGATTTGACAACCCTACATATTATGCTTTGGTCACCCACATGCAGCTACCATCTGTCACCATGTAACATTATTATAATACCTTTGACTATATTCCCTATGTTGTACATTTTATTCACATAACTTATGTGTTCCAAACTGTGGCTTCTTCTTTTATGTGCATATAGCCCTAAAAGCAGATGCTTTTTAAAAATTTTCTCTGCAGCCCTCTTCCTGTTTCCTATTCATTTCTCTGGATGGACTCTGGTACTGCCATAGCAGCAAATATCATCTACATGAGGATGATTCCAATCTGATCCTTCTTTAAGTCCCAGAATCACATTTTCAGCAATACATCTGTACTTACATGCTTCTTTTTTTTAATAATAAATTTATTTTTTATTGGTGTTCAATTTGCCAAGATACAAAATAACACCCAGTGTTATTTTGTCATCCCGTCAAGTGCCCCCCTCAGTGCCCTTCACCCATTCACCCCCAACCCCTGCCCTCCTCCCCTTCCACCACCCCTAGTTCGTTTTTTAAAATAAGATTTTATTTATTTATTCATGAGAGACACAGAGAGGGGCAGAGACACAGGCAGAGGGAGAAGCAGGCTCCATGCAGGGAGCCTGATTCAGGACTCGATCCCAGGACTCCAGGACCATGCCCTGGGCCTAAAGCAGGCGCTAAACCACTGACTCACCCAGGGATCCCTGTACCTACTTTCTTCTTAAACCACATTGCTCAGTATTTTTTACCTCAGTTCATTATTTTCTCCTTGGTATCATTCTCCAAATTTGTCTGGTCTTGATCAAAATATAAATATATGAATAATTTTTATCAAACCTTTTTCTCTTTTAAAGTCAGAGTGATATTTTCTTAGTCTCCAATATTTGTTAGATCTATTTTCTATAGCCCTTCAAAAAATACTTGTTTAACTAAAATTATTTTTAAGTTCTTCAGCACTTTCAGATGCTATTTTTCCAGTGTTCACTTAAAATATACAGTCCTCATTTAAAGATATAGATACATGTCTATATAAAGATATATATATGTATGTATATATATGTGTGTGTATTTATATATAAACATAGGGGATATATTTGTATCTATATATATCTTTGTTAATATATAATTGATATGCCTTTAAAATGTGTTCATTTTAAATATACAATTAAAATATTTTGTATATCCACAGACTTGTGCAACCATCACTACGAACTAAGTTTATTATATTTTAATCAAAATAAAATTCATTTTCCTTCCACATCAATGCCTGGCACCCACTATCTCCATGATTTGCCTGTTTTCAAACATCATATTATTGGACTCATACTATATGCAGCCTTCTTAAATTGGCTACTTTAAGCTTTCTCCATGTATTTCATGGTTTGCTAGTTCATTTATTTTTAGCATTGAACAAGATCTCATTATCTGGGTGTACTGCAGTTATTATTCATTCACCTACTGAAGGACCTCTAGGTTGCTTCCAAGTTTTGGCAGTTATTATCAAAGCTGTTATAAACATTCATGTGCACGTTTTTGTGTAGCCATACATTTTCATTCCTTTAGGCAAATACCACAGAATGTGATTGCTGGATCATCTGGTAAGGAACTTTTAATTTTATAAGAAACCACTGAACTGTCCTCCAAAGTGGCTGCATCATTTTGCATTCTCCTGAGTTTGAATGGGAGTTCCTGTTGCTCCACATCCTCTACAATGCTTGATGGGGTCAGTTTCTGGGCTTTGACCATTTAAGTAGGTAAATGGTACTATCTCATTGTTTTAAGTTGCATTTTCCTAATGACATATGACTAATGTCTTTTCATATGATTATTTGCCATTTGTGTATCTTCTCTGGTGAGGTAACTGTTAAGTCTTTGGTCAATTTTTTTTTTCTTTTTTTTTCTTCCTTTTTCTTTTTTTTTTTCTTTTTTCTTTTAATTTATTTTTTATTGGTGTTTAATTTACTAACATACAGAATAACCCCCAGTGCCCGTCACCCATTCACTCCCACCCCCCGCCCTCCTCCCCTTCTACCACCCCTAGTTCGTTTCCCAGAGTTAGCAGTCTTTATGTTCTGTCTCCCTTTCTGATATTTCCCACAGCAATGGCCACGATAGCCAAACTGTGGAAGGAGCCTCGGTGTCCAACGAAAGATGAATGGATAAAGAAGATGTGGTTTATGTATACAATGGAATATTACTCAGCTATTAGAAATGACAAATACCCACCATTTGCTTCAACGTGGATGGAACTGGAGGGTATTATGCTGAGTCTTTGGTCAATTTTTAATTGGGTTATTTGTTTTCTTACTGTTGAGATTTAAGAGTTCTTTGAATAATTTAATAACAGTACTTATCAGATAGGTCTTTGAAAATATTTTATACCTGTGTTTGGCTTGCCTTCTCATTCTCTGGCCATGTCTTTGACAGGGCAGAAACTTTTAATTTTAATGAAGTTCCTCTTGCTTCAGTGTTGTGTCTGAAGACATTGGTATACCTGTGGCAGTATAGGTTTTCTGTGATGCTGTCTTCTAGAAACTTTGTAGCTTTACATTTTAAATTTAAATTGTGACTCTTTTGAGCCATGTTTTGTGAAGCATATGAGTTATATCTCTACATTTGTTGTTTTCCTTGAGGTTGTTCAGTTGTTGCACCATTTGTGGACAAGACTATTTTTGCTCCATTGTTTCTTTGTTCCAGGTCAGTTGACTATATTTCTGTGAGTCTGTTTTTGGATTCTCTATTATATTCCACTGGTTTATGTGTTTATTCTTTACCAATTACACACTGTTTCACTTACTGTAGCTTATAGTAAGTCTTGAGGTTGAATAGCGTTAGTCTTCTTTGTTCTTACCCTTCAATATTGTGTTGGATTTTCTGGGTTCTCTGTGGTTTTGATTTACATTTCTCTAATGGTTATTTATACTGAGCAGCATTTAATTGCTTATTTTACCTTTGTTTACATTATATAAGTAAATATTCAAATACACTGTCCATTTTTATTTTTATATTTTTAAAGATTTTATTTATTTATTTGTGAGAGAACAAAGATAGGCAAAGACATAGGCAGAGGGACAAGCAGGCTTCCTCTAGGAAGCCTGATGCAGGACTCAATCCCAGGATCCCGGGATCATGACCTGAGCCAAAGGCAGACACTCAACTACTGAGTCACCCAGTTTTCCCACCCACTGTCCATTATTAAATTGGATTATTAACTTAAAAATGTTTTTTTAAGTTGTAAGAGTTCTTTGTATACTCTGCATTTCTCTTTTTTTATCCAATATATAACATTAAGGCATTTCTCCTATTCTATGGGTTATGTTTTCACTTTCTTGATGGTGTCATGTTTAGCATGACATTAGATTTTGTTATAATAATACACTTCATGTGGCTTTTCTTAATTTGCTACTCTTTTGGTGTATCAAATCTAAGAAATTATTAGTTAATCAAAGGTCTTGATGATTTATCCTATGTTTATTTCTAAGAGTTTAATAGCTCCTACATTTAGGTTTATGAACTTATTATGAAGTTATCTTTTGTATACAATATGAAGTAGAGGTCCACTTTCATTCTTTTACATGTGGATATCCAGTTATCTCAGCACCATTTGTTGAAATGTTTATTTTTTCCCATTCAATTGTCTTAGCACCCTTGTTGAAAATCAGTTGAGAACAAATTCAAGATTATTTTAATATCCTCTCCTATGTCCACTATTCAATTTTTCTACCTGTGTGCCAGTACCAGAGTGTTTTGATTATTGAAGATGTGTATTAATTTTTGAAATTGGAAAAAAGGGTTCTCAAACTTTGTTCTTATTTTTCAAGATTCAATTTTTGTGTTTTGGGTCCTTTTCATTTCCAAATGGTTGGACCCAAATGGATTAGCTTTTCATTTCTTAAAAAAAAAAAAAAAAAAAAAAAAAAAAATCTAAGAATTAAAAAAAAAAAAAATCCACCTGGGATTTTGGTAGTAATTGTATTAAAACTGAATGAAAAGGGCATCTTAATAATACTAACTTTCCAATTTAGCAACATGAAATGTCTTTTCACTTACTTAAATTTTCTTTAACATATTTAAGTAACTTTTCATAGTTTTCAGTATAAGGTTAGTGACATCAGAAGTCCTCAATACTGAAGCATTTTGTGTCAATCTCTCCCATTCATATTTAGTAAGATAATGTGAATCTGCTTAACTATGTAAATAAGCTCAAAAGACTTTTTTTAAAATAGATTTTCCATGATGATTCTTTGGATGATTTTCTTTTTAAAAGACAACTATCAAATTATTTTTAGAAAGTCATGTTTTAATTTGCTCATGCACTAACAAAAATTTGCTCTGCCTACGACATATCTATCTCAGTCCAAAAAGAGCATGTTTGTTCGAAAATAATGAGAAGACTACTTTGAGGAAGGAACCAGAGTGTGGAAGGAGAGTAAACATCAGCAACATTTGAGACTGCAAAATTTTGTAGCAGCCATATGGAGAGGAGGGATTAGTATCTACTGAGGTGGAGATGACAAAGATGAAGAGGCAGATTTGGAGAAGAAGATACTAAATTTGGAATTGAACATGTTAAGAGGTGACTACCTGTTATCCCAAAGAAAAAAATAAAAGTCATGGATTGGACATATGTGTGTGCCATATTTGTGGAAGATGCCCAAATTTTCTTCCATCAAACACTAAAAACAAAAATAAGGAATGGAAAATTAAAATTAGGATAGCCTTGTTATAACTCTTCATTTTAGTCATACCCTAAAGAAGAGTGATGCAGAAACACAAGATAATAGCAATGGGTAGGTGGGGGACAGTCACACTTAAACAGCTGCATGGCACAGTGATTTGTTTTTTTTTAGGTAACTTAGGAAAATGAAACAGAGGCTCTGGTTCCTAGCAAAATTCTCTCAGCAAAGGCTATAATTCAGTGCAATAGAGACAGAAACAGGACCAGATGCACTGGGCAAGAAGCTCATAATTAAGAACAGGAGTTGGTAATTACCTTCTTCTATTGTAAGGGGAAAAGAATAATTAAACAGCCAAGTCCAAGCAGATGCTCACCAAGGCTTATGATTGTGAAGGAGAGTCCTAGAGTAATTTGTACTTGACAATATCAGGACATTATTTCTTTCCCTAATGTATTCAATGTTTTGTGAAATAATTGCTTCAGGTCTGAAGAAATTGCATAGAATCATTTTAAAAATAAGAGCAACAAATTTTTATTAAATAACTACCAGGTATAGATGTGTTTTATAAGTTTTGATATTGATATCACTAAGTTCCTGGGTACATCACATCACATAGGTTAATAATACTCAGAATTTTATGAACTATGTCTTAATTTACGTAACTATGCATCAAGATGTAATATAGTATTGTCAATTGCAAAACAAAAATTTTGGAAAACCTATTATAAGATTGTAACTGTACTCTATATTGGAATGATTTAGGCTAAATAGTTATCAACTTTCTGTCAGAGTGGCCTCTAATAGTTGGAAGTAAAGAGAGAAAGATATTCAAAGAGAAAGACTTTGGGATAAAAATACCCTATTTCACTTGCTGAAATAATTAGGTCTGCATTTGATTTTGTAGCCCAGAGCAAACTGATATTGAACAACTGCCACTGGAACACTATCAATTTAGTGGGAGAAAAAGTTTAACTTCCACAGGTAAAGAAAAAATGTTTTGTATTTCCTTCTTCATTGTTTTGCTGGGTTGGTATCTTCAGTGTCTTGATTAAAAGAAAATCTGTTTCGACATCATGAAATGGAATGTTATGAGAAAAAATATTTTCATAAAATGATATACTGTGTAAATTAATCATAAATGAAGCAACTGCATATTTTGCTTTCTTTCAGTGATTATACATCAACAAGGGCTGAATGAAGGTAATTAAAGTGCAAATAAAATAATTATTCACTAACTATTCAGGTAATGACTTTATGTAAATTGATTCACATCTCCATAACTACCTTCAAAATTTCTTGAATTTTTGAACTTGGATAATTTCATATAGTCTCCCAAACTGCTAGCTGGATAATATAAACTGTCCATTTTATATTAGAATGTATATAAATATGTATAATTGGAGAAAATATTTAAAGTAAGTGTAAAGAAAAACACCCAAGTGTTATTTGATATGATGGAATTATTCTATATAAACTAGTTTTTGGAATGGTGGGTAAGCAGTCAGGGATTTGCAAATTATTTTCTTGTATAAAACTATTTTGGTAGTGTGGGATGAACTAAGATAATGGCATAATAAAAGGATCCTAGCCTTGCCTCATTCCTTGAACACAGCTAGATAAACATCAAATGATTCCAAATACCCAAGAAATCGACCTGAGGATTAGCAGAACAAATTTCATAACTAGAGGGAAAGAAGAGGCCATGTCATAGAATGTAAGAAGTATGGAAACATAGTTTGGGGGAGAAATGAATCAGGGGTGCTGCAGATGGAAGGGAGCCCAGGTCATGGAGAAAGGCAAGAGAGAGAGGAGTGCAACGGGGATCACAAAAGAAGAACACTTCCCCAAAGCCATTGACTGGGAAAATGAGAGACGTTAATTTTCCAACTGTAGTGCTCAATGACTGGAGTTATAGAGGTCCATGGCATGGATGCTAAAGAGCTCTGATGGCATTGCAGTGCTCACATAGAGGAGGCAGACAGGTAACCCAGGAACAGATGGCATGATCTGAGGACCATCTAAGACATACCATGAAGAGCAGTTCTCTCTTCTTGGAGTGCATCTGAGAGAGGTAGCATTGTCTCTTCAGGGAAAACAGAGCCAGTGGGTGCCATTTCCCTCTCCTGGACCTCAGCATATGTGGAAAGACACCTGCTGAGGGCAGCTAATCCAGATACTGGCTCGTGGGTGTGCTTTGCTCCAAATCCCACACTCCCTCAGTCTGGTATACTCATCCTTCTGGGTCAAACCTGCATCAATCCCAGGATGGCAAGGCCCTACCCCAGACCACAGCAGGTCTCTATCACACCAGATCCCTAAGTTCTGGAGTTTTAAAACTTGGCCAGCCTGATAGAGCCCAAAGTGCACTGTGCTATCCCAGACAGGCAAGCAATCTGGACACAGTGTGAAAACAGTAATCTGAAAAATTCCTAGGACACACAGAGGAAGTTATTTGCTCCTCTGAGAGAGCTTCCCCAACAGCAACAAGTACAAATTCCTCTCTCCAAGGTCAGAAGAGCTGGCTGGGGCCATTTCCTTCCCCTGCCCCTCAGCATAAACTAACTTCAGTAATCAGCACATTGTCAATACAGGCAAAGAGAAACTTCAGAGGACTAACCTGAGGGATAGAGCAGCCATAACACAAGAGTAGATTGTATGAAGCACACACCAGAGACACTTCTTGAAGCACCAGGCCCTGGACCTTATATGACCTCTTCTTCATAAAGCCATGACTTTCAGGAGCAGGAAACATAACAGGATTTCCTAACATACAGAAGAAGACAGAAACCTAGACAAAATGCCAAGATGGAGGAATTCATCCTAAAAGAAAGAAAAAAAAGTAAGTAACTTATAATTGACAAACTAGATTTTAAGCCAAAGACTGTATCAAGAATTGAAGAAGGTGACTATATCATAATAAAGCAGTATATCCAACAAGAAGACATAGCAATTTTAAATATTTATACCCCCAACATGGGAGCACCCAAATATATAAAACAATTAATAAGAAACATAAAGGAACTCATTGATAATAATACAATAATAGTTGGGGACTTTAATATAACCCCACTTACATTAAATGGACATACCATTGAAACAGAAAATGAACAATAACTTTGAATAACACAGTGGACCAAATGGACTTAACAGATATATTCAGAGCATTTCATCCTAAAACAACAGAATATACAGTCTTCTAAAGTGCGCATAAAATATTCTCCAGAATAGATCACATGCTGGATCACAAATCAGGCCTCAATGCATATTTTCCAACCACAATGCTATGAAAGTTGAAGTCAACTACAAGAAAAAAATTTGGAAAGACCACAAATACATGGAGGCTAATGAACATCTCACTAAAGAATGAATGAGTAAATCAGGAAATCAAAGAAGAAATAAAAAGGTACATGGAAACAAGTGAAAATTAACCATGATGGTTCAAAAACTTCGGGATGCAGCAAAAGTAGCCCTAAGAGGGAAATATATAGCGATACAGTGCTAACCTCAAGAAACAAGAAGTCTCAAATAAGTAACCTAACCTTATACTTAATGGAGCTAGAAAGAGAACAAAAGATGAAGCCTAAAGCTAGAAGAAGGGAAATTATAAAGATTACAGTATAAGTGAATGATGTAGAAACAAACAAACAAACACAAACGACAACAAAGAAGAATAGTAGAAGAGATCAATGACAAAATTAATAAAATCGACAAACTCCTATAAGACCTATCTATAAGAAAAAAGAAAGGACCCAGATAAACAAAACCACAAATGAGAGAAGAGAAATAACAACCAACACCATAAAAATACAAATAATTATAACAGAATATTATGAAAAATTATATGCCAACAAATTGGACAATTTGGAAAAAATATTGATAAATTTCTAAAAACATATAAACTACCAAAACTGAAGCATGAATAAATAGAACACTTAATCAGATCATTAATCAGCAAAGGAATGGAATCAGTAATAAATCACCTCCCAACAAACAGAAGTCCAGGGCCAAATGGCTTCCCAGCAAATACTAAAAAAAATAGTTAAATATTTAAAGAATAGTTAATATTTATTCTCACACTGTTCCAAAAAACAGAAATGGAAGAAAACTTCCAATCTAATTCTTCGAGGCCAGCATTACCCTGATTTAAAACAAGAAAAAGACTCCACTACAATAAAGAACTATAGGCCAATATTCCTGATGAACATGGGTGCAAAAATTCTCAACAAGATACTAGCAAAGTGAATCCAACAGTACATTAAAAGAATCATTCACCATGATCAAGTGGGATTTATTCCTGGGTTGTGAGAGTAGTTCAACATTTGCAAATCAATGTGATATACCACATTAATAAAAATATAACAGCTGTATGATTCTCTCAATAGATGCAGAAAAGCATTTGACAAAATACAATATCCATTCTTGATAAAAACCCTCAACAAAGCAGGGATAGAAGGAACATACCTCAATGTAAGAAAGGCCCATATGTGGAAAACTCACAGCTAATATCATCCTCATTAGGGAAAAGCCAAGAGCTTTTCCTCTATCGTCAGGAACAAGACAGGGATGTCCACTCACCATTGTTATTTAACATAGTACCAGAATACCACAGACAACAAAAAGAGAAAGGATCAAAATCAGAAAAGAAGTCAAACTTTCACTATTTTCAGGTGACATGAACCTCTATGTAGAAAATCTGAAAGACTTCATCAAAATATTGCTAGAATTGATAAATTCTTTCAGTAAATTTGCAAGATACAAAATCAACGTGTAAAAATCTATTGCATTTCTATACACCAATAATGAAGCAGCAGAAAGACAAATCAAGGAATCAAGCCCATTACAATTGTACCAAAACCATGATATACCTAGGAATAAACTTAACCAAAGAGCTAAAAGACCCATACTCTAAAAATGAAAAGATATTGAAGATAACACAAATAAATGGAAAAACATTCCATACTCATGAATTGGAAGAATAAATATTGTTAAAATGCCTGTACTACCTGAAGCAATCTACACATTTTATGCAATCCCTATTAAAATATCACCAGCATTTTTCACAGAGCTAGAACAAACAATCCTAAATTTGTATGGAACCACAAAAGACCCTGAATAGCCAAATCAATCTTGAGAAAGAAACACAAAGCTGGAAGCATCACAATTCCAGGCTTCAAGTTATATTTCAAAGCTATAGTGATCAAGACAGTATGGTACTGGAACAAAAACAGAGACATGGTTTAATGGAGAAGAATAGAAAGCTCAGAAATGGACCTACAACTGTATGGGCAACTCATCTTCAACAAAGCAAGAAAGAATACATAATGGAAAAAAAAAACCACAATCTTTTCAACAAATGGTATTAAGAAAACCAGACAGCAACATGCAGAAGAATGAAACTGGGCCACTTTATTACACCATACACAAAAGAAGTCAAAATGGATGAAACACTTAAATGTAAGACAGGAAACTCTAAAAGTCCTAGAGGAGAACATAGGCAGCAACCTTTTTGACATGACCCATAGCAACTTCTTAATAGACATGTCACCAGAGGCAAGGGAAACAAAAGCAAAAATAAACTATTGGAACTTCATCAAGACAAAAACTTCTGCACAGCAGAGAAAACAACAAAACTAAAAGGTAACCTTTGGAATGGAAGAGAATTTTTGAAAATGGAATTGAAAATCTATAAAGAACTTATCAAACTTAACACTCATAAAACAAATAATCCAGTTAAGAAATGGGCAGAAAATATGAACTGACATTTCCCCAAAGACATATGATGGCTAACCAATGTGTGAAAAGATATTCAACATCACTCATCCTCAATAAAATGAAATTGAAACTGCAATAAGATACCACCTCACACCAGTCAGAATGGCTAAAATTAACAACACAGGAAACAACAGATGTTGGTAAGAGTGTAGAGAAAGGGGAAACTTTTTACCCTCCCACACTATTGGTGGGAATGCAAACAGGTGTAACCACTCTGGAAAGCAGTATGAAGTTTCCTCAAAAAATGAAAAATAGATGTAACCCTATGATCCAGCAATTGTACTACTAGGAATTTACCCAAAGGATACAAAAGTACTGCTTCAAAGGGATACATGCACTCTGATATTTATAGCACCATTTTCTACAATAGCCAAGTTATGGAAAGAACCCAAATGTCCATCAACTAATGAATGGATAATTAAGAGGTTATATGCATATGCATTTATGTATATTTATATATAATGTGTGTATATATATGTATATATAATTATTAGCCATAAAAAATGGAATCTTGCCATTTGCAGTAATGTGGATGGAGCTAGAGAGTATTCTGGTAAGCAAAATATGTCAGTTGGAGAAAAACAAATACCATATGATTTCACTCATATGTGGAATTTAAGAAACAAAACAGATGAACATAGGGCAAGAAAAAATAAGAGAGAGACAAACCATAAAACAGACTTTTAACTATAGAGAACAAACTGACAGTTACGGGGGGGGGGGGCGTGTTTAAATAGGTAATAGGTATGAAGAAGAGCACCTGTGATAAGCCCTGGATGTTGTATGTAAGTGAAGAATCACTTGATTTTACAGCTGAAACTAATTTTACACTATAAACTAACTAGAATTTAATAGAAACTTGAAAAAAATATTTTGGTAATAACATAGCTGGTAGCAGGATTTTGCCTCTAGGTGTTGGGTCCATAGATAAATAAACAGGAAGGTAATATGAGAAGAAAACGTGTTTTGAACAGAGTAGCCTTCTCAATCCATTGTCTTTTGAAAAATAGATTAAAAATCTTATATAAGAAACCATTAGCTTTTTATATAACAGTACACATAGTAGAATAATATACCATCCTAAGATCTAGACTCTGCTACTTTGTATGTCAAAAAGGACTATCAATAGTAATGCTAACCTTTTTGAAAGGGGAACATTATCTTGGATTATAGGGTGGGGCCAATGTCATTACAAAGATCTTTATAAGTGACAGAGGGAGGCAGGAGAGTTAAGGTAAAGAAAGAGATGTGACAACATAGCAGAATTCAGAATCATGTGAGTCTAGGAGCCAACAAATATAAAGAGCCTCTGGAAGTTGGGAAGGCCAAAAAAAAAAAAAAATTGCTCAGATCTTGATTTTAGCCCATTAGGACCCAAATCAGGATTTTAACCACTAGAACTCTACGATAAATCTTCGTGTTAAAACCCCTAAATTTGTGGTAATTTTTTATTCAGTAATATAAATTAATTTTGTTCAAATAACAATATGCCTAGCAAAAGATAACAATCACAATAATTGCATTTCCTAGCTATGGTGTTTTAAGTTTAATTTTATCATTGTCACGGGTATATATAAATTGAATTGATTTTTTTATTGAATTTTTATGTTGACAATACTAAATGAATATTTTGCTGAATTTGCCTATTAATTCAACTGACAGGTCTATAGACTATTTTGAATTTTCTGAATATATAATCTATCATCTGTAAATCATAACAATTGTATGTAGATATAGATATAGATATAGATATAGATATATAGTCCTGACACCTTTAACTTTTTTGTTGCCTTATCATGCCTTATTCTATAGGCTAGACCTTCATACTATGAGTAATGATTCCAATACAAATGAAATTTTGTCAAGAAAATTGTTTTATTTAACACATATTCATTCGCATTAAAGAGTTTCACTTTTATGCCCAGCTGGCTAAACACTTTTTATCTTAAATGGTTGTTGAATTTTATTAAATTATTTGCTTTACATCAAAATGATCATTAATTGCTCTTCTTTATTTTCTTAATAAGGCTTATTACACTGATGGAACAATATGTCAAAGTGATTGTTAAACCTTTTTGACAATATACCATTTTTACATTTTGTGGTTCATTTGGTTAACATTCAGTTTAAGAATTTTGAATGTGAGTTAATGACAGATGATCTGCAAATTTTCTAATGCCTATTTATTATTTTAATTCCATTATATATGTTTAAAGCTGTGTTGTTACTACAATATAAAAGTAGAATTATATTATATTTCTTGTAAATTGATCCTTTGATCATTATGAAATTCCATCTTAATATTTAGCATCTCTACGTGGATTATAGCTTTATACTAATATGTTAGTGTTAGCATTCTTGTTAATATTTCTAGGGCATCCTTTTCTTCCAGTTTATACTCGCCCTCTCAATTATAAGTGTCTTTATATTTAAAATGTCTCTTGGGAAGCCAGAATGGCTCAGTAGATTAAGCAACAGACTCTTGATTTTTGCTCAGGTCATGATCTTTGGGTCATGGATGACATCTCGATTTGGGCTCCACACTCAGTGTGGAGTCTGATTGAGATTCTCTCCCTCTCCCTTTGCCTCTACTCCCACTAATTTGGGCACCCTCTCTCAAAAAAAAATAAAAATAAAAATAAAAAAAGATGAAGTGGTTCAAGTAAACAACTGTTATTTGTTTTTGTTTTGTTTTGTTTTGTTTGTTTGAATTTCAAGTTTTATTATCTTTTCATTTGCTTAGTGTACCTGTATTGTCCTGTTTGGGGTTTGCTGAGCTTCTTAAATCTGTGGATCATTACCTTAGTTCAGCTTCTAAAACTCATCATCCATTACTTACTTTGATGGGGCTGTGTCCCATTCTCTCATTCCTTTTTTCCATGGCTCCAATTATACACGTTAGACATTTGGCTGTTTGCACATGAATCATGCATTGTCCACTTCTTTTCCATGTTTTGTCTTCCTATGCTTCAGATTCATTGTATTCTGTTGAACTGCTTTACAGTTCACTCATCCATTTATTGAGTTCAGATATTTTAATTTTATATTTATGATATTACTATGTTTTACTTAAATAGATTTTAATTCTTTGGAGAAAGTCTGCATACTTTCTTCCTTTTTCATATATTTTTCACTATTTTCTAAAAAATAGAACCATAGGTCTTTAAAGAATCTTTTGCTAAATCCAATATCTGAATAATCTATGGTTTACTCTCTCAATTGACTTTTTTTTATAATTCTTGGTTATATCTATGGTCTGTTTCCATGTCCTAAATACCCTTTACTGTAGTCTTAACATTGCAATAAAAAACTGTGGAGATTTCAATTGTAGAAGGCACCTCTTTCTTTCTGGTAGAAAAAAAGAACAATGGTATGAAGCACCCTAGTCCATTCTAGAATTCAGCTGCTTAAATGTAATTTTTGTAAAACCAATTATACATGTTGTTCACCTCTGATCCTCAGACATGAGGATCACTGTGTCAGACTTTTCTTTGAAATAAATGTCTATTTGGGAAAGACTGATACAAACTCACCCCAAATTGTCATTTTTGCCTTACAAAACTTGCAAATATTTCTCCTATTATTTTAATAATTATTTAACTTTGATTATGGTATGTTGAGTCATAAAGTTTATGATTATCACAAAATTAAAAGTATCTTTTCCTTGAATACTTGTGTCAGAATTTTGCTTTTCCTATAGTAAGCTTATAAATTTATTCATCTATAAATTTCAATTACTTTTATATAGAAAAAGTTAATATTTTTAATTTATACCAGATCTATTTTGTATGTTATATGACATGAATTTTGGAAAAAACAAAAAAAAATACGTTTAGGATTGGTCAAGCTGTATAGTAAAACATTGAACAGAAAAGACATAGTTGCAGCTTTTTAAGCAACAAAATCCAGTTTCTAGAATAGGAAAATAAATTTTAAAAACAAATCAGATTTCCTACAAAACTAAGCATACTCTTATTATTCAGCAATTGTATTCTTTTGGGTATATAACCCAAATGAGTTAAAAAATTATGTCACAGAAACTGTTACATATGAATGTTTATCGCAGTTTTGCACATAATTGCCCAAATCCAAAAGCAACCATCATGTTCTGGAATAGGTGATGAATAAATAAATTGTAGGACATCCAGACAATGAATTATTCAACATTAAAAAGAAATAACTACCAAGCCATGAAAAGATATGGAGGGACCTTACATGTATATTAAATAAGTGAAAGAAGCCAATATGAAATCATACATACTGTTTTGATTCCAATTAAATAACATTCTAGAAAAGGGGAAAAGAGGCAGAGGAATTGGCAGAGTACAGAGCACTTTTAAGGTAGTGAAACTACTCTGTATGATACTATAATGGCAGATACATTTGTCATTACACATTTGTCAAAACTCAGAATGTGCAACACAAGACTGAACTGTAATGTAAACTATGGGGGATGATGTAGTAGGTTCAACTACTGTTAAAAAATGTGCCATTTCGTTGCTGGAGAGGTCCTGTGTGTGTCAGGGGGATGGGCAATGGATATTCAGAATACACTGTACTTTCTACTGAATTCTTCTGTGAGTCTCAAATGCTATAAAGTCTATTTAAAAAGTCATATGATTGTGAAATCTGCAAATATCAACATGAACAGTTCATAAACTATATTCTCTTACCTTAATCATAATTTACAAATTTCATGTAATTTGAAAGTCTGCATAAATATTGGAACTATGACATATTTAAAAGAGATATAGGCAAGCTCATTTTTTAGGTAAAGAATCTTATAAAAAGTTCATCTTTATTTCATTTAATCTTCCTACAAAAACAAAAACAAAAAAAAAAAAACAAAACAAAAAAACTGAATGAATTCCAAAGAAGTCCTTTAATCTTAGCCCTGTTAGTCCAACTAATGTTTTCTTTTTTAAAATTCCCCTGGCTATTCGGGGTCTTTTCTGATTCCACACAAATCTTAAAATAATTTGTTGTAACTTTCTGAAGAAAGTCCATGGTATTTTGATAGGGATTGCATTAAACGTGTACATTGCCCTGGGTAACATTGACATTTTCACAATATTATTCAGCCAATCCATGAGCATGGAATATTTTTCCATCTCTTTGTGTCTTCCTCAATTTCTTTCAGAAGTGTTCTGTAGTTTTTAGGGTATAGATCCTTGACCTCTTTGGTTAGGTTTATTCCTAGGTATCTTATGCTTTTGGGTGGAATTGTAAATGGGATTGACTCCTTAATTTCTCTTTCTTCAGTCTCATTGTTAGTGTATAGAAATGCCACTGACTTCTGGGCATTGATTTTGTATCCTGCCACGCTGCCAAATTGCTATATGAGTTCTAGCAATCTTGGAGTGGAGACTTTTGGGTTTTCTACGTAGAGTATCATGTCATCGGCGAAGAGGGAGAGTTTGACTTCTTCTTTGCCAATCTGAATGCCTTTAATGTCTTTTTGTTGTCTGATTGCTGAGGCTAGGACTTCCAGTACTATGTTGAATAGCAGTGGTGAGAGTGGACATCCCTGTCTTGTTCCTGATCTTAGGGGAAAGGCTCCCAGTGCTTCCCCATTGAGAATTATATTTGCTGTGGGCTTTTCATAGATGGCTTTTAAGATGTTGAGGAATGTTCCCTCTATCCCTACACTCTGAAGAGTTTTGATCACGAATGGATGCTGTATTTTGTCAAATGCTTTCTCTGCATCTAATGAGAGGATCATATGGTTCTTGGTTTTTCTCTTGCTGATATGATGAATCACATTGATTGTTTTACGAGTGTTGAACCAGCCTTGTGTCCCGGGGATAAATCCTTCTTGGTCATGGTGAATAATTTTCTTAATGTACTATTGGATCCTATTGGCCAGTATCTTGTTGAGAATTTTTGCATCCATGTTCATCAGGGATATTGGTCTGTAATTCTCCTTTTTGGTGGGGTCTTTGTCTGGTTTTGGAATTCAGGTGATGCTGGCCTCATAGAACGAATTTGGAAGTACTCCATCTCTTTCTATCTTTCCAAACAGCTTTAGTAGAATAGGTATGGTTTCTTCTTTAAACATTTGATAGAATTCCGCTGGGAAGCCATCTGGCCCTGGACTCTTGTGTCTTGGGAGGTTTTTGATGACTGCTTCAATTTCCTCCCTGGTTACTAGCCTGTTCAGGTTTTCTATATCTTCCTGTTCCAGTTTTGGTAGTTTGTGGCTTTCCAGAAATGCCTCCATTTCTTCTAGATTGCCTAATTTATTGGCATATAGCTGTTCATCATACGTTTTTAAAATCGTTTGTATTTCCTTGGTGTTGGTAGTGATCTCTCCTTTCTCATTCATGATTTGATAAATTTGAGTCTTCTCTCTCTTCTTTTTAATAAGGCTGGCTAATGGTTTATCTATCTTATTGATTCTTTCGAAGTACCAACTCCTGGTTCTGTTGATCTGTTCCACAGTTCTTCTGGTCTCGATTTCATTGAGTTCTGCTCGAATCTTTATGAACTCTCTTCTTCTCCTGGGTGTAGGATCTATTTGCTGTTTTTCTCTAGCTCCTTTAGGTGTAAGGTTATCTTTTGTATTTGAGTTCTTTCCAGTTTTTGAATGGATGCTTGTATTGCGAAGTATTTCCCCCTCAGGACTGCTTTTGCTGCATCCCAAAGATTTTGAACGGTTGTATATTCTTTCTCATTAGTTTCCATGAATGAATCTTTTTAATTCTTCCTTAATTTCCTGGTTGAACCTTTCATCTTTTAGCAGGATGGTCCTTAACCTCCACGTGTTTGAGGTCCTTCCAAACTTCTTGTTGTGATTTAGTTCTAATTTCAAGGCATATGGTCTGAGAATAACAGGGGACGATCTCAATCTTTTGGTATCGGTTCAGACCCGATGTGTGACCCAGTATGTGGTCTATTCTGGAGAAAGTTTCATGTGCACTTGAGAAGAATGTGTATTCAGTTGAGTTTGGATGTAAAGTTCTGTAGATATCTGTGAAATCCATCTGGTCCAGTGTATCATTTAAAGCTCTCGTTTCTTTGGAGATGTTGTGCTTAGAAGACCTATCGAGGGTAGAAAGAGCTAGATTGAAGTCACCAAGTATAAGTGTATTATTATCTAAGTATTTCTTCACTTTGGTTATTAATTGGTTTAAATATTTGGCAGCTCCCACATTCAGGGCATATATATTGAGGATTGTTAAGTCCTCTTGTTGGATAGATCCTTTAAGTATGAGATAGTGTCCCTCTTCATCTCTCACTACAGTCTTCGGGGTAAATTTTAGTTTATCTGGTATAAGGATGGCTACCCCTGCTTTCTTTTGAGGACCATTTGAATGGTAAATGGTTCTCCAACATTTATTTTCAGGTTATAGGTGTCCTTCTGTCTCTAAAATGAGTCTCTTGTAGACAGCAAATAGATGGGTCCTGCTTTTTTATCCAGTTGGAAACCTGTGATTTTTGATGGTGTCATTAAGTCCGTTCACATTCAGAGTTACTATTGACAGCTATGAGTTTAGTGTCATCATGATATCTATTCAGTCCTTGTTTTTGTGGATTGTTGCACTGGACTTCTTCTTAAAGGGGAATTTTAAGAGTCCCCCTTAAAATTTCTTGCAGAGCTGGTTTGGAGGTCACATATTCTTTCAGTTCCTGCCTGTCCTGGAAGCTCTTTATCTCTCCTTCCATTCTGAATGAGAGCCTTGCTGGATAAAGTATTCTTGGTTGCATGTTCTTCTCATTTAGGACCCTGAATATATCCTGCCAGCCCTTTCTGGCCTGCCAGGTCTCTGTGGAGAGGTCTGCTGTTACCCTAATACTCCTCCCCATAAAAGTCAGGGATTTCTTGTCTCTTGCTGCTTTAAGGATCATCTCTTTATCTTTGGAATTTGCAAGCTTAACTATTAAATGTCGAGGTGTTGAACAGTTTTTATTGATTTTAGGGGGGATCTCTCTATCTCCTGGATCTGAATGCCTGTTTCCCTTCCCAGATTAGGACAGTTTTCAGCTATGATTTGTTCAAATACATATTCTGGCCCTCTGTCCCTTTCGGCGCCCTCGGGAACCCCAATTAAACGTAGGTTTTTCTTCCTCAGGCTGTCGTTTATTTCCCTTAATCTATCTTCATGGTCTTTTAATTGTTTGTCTCTTTTTTCCTCAGTTTCCCTCTTTGCTATCAACTTGTCTTCTATGTCACTCACTCGTTCTTCCACCTCGTTAACCCTCGTCGTTAGGACTTCTAGTTTGGATTGCATCTCATTCAATTGATTTTTAATTTCTGCCTGATTAGCTCTAAATTCTGCAGTCATGAAGTCTCTTGAGTCCTTTATACTTTTTTCTAGAGCCACCAGTAGCTGTATAATAGTGCTTCTGAATTGGCTTTCTGACATTGAATTGTAATCCAGATTTTGTAACTCTGTGGGAGAGAGGACTGTTTCTGATTCTTTCTTTTGAGGTGAGGTTTTCCTTCTAGTCATTTTGCTCAGTGCAGAGTGGCCAAAAACAAGTTGTATTGGGAAAAGGAGAAAAAGAGAGAGAGAGAGAAGGAAAGAAAAGAGAAAAAGAAAAAAGAAAAAAGGAAGAAAAAAAGGGAAAAAGAGAAGAAAAGAGAAAGAAAAAGAAAAGAAAGGGGAAAAAAGGGTGGGGGAAGCAATCAGAAATCAAAACGAAAAAAAAAAAAAAAAACCACGGGGGAGTATCTTCTGATTCTGTGTACTTCAAGTCCCTTGACTTCCCCTGGAACTTGTCCGTCTAGCTGGTCTTCTGGGGGAGGGGCCTGCTGTGCTGACTTTCAGGTATTAGCACTTGGGGGAGCTGCTCTGCCCCTGCCTGGTGCAGGGCTCAGTGGGGGTTGTTCACCCCGTGAGGCCCCAGGAGGAACAACCGCAGTGGCGGGGCCAGCTCTGCAGCCCTGGAGTCAGCTCCGGCAGTCACCACGGAGCTCTCCGTCTGCAGGGCCTGGAGGCTCAGGGCGGGGCCGCTGATCTGCTCAGCTCGGGGCAGGAGCGTCCTTGCTGTCCTGGGCCCCCCGGCCTCTGCCTGTCCCGGGGGAGGCCGGATCCTGGGCTGTGTCCCGGCGCCCTGTGCTCCGGGGCCTGCGCTGGTGGATTCGCGCTCCCGCCCCGCAGCCCCCTCCGCGGAGCCGCCCCCGAGCCCCCCAGCTGCTCCCCCCCGCAGCCCCCTCCGCGGAGCCGCCCCCGAGACCCCCGAGCTGCTCCCGCCCCGCAGCCCCCTCCGCGGAGCCTCCCCCGAGCCCCCCCGAGCTGCTCCCGCCCCGCAGCCCCCTCCGCGGAGCCGCCCCCGAGCCCCCCCGAGCTGCTCCGGGTCCCCCCGTGTTCGCTGCAGCCCTTAGGGAGCTCGGCGCACTCTCCCGGGGCGCAGGTGTCTGTTAGTGTCCCCGGGAGCCCGAGGGCATCCCCGCCCTCCTGGGTCCTGCTCCACCTCCCTGGAGCCCCTTTCCCCCGGGAAGGTTGGTGCAGCTCCTGCTCCTCCGGGACGGGGCTCTCCTGTCCTGGGGACACTCGCCCGGCCTCAGCCCGGCTCCTCGCGGGGCCCGTTCTCCTTGGAGGCCTTTTGTTTCTTTATTTCTTTTTCCCCGTCTTCCTACCTTGATAGAAGCGCGAACTCTTCTCACTGTAACATTCCAGCTGGTCTCTTTTTAAATCTCAGGCCGAATTCGTAGGTTTTCAGGATGATTTGAAGGTTATCTAGGTAACTTGGTGGGGACAGGTGTCTTGGGGACCCTACTCTTCTGCCCTCTTGCCCCTATATGGAATCTTAAAACACAATGATACCAAAAAGAATGATTTGATAGATACAGGAGACAGATTGTTAGCCAGAGGCAGGGGTTAAGGATGGGCAAAATGAGTGAAGTTTCTTAAAAGGTACAAACTTCCAGTTACAAAATGAATAGGTCCTGTGGATGTCATGTATGATGACTATAGTTAAAAATATTGTATTATATATTTGCAAGTTTCTAAGAGAGGAGATTTTAAAATTCCTCATTAGAAAGAAAAAAATCTTTGTGGTGACGTATATTAATTAAATTTATGTGACAATCCTTTTACAACAATACATACATTGAATTATGTTGTTTATTAAAATTAATACAGTATTGTATGTCAATTATACCTTAATTAAAATACATACACGCACATATAAACTGTTAAAAACAACAAAAAGAAACAAAAAACCTGACTCTGGTCTGAGAATTGCCCTCAGGACGTGAGGCTGTCTGTGTTTCTGACAGCAGAACTATGCCAAGAGCAACTTTTCAAACTTCTCAGTCTCAAGGACCCCTTTACACACTTAGAGCTACTGAAGACCCCAAGACTTTTTGTTTATATGGGTCATAGCTGTCACTATTTACTGTGTTAAGAACAAAACCTCCCTAATTCAATCTCTTAGTTCTGGTTCTTAGTATCATTATGCCCTAAATTTTAGAAACAAAATAACAGTCTGAATTAATTATATTGGACTTTTGATTCCACATCTGTACAAGCTGAAGATGTATCCAATTCAAGAATAGTTTGTATACCTCTTTATAAAAAGCTTTTGT
Source organism: Canis lupus familiaris (assembly GCF_011100685.1). Lineage (NCBI taxonomy): Eukaryota > Metazoa > Chordata > Mammalia > Carnivora > Canidae > Canis > Canis lupus. Next base: position 1,820,548 of record NC_049250.1, on the reverse strand, counting down.
AGATTCTGTGGCTATTTTGTGTCTGTTTCAGAGGGCAATGACGTGAATGACACTGCGTCACCACCAACAATGGTCAGAACACTTAGGTTGAGTGGACTTCAACAACAACAAAAAATAAATACATAAAATTGTTTTAAAACTTTATACTTTATCTAAAATTCAATAATAAAATATATAAAGTTAAAAAAAAACCTTCTCAAACTCCACTTACTGAAGTCTCCAAAAAACTCAAATCCCATGTATCTATGCTTCAAATCCTAGAATAATGTGCACTGCACAAGTGGAATTCAAAACAAAGAGAAGAATGGTGTTAGAGATGAGATGACAAACTAAACTCATGTCTCGGGATCCCTGGGTGGCGCAGCGGTTTGGCGCCTGCCTTTGGCCCAGGGCGTGATCCTGGAGACCCGGGATCGCATCTCATGTCGGGCTCCCGGTGCATGGAGCCTGCTTCTCCCTCTGCCTGTGTCTCTGCCTCTCTCTCTCTCTGTGACTATCATAAGTAAATAAAAATTAAAAAAAAAAATAAACTCATGTCTCGTGGCTACATTTTTTATTTTACTAGCGAATAGGACTGTAGTCTTGTGCAAGGAAATGCAAGGAAATAAGAGCTGTTGGTGAAACATAGCACTCAATATTTTTGCTACATTTTTTGAAAGAGGGTTCTATTATATTTAATGTTAAAAACAGGAGGAAATGCTTGTATAAAAAGTTTAGGCTTAATATAATTATACATTGACTAAATTCCATCCTTTCATGTCGTTAACTTTGCAAGGGTCTTACTAAGTTAGGTACTTGTGCAATGACTAAATACTTTCAAAAGGTTTAATGGGTTTTATGTCCATGATACTTATTTTGAGTATGTCTTTTTATTCATTTTTTTAGTTGGAGATTAATGGATTGATGAGGCCTTAAATGTTTCTTTATCACATTAAACATGTTTTCAAATAGTGCCAGATACCACTGCTGAAACATTACTTGCACTCAGTATGTACCTTACCTTCTGGCAATGGCAAACATAGTTTAAACCGAATGGACTACTTTGAACTCTTTTGTGTTTGTTTCACTTTTTTCATATTCAATAGCTATGCAAACTATTCTCTATAAAGACAGAACTGAAATAATTATCTTTTAGAGGAAAAAAATGTTTTCTTGACTCTCCCAGGTTCCCTGGCCAGGTCTGAAATTTAACTGAGAGATTAACAGGAGAAAACAATACATACGTTATTGAGTTTTTGCATATATTTCAGAGCCTTCAGAAGAGAATACAGTTCCAAAGAAGTGCCCATAGCAGAAAGATTTTTATATCTTTAAGATAAGGAAACATGTCTGGGTGGGCTACAGCAAAGTACAGGGCTGTTTCAGGATCTTTTCAAGTGCAGGCAGGAGTGTCTCTGACACTGTCCCTGTGACAACAGGACAGCCTGAGGATAGTGGCTGGGAGGGGCTGAAACCAGGCATTGAGCCCTTTCAGAGACTCTGGGATGACAAATGGAAGTGGCTCCCACAGGGACCCCAAGATGTGGCTGAAGACAAGTATGGGGCCCTTTTGGGATTCCAGGGGCACCAATAGGATTGTCTTTTGCCAAGTACATGTACTAAAGAGATGTTTTATGGACTTCAGTTTGGAGGTGCTATAACACATATTCAGAGCCTTTTCAGGATCTATAGTTGGACCAATTTTGTCAGGCTTCCCTTTAGGGGTTAAAGCTACTTCACAGGCCACTTCAGGTTTCACAGCTGGGAATTAGGTCTGTGTGCCTATTACCTGAAACACGGTGGGTGTTACTCTTCCTACATCCCCCAGTATATGGTGCTGGTGAAAGGACCAATATCAAATCTAGCCTGGTCCTCAGAGGCACAGAACAGCTTCCCAGTCAATAGGCAGAGTCTTGGTCAGTGAGCCAGCCACACGGGTAATGGCCTGCCTTCTTAGAATAGCTCTCTTCAGTCCTGAATTCTATCAGTGTTTCATAGTCCCACAAAGGCAATACTTTTTATTCCCTTGGATGGATGCCAAATTATTGTTTAGGGGATATATGAACAAATATTCCTTATTCACCAACTAGCTCAGGTCACTCTCAACATTTCCTAATTACTACAAGATGATAGTTTCTCAATCAATTTTGTTGATTTCAAACACCAACAGTTGTCTTATGTTTGTCTGTGTTTATCTTGGAATATGACAAAATGTTCCAGGCTGATTTTGGAATTGATGTTTACTAAAGATTTGAAATTAACATCTATATGCCCATGGAAGTCACAGGGTCTATGAAACTAAATTCATCTAGAATTTACCTACTTAAAGCAGAAACCTCAAGAATGATAAGATTACTCGATAATTTTTATTAGCAACTATTTAGCAAGCAGAACATCTTCTTCCCTTTAATTTCAACCACTTCACTTTTACTTCAACACTTTTTATTAAATGCCTACTATGTGCCAAATACTTTGCCATTTGTTTAGGGCACACTAGTATCTAAGACAATTAACTCTTGTTCTAGCTTTCATACTGGAAGGTTCTAACAAGAAAGATAAACATAAAATAGGTAGTCGTGTAATAAAGATCTTAAAAATTGTTTCACAGTGTGATCATGTGGGGTGGATTTTTACCTAGGGGGTCAGAGGAGACTTACACAAGAAAGACTGAGAGAAGTAGGTGAAGGAATCCTAAGTGGGGAGTGGAAGTTTGGGGAAGCTGGAGTAGATAAGAAGGTTTTAAGGGAAGAAATATGGGTAAAAATCAGATTAACATTAAAATCAGTGTTTAAATTAGTTTATTATGATTGATTCATAGAGAAAAAATGAGAAACTAGGATGGAAACGGTCTGAAGAGTAAACTGGGGAGACTGGAGAAACCAGCATGGAAGCATTAAGTCAATTCTCTTTATTAATGTGCATATACATCTCTTAGGCTTTAGCTCAATATTCATTTTTTTAAATAAACTTTTCATTGTCTGATTGCTGAGGCTAGGACTTCTAGTACTATGTTGAAAACAGTGGTGATAGTGGACATTCCTGTCATGTCCCTGACCTTAAGGGAAAAGCTCTCAGGTTTTCCCCATTAGAATGATATTCACTGTGGGCTTTTTTATGTGGCTTTTACAATATTGATATATGTTCCCTCTATCCCTACACTATGAAGAGTTTTAATCAAGAAAGGATGGTGCAGTTTATCAAATGCTTTTTCTGCTTTTATTGAGAGGATCATGTGGTTCCTCTCCTTTCTTTTATTAATGTGATGTATCACCTCAATTGATTTGAGGATGTTGAACCACTCTTGTAGCCCAGGAATAAAACCTACTTGACCATGGTGAATAACCTTTTCAATGTACTGCTGGATCCTATTGACTAATATATCAGCTTTCAGACAACAACAAAGAAATAAAAGGCATCCAGGATACGTGGGTGGCTCAGTGGTTGAACATTTGCCTTCGGCTCAGGGCATGATCCCAGGGTCCTGGAATTGAGTCCTACATTGGGAACCCCTCAGGAAGCCTGTTTCTCTCCATACCTATGTCTCTGTCGCTCTGTGTGTGTCTCTTATGAATAAATAAATAAAATCTTGGAAAAAAGGAAATAAAAGGCATCTGAATCAGCAAAGAAGTCAAACTCTCACTCTTTACAGATGACATGATACTCTATGTGGAAAACCCAAAAGACTCCACCCCCAAATCGCTAGAACTCATACAGGAAGTCAGCAAAGTGGCAGGATATAGAATCAATGATCAGTTGAACTTCTATATGCTGAGACAAAAGAAAGAGAAATTAAGGAATCTGTCCTATTTACAATTACACCAAAAACCATAAGATACTTAGGAATAAACTTAACCAAAGAGATAAAGGTTATATAGAAAACTATAGAACATTCATGAAAGAAATTGAGGAAGACCCAAAGAAATGAAAAAGCATTCCATGCTCATGGATTGGAAGAACAAATATTCTTAAAATGTCTATGCTACTCAGAGCAATCTATGCATTCAGTGCAATCTCTATCAAAATACCATTGACATTTTTCACAGAGCTGGAACAAATAATCCTAAAATTTGTATGGAACCAGAAAAGACACTGAATTTCCAAAGGAATGTTGAAAAAGAAAACCAAAGCTGGTGGCATCACAGTGCCAGATGTCAAGCATATTACAAAGCTGCAATCATCCAAACAGTATGGTATTGGCACAAAGACAGACATATAGATCAATGAAATAGATTAGAGAACCCATAAATGGACCCTCAATGCTATGGTCAACTAATCTTCAATAAAGCAAGAAAGAATATCCAATGGAAAAAATGGTGTTGACAAAATTGGACAGCCACATGCAGAAGAATGAAACTTGAACATTTTCTTAGACCTTATACAAAAATGTCTTATCAGATAAAGGGCTAGTAACCAAGTTCTATAAAGAACTTTATACCCAAAGAATAAAAAATCCAACCAAGAAATGAGCAGAAGACAGGCATAGACATTTCACCAGACAGGGAGAACCCTCATAAAAATAAATGGTCAACAGACACATGAAAAAATGCTCAACATCACTCAGCATCAAGGAAATACAAATCAAAACCACAATGAGATACCACCTCACACCAATCACAATGGCCAAAATTAACAGGACAGGAAACAGCAAATGTTGGTGAGGATGTGGAAAAAAGGGGAACCCTCTTAAACTGTTGCTGGAAACGAAAGCTGGTGCAGCCACTCTGGAAAACTGTGTGGAGTTTCTTCAAAAAGTTTAAAATAGGAGCGATTAGGCCGAAATAAGAAGCCAGAAGTTGCGGAGGAGAGCTAGTGACCTTCGGTTTGTGGAGCTGGTCATCAACATGTCTTTTCCTAAGGCGCCCCTGAAACGATTCAATGACCCTTCCGGTTGTGCACCGTCTCCAGGTGCTTATGATGTTAAAACTTCAGAAGTATTAAAAGGACCAGTATCATTTCAGAAATCACAAAGATTTAAAAAACAAAGAGTCTCAACAAAATCTTAATGTTGACAGAGATACTACCTTGCCTGCTTCAGCAAGAAAAGTTAAGACTTTGGGATTAAAGAAGGAATCTCAAAAGAATGATAAAGATTTGAAGATACCAGAAAAAGAGATTCGTGTTCTTGTGCAAGAACATGGTGCTCAGGACAAGCAGATCCAAGATCTGGAAGCTGAGTTGGAGAAGGTGGAGGCCAAGCTAAATGCTGCAGTCAGGGAGAAAACATCTCTCTCCGCAAGTAATGCTTCACTAGAAAAACAGCTTATTGAGTTAACTAGATCTAATGAGCTACTTAAATCAAAGTTTTCTGAAGATAATAACCAGAAGACTATGAGAATTCTAAGCCTTGAGTTAATGAAACTTAGAAATAAAGGAGAAACAAAGATGAGGAATATGATGGCTAAACAGGAAGGCATGGAAGTGAAGCTGCAGGTCACTCAGAAGAATCTGGAGGAGTCTCGGGGAAAATAGCACAACTTGAGGGGAAACTTGTTTCAATAGAGAAGGAAAAGACTGATGAAAAATCTGAAACAGAAAAACTCTTAGAATACATCGAAGAAATTAGTTGTGCATCAGATCAAGTGGAGAAATACAAGCTAGATATTGCCCAATTAGAAGAAAATTTGAAAGAGAAGAATGAAGTTGTAAGCCTTAAGCAGTCTCTTGAGGAAAATGTTGTTTTACTTTCTAAACAAGTAGAAGACCTGAATGCTAAGTGTCAGCTACTCGAAAAAGAAAAAGAAGACCTTGTCAACAGGGATAGAGTACGGGATGAAACTCTAAAGTCTGAAATGCAAAACTTAAAGGAGAATCTTATTCTTGAAAAACAGGAACATGAAAAACTACGACAAAAAGAATTACAGACTGATTCACTTCTGCAACAAGAAAAGGAACTGTCCTCCAGTCTTCAACAGAAGCTACGTTCCTTTCAAGAGGAAATGATGAAAGAGAGGAATCTCTTTGAGGAAGAATTAAAGCAAGCACTGGATGAGCTTAGATAAATTACAGCAAAAAGAGGAACAAGCTGAAAGGCTAGTCAGACAGTTGGAAGAAAAAACAAAATCTCGAGCTGCAGAACTGAAATTCCTAGAAGAAAAGCTGAAAGGGAAAGAAGCTGAACTGGAAGAAAGTAATGCTGCTCACAGTCAAGCCACTCTGCTTTTGCAGGAGAGCTATCATAGTATAGTGCAAAGCCTTGGAGATGCTACTGCTCAATTTGAAAGTTATAAAGCATTTATGGCTCGTGAGATAGAAGATCTTAAATTGGAGAACTTGTCACTTCAGGAAAAAGTGACCAGGGCTGAGAAAAGTGCAGAAGATACTCAACATCAGATATTGGCAACTGAGAATGCAAATCAAGAATACACAAGGATGCTCCTGGATCTGCAGACCAAATCAGCACTTAAAGAAGCAGAAATTAAAGAAATAACAGTCTCTTCTCTTAAAACAATAACTGATTTGCAGAACCAACTCAAGCAAAAAGGTGAAGAGTTAAAGAAACAACTGGAAGAGGAAGAAGCAAGAAAAGCTGGAAAAAAAACACAGTGGCAGAGTTAACTGAGGAAATGAATAAGTGGTGTCTCCTTTATGAAGAACTATATAATAAAACAAAACCTTTTCAGCTACAACTGGATGCATTTGAAGCAGAGAAACAGGCTTTGTTGAATGAACATGGTGCTGCTCAGGAACAGCTAAATAAACTAAGAGATTCGTATGCTAAATTACTGGGTCATCAAAATCTAAAGCAAAAAATCAAGCATGTTGTGAAACTGAAAGATGAAAATAGCCAACTCAAATCGGAGGTGTCAAAACTCCGCTCTCAGCTCGCTAAAAGAAAACAAAGTGAGGCAAAACTTCAGGAGGAATTGAATAAAGTTCTTGGTATCAAACACTTTGATCCTTCAAAGGCTTTTCTTTGTGAAAGCAAAGAAAATTTTGCTCTCAAAACACCATTGAAAGAAGGCAATTCAAACTGCTATTGAGCTCCTGTGGAGTTTCAAGAATAATGCACGTGAATATCGGGAAGACCTGTTAAAAATTATTTCATTCTTTTTATTATTGTTTTTGCTATTGTTACTGTTATTATTATGTTTCTAATGAATATTTTTAATGTATTTAATATTAACTTCCTGTTCTTAACTATGTGAGGGGAAGTTCACATACATACATACCAGTATGACTTCTGATATTTTCTTTTCTTTTTTTTTTAATTTTTATTTATTTATTGTAGTCACAGAGAGAGAGAGAGAGAGAGAGAGAGAGAGAGGCAGAGACATAGGCAGAGGGAGAAGCAGGCTCCATGCACCGGGAGCCCGACGTGGGATTTGATCCTGGGTCTCCAGGTTCGCGCCCTGGGCCAAACCGCTGCGTCACCCAGGGATCCCTGACATTTTATTTTCTATTGTCTGTACCTCCTCCTTGATGCTTACCTTTATCACCTCATTCTAAACTTTCTCTCTGGCTTTCCAACTTTACAGCTCATCCCATCAAATCAACATTCCTTTAAAAATTGGGAATGTGAACTGGTGCAGCCACTCTGGAAAACTGTGTGGAGGTTCCTCAAAGAGTTAAAAATAGACCTGCCCTACGACCCAGCAATTGCACTGCTGGGGATTTACCCCAAAGATACAGATGCAGTGAATCGCCTGGACACCTGCACCTAAATGTTTCTAGCAGCAATGTCCACAATAGCCAAACTGTGGAAGGAGCCTCAGTGTCCATCAAAAGATGAATGGATAAAGAAGATGTGGTTTATGTATACAATGGAATCTTACTCAGCCATTAGAAATGACAAATACCCACCATTTGCTTGGATGTGGATGGAACTGGAGGGTAATTATTCTGAGTGAAATAAGTCAATTGGAGAAGGACAAAAAAAAAAAAAATTGCTAATTATTATTCTCCTACTCTGAAACCTCAGATGGTTTCAGGATTCTAATCCAGAGTTTTTTTAATTTAATACTGGAAGCCTTTTCTAGTCTGAACATCTTAAACTGGGCAAAAACACCTCGGTCTGTTCTTGACTCTACTTTGTCTAATAATGTTCATTCTGTTATATCCATCATCCATTTGTCCAGTGCAAATAAGAAATAAGGGTATGTCTAACTCCACAACAATCTTTTTGTCTTTTATCAGGGTCACTGAGTTGGTCAAGAATTTGCAGATTCCTAGACTCCATCTCAATCCTACTAAATTAAAATCTGGAGTTTAGCCTGAACATCTGCATTTTTTTTAACATCTGCATTTTTAACCAACTCTGCAGTCAATTGTTAGATACACTAAAAATCTGAGAAACTGTCCTCAAGAGAATTTGTCTTAGAGTGCTTGGCATCTGATTACTAACTGCTTAGTTAGTAAGTGTGTAATATGAAATAGAACCACACATTAAGTCATTTACCCAGTTATTCAACTTGTATTATATGAAGTTACATAAATGGTTCTATTTAAGGTGTATTTCTTGTCTTTGCTCTCCCCTCCCTACCTTGTCCTGAGAATCACACATAGTAGTATATTATTTAGAAACTGGTGATTCTTCATTTAAAATAATTGATTTGGGCAGCCCCTGTGGCTCAGCAGTTTAGTGCTGCCTTCAGTCCGGGGCCTGATCCTGGAGACCTGGGATCAAGTCCCACATCGGGCTCCCTGCATGGAGCCTGCTTCTTTGTCTGCCTGTGTCTCTGCCTCTCTCTCTGTGTGTGTGTGTGTGTGTGTGTGTCTCATGAATAAATAAATCTTTTTAAAAATTAAAAAAAAAAGTTTAAAATAGAGCTACCCTATGACTCAGCAATTGCACTATTGGGTATTCACCTCAAAGAGACAAATGTAATGATCTGAAGGGGCACTTGCACCTTAATATTTATAGCAGCAATGTTCATAATAGCCAAACTATGGAAGGAGCCCAGATATTTATTGACAGATGAATGGATAAAGAAGATGAGATATATATATATATTACTCAGCTATCAAAAAAAAAGCCATCAAAAAAGTGAAATATTGCCATTTGCAATGACATGGATGGAACTAGAGGGTATTATGAAAAGCAAAATAAGTGAATCAGAGAAAGATAATTATCAAATGATCCCACTTATATCTGGATTTAAGAAACAAAACAGGATCATAGGAGAAAGGAGGGAAAATAAAATAAGATGAAATCAGAGATGGAGACAAACCATAAAAGACTTTTAACCATAGGAAACAAACTGGGGGTTGTTGGAGGGGAGGGGGCTGGGCAGATGGGGTAACTGGGTGTTGGACATTAAGAAGGGCACATGGTGTAATGAGCACTGGGTATTATATAAGATTGATGAATCACTGACCTTTACCTTGGAAACTTAAAATACACTATATGTTAATTAATTGAATTTAAATAATAAAAATTTTAAATTAAAAAATTAAAAAACAAAAAGTAAACTTTCCATCCTAGAACTATTTCAGATTTATAGAAAGATTTTAGAGGTAATATAGAGAATTCACACATACCCAGTGTTCCTTATGATTAACGTTAGTATTGTACAATATTGCCACATTTTCATTATGTGATGTCAAGGGTGCATGCTTTCAACATGCCATATCACTGTTTATATTTATCTTAACCATATGGCTGAGGTAATGTTTGTCATGTCTCTTCACTGCACAGTCACACTCTTTCTCCTTTTTCATACTTTACTCTTTGGAAAGAAGTCACTGCAGAGCTCACACTTAAGAACTGTGTTGTGCTCCACCTCTCTGAGGGGAGAGTATAAAGTAAATTATAACTATAAAGTATAACTTTTCTTCACAGGATATTTGTCTATTGTCTCCCATTTATTTATCTTGCTGTTTATTATACCAATATGGGTTATGGATATTTGTTATTTACTTTGAGTTATAATCCAATATTATGCTTTTTATTCTGTTGGTCAAACTGCTTAAGTTAGCCATTTGGAGCTTTTTCAACTGACTTGTGTGTCCCTTTGACATATTTGCCTTAACTTTCTGATATGACACAGTGCTGGAGTCTCGTCTTGCATGTTCTCTGTCCCAGTCCTAAAACAATCACTTACCAAGGAACATCAGGTTCATGTGTTGGTGAAGAGTATTAGAAACCAAAATCTGGCACTACTTGTGCTTGTTGCTACTGGTTGTCATTGTATAGGGTCCGTATCAGTTAACAGAGCAAGGAAATGTGTGTGGCATATACTAAACTGTGTATAAATACATATCTATAAATATATTTGATATCCATCTGGATTAAGTTAAAATATTAACTCATATTGTTATCTCCAAATCCATTAGTACCTGGATTATTCTAGGCTTTAACCTCTGCTTGTCTATAACATCCCATACCAACAATAAAAAGCCTGGCTATTGCTATGCACCTTTAATTTAATTAATTTAATTTTTAACTCCTCTACAGACGTAGAACAGTTTCAGAGGTGTTAACCTTTATATGCATAGATAACAACTTTATTGGTCACAATACTGTGCTTATAAAGAGTTTCTTTTGCCTTTGGTCTACAATGATATTAATTTTAAAAATTAAAAAGGTAACATCTTTTTCTCTCAATCCCTTCAGTTATGATATAGGGCTATTTCATACATTTACAATTAAGTTAGATATTTTTTATAAAGTCTGCATTTCATCCTGGAATCCTCCAACCTCCTAAGTGGTTATCTGTTTTCTATTCTATTCTATTCTATTCTATTCTATTCTATTCTATTCTATATATTACATTATAGTCTACATATTTTATATATTATTCTATTTAACATAAAAATAAAATAGAGGATAAATTTAAAAAGATACAATATTTGCACAGTGAAAACTACAAAACATGATTGAAAGAAATAAAGAGCAAGACATCACATGTCATGGATTGGAAGACAATATCAAGATATCTTCAAGATATCACTTCTCAAATTGATCTACAGATTCATCATACCCCTATCAAAATCCCAGATGCGTTTTTTTGTTTTTGTAAAAATTGCCTTAGCTTTTGTATAAGCTACCTTATCTTAAAATTCATATGGAAATATAAGGGGCCCAAAATAAATAACATGATCTTGAAAAAATAACAAAGTTGGAGACACCTTAAGAACTTACTACAATAAAATAAGACTGTAAAAGTTTTTTAAAGATTTTATTTCTCTATTAATCAGAGACAGAGAGAGAGAGAGAGAGGCAGAGACACAGGCAGAGGGAGAAGCAGTATCCATGCAGGCTCCATGCAGGGAGCCCCATGTGGGACTCGATCTCTGGACCCCAGGATCACCCTCTGAGCTGAAGGCAGATACTTAGCTGCTGAGCCACCCAGACATCCCAAAATAAGGCAGTGTAGTAAAAATACAAGGATAACCATTTAGATACAAGGAATGGAATTCAGAGTCCAGAAATAACTCTTCATTTAATATGAACTGATTTTTTACAAGGGTGACAAAACAAATCAATAGAGGAAAGACTAGTCTTTACAAAAATGGTATTGAGATAACTGGATAACTACAGGAAAAACAAAATTTGACCTCTGTCTCTCTCCATTATAAAAAAAATTAATTCAAATAGCATCATAGACTAAAATGTAAGTGCTAACTCAATGAAATGCTTATTTGCTTCAGCCATCTGCCAAGGACCTTGAAGGTCTGAGATTTTTACTCCCTTACAAGATAACAATTTGGCTTGCCACCGTTTCATGGGTGCTATAAAGGACACAAGACTCCTCTGTGTGAGAAAAATACTTTATATTCAGGCAAGCAGCATGAACATCATCATTCTTGCCCTTAAATTTGTGCAGATGGGATCAAATGGAAGCCTGCTCATATAGTAGGGTTGCTTTATAGGAGAGGAATTATAAATGTACAGAATCCAAATAATTTATATAGTAATTATGCGTATCCTTTCCTTTGGAGAGAAACACTGTTTCTGTCTTCCAAGGCCACTTGCTATACAAATACTATGGAGAAATAGCAGTCAGTGCCTTGCTTCCAGGGCATGCAGAAATGTGAGACCTAGGGAAGCATTGCTTCCCAACACAATCCCATGCACTCATGGAAAGGAAAAGTCTGCTCCCAACAACTTCTTTCTAATTGTCCTGAATTATTTCACAACACAACTCCTATTTGTAAAAAAGACTGGTATGTGCAATTATATGGTGAGGCACAGTGCAGTCTTAAAAAAAGAAATTGGTAAAATGGCATCCTGAGGAAGAAGAGCCATGAATGTTGGAAAAGCAACTACCAGTGTCTACCTCCGAGTTTATATCCATTTTATCTTCTGGGGTGATTTTTACAAATGTAAAAGTAATCTTTCACATCTATTATATTACTCAATAGCACTCAGTAAATGTTTATCGGCTAAGGCAATTTTTGGTATAGTGAGTTTCCTATGGTACTTCTCACACACACACAAATCAGTTTAAAAAGTTATAAAGAGTATTTGAGTAAGATTTTTGAAAATTTAAATGTTTTAAATTAACCCAAAGCACTTGTATAAAGACAGTAATCCTCTTTATATATTTTATTTTTGTTAAATAACTTCTTAGTTTCTACCTCATTATATTACCACTCACTTCAGAGTCATTACAGAGGTCACCTGAAGTAGACTAGACTAGTAAGCATTATTTTGGACATATTGACATTTCATGACAATTATCTTAACTTCTCATATTTGTCAGTCACATAAAATAAATCAACCTGTGATTAGAATTCAGGATATAAAAAATGAGAGGAGACCATGGGAAAGCTTTTCTAATTGTATTGAATTGCAAATATTGCAAAAATACCCAGGCAGAGAATCTGTTATATCTATAGAGTAGAACATATTCCCCCTAGAGAGTAAAGGATGACACCTTCCAAAAAAGCAAGAGAAAGGAGATGAATTAAGAAACACGTGGCCTGGGAGGCCTGGGGGGCTCGGTCAGTTAAGTGTCTGCCTTTGGCTCAGGTCATGATTCCAGTGTCCTGAGATCAAGCCCCGCATCAGGCTCCCTGCTTAGTAGGGAGTCTGCATCTGCCTCTGCTCCTCCCCTCTGCCCTCATACTCTCTCTCTTTCAAATGAATAAATAAAATATTAAAAAGAAATAGAATACACTTGGCCTATGTTACAATTTTTCCTAGATATGGTGGTCCTTTAAAAAATTACAAAGCCACTTCCCAGTTAAGCACCAAACTGATGTCTTTTCCAAGACGCTAAGTCAAAATATTGTGTCGTATTTTTACTTTTACTTTTTGGTTTTCAATATTGTCCAAAATGTTTTAAATAACCATGTACTAATTTCACAATTTGGAAACAACAAAGTTATTTCCATCATGAAGAAAATGATAATGTAGTTTTAAACACTTCATAAAAGAGTTGCTGAAACATTTAAGTTAATTCCTTTGAATAAAGATGTGTTACTGTGGGCAAAATTTGAAGAGGAAAAATAAACAAGCTACAACAAATTTGAGAAAAAAGTGACCAAATGACCACAGTTTCACTTCTAAGCCCGCCTGTCTACATAGATAGATGTATAATGTAATATATAATATACTATGCAGTTATAGTTCATATATAAATGCAAAGTATCATTGACATTTCCAGTCACACCTTCAGATATTTTATTTCTAAATGTACACATACCTAACCTAATACTGCACATATGGTAGAAAGTTATATGAACCAAAAGGTAAATTAAATGTTCTGTACAATTATGAAAGTACAGAAAAAGAAACAAAGTGAAATTCTAGAAGAGTATTATCTTATGTTTGTTCCAACGATTACTGATGTTTAGTTATGCATTATTTATTCATAACATTCTCTTATTTTCACTTTAGAATTCTCGTTTTTGCACATTTAACAACAGATGTGAATGTAAACCTCTACCTAAAACTCTGATCTCAAGTGTTCTCACTTATCTTTTTAAAATGGGAACCAACAGAATCACAGAAATATTAATAACTTGTTTACAAAGATTCTGCATTTTCTGTTCAGCCAACTACATGTGTTTGATCTGATTGGACTTGTTAATTTTGTTTTTCATGTAACAAATTCATGGAAGGAAATAAAATAGGAGTAATGAAACACTTTGGAAGAGAAATATTTGACTTATGATATCTTAACAGATGGGAACAGTAAAATATGCAGATATGTTCACAGCACCTGTAAGAGTACAATTTATAAATATCACAGAACAAAATGAAGCCTCTTTCCAGCTCTTACAATAGACTCTTTATTCAATATCAATAGCTAAGGGTTGCCTCCTTCTGGTACTATTATCGGTGGTTCAAATATGCCTCTTCCTGGTTATTATTCTCAAATGTTTATTTTAGTAGAAAAATCCAGAGTTCCTGCTTGCAACTATGCTGTGTGACAAGACTGTAAAATATACCATTTTGCTTCCAATATAATGGAGGACTTGTCAGAAAATCTCAATTGTGTATGTGCCTGTATTTTTTTCCCATGCTGTCCCCAGAACTGTTTTTACTTCTTCACCTAGGGGAAAAATGGAATGGCATGCAGAAAGGAAAATATAATTTGAGAATTCAGTTACTGCCAATAAGTCTTTCTATTGGTTTCATAGTGCCACAGTGAAAATACTTGAAAGAAAGCATCTTTTTTTTAAAAAAAATATTTATTTATTCATGAGAGACACACAGAGAGAGGCAGAGATATAGGCAGGGACAAAGATAGAGACATAGGCAGAGGGTCCTGTGGGACTCCATCCCAGGACCACGGGATCGCAACCTGAACCAAAAGCAGATGCTCAGCCACTGAGCCACCCAGATGCCCCAAAAGAAAGCATCTTTATCAATATTGCATTATTTTGGAAAAACAATTTTAATTTAGAATTGTGGTGCATAGATTTAATACTTGAGAATCTATCCATGCTTATCAATACATGAGTATTTAATTACTTTGGAAAGCATTTTAGCATTAATTGTTATAATAATGGTATGTAATATACCATAGCAAAGCTCATTTGCCCTAAACAGCTGTTATTTATTTTATTCATACAGCTGTGTGTAGGCTGGGCTTAGTTAGCTTCAATCTATTGGTTGAAAATGGGATGCCTCTTCATGTCTTTCATGTACCTTAGACAGTGGGCTACCTAATGCATGTTCTTCTCAGACTGATGGCACATATGAACTAGCCTTTTCTCTTACGTCTGCAAATATCTTATTGGAAAAAGACCAGATTAAATATCAGTAGGGCTGGGAAATATATTCCACATTGTGTGGGAGGAATGACAAAGTCATAAAGAAGAGGGCATGAATACATGGAGTGATTAAGGCATTGTAATAATTACTAGCATACAATTTTATATCATATATAATTGTAATATACTTACATATTCATAAGAAAGATATTTTTTATGATTTTATTTATTTATTCATGAAAGACACAGAGAGAGAGGCAGAGACAGGCAGAGGGAAAAGCAGGCTCCATGCAGGGAACCTGATGTGGGACTTGGTCCCAGCACTCCGGGAGCACTCCTTGGCCGAAGGCAGATGCTCAACCGCTGAACCATCCAGACATCCCAAAAAAGATATTTTGGCATTTGTCAGTGAAACTACAATGCATCATAATTTAGCAGCATTTAAATAAACAGTTGTCCACATAACTCAAGTATGGCCAGTTCTCTTGTACAGTATCAATAGCTAATGTATGTAATGTTAGGTGAGTCATCTCTGCTTTCCCAAGGTAAATGGCATCTACTAATTAATTGCTCTGCTCTATGACATCATCTGATTGTGTTTCCTAGACACTTTTCCTGGCATCTGTCCAAATCAAGTACCAGAACCAAGATCTTAAATTCTATCAAATTTTATGATTGCACAAGGGGAAAAAAATTATCCTCTGAGAATGTGAAGACACTCATTTTGCTCCAACAGATGTTCAGTTCATCCTCTATGTCAATTACATGTGGTTTCTGTTTGCATGTATTATGCTGATTGAAATAGCACATATATTATAATTTCATACTTAGAAGAAATCTATGATTTATCGACAAATAATTGATAGGTTTTTTAATATCCTGGGAAAAATTTAGATATTTTAATGCCAGATGCATCTAAATATTTATTAGAGCTTTATCTGATAAATAGTATAAGTTTGAAACAACTCTTAGTTATTTTGCTTATCTTTTTTGTCATTATTTTCATTAAAAAATTAAAATTCTGAAAAATTTTTGCATATTAAATGTGCAAGCTTGATGAGGGAAAACTTTATACATATTGAAAAAATGAATATTTTACTAATTAATCCATTATTATAACATCGACTTATTATTTCTAAAATTGAAGTCTTTAAAATTTCTATTCTTAAAAATAACTTGAAACAATTAGCCTATAGAAACCGTGGTTTCCAAACATTAAGAACAGAAAAACACAATTGCAAAATGAACTTATAGGAAACATTATAGAAGGAGTCACACCTTAAAAGCTGATAAAATATAAGATGCCATTATTCACTAAATCAGCCATTTATTAAATAAAATATTGATTAAACACATGTCACCTATGCAAATTTCTGTGCATAAAATAAAATTAAAAACACATCTCTTAATTGTCAATAATCTTATCATGGTGAGGTTCAGGGCTATGGGGAAACAAATAGAACACTGTATTAAATATTTAAACAAGAGATTGTGTGGGTTTCTAACATATTATTTGGGCCAGGTGTGGGGAAAGTAAATCAAAAATAAGCTTGGGATTATTGCTTTATTATAAGAAATGATTATATCAAGAAAAATTTTTTCTTGGATTATTTTCCCCATGGAACAATTCAATTAATGAAGAATTTACAAAAAGTGAGTATGACTTCTGTACATTTACAGGACCAAACCACTGCCCAGGCCTTGGGAATATTCAGCTGATCTTATACTGTAATCAATATAATGAGCTAGAGTACAATCCCACAATCTGTGAATACTCTATATTATAGTACATAGTTAAGCATAGGTTAAAAAATTATATTACTTTTCTATTGCTGCCCTAGTAAATTCCCACATACTTGGCATCCTAAAGCAACAATCTGTTTATTAGCTTACTTTACTCTTGGCCAAAAATCCAGCTCAGAGTGCTGGATTCTTTGCCCAGGGTCTCATGGGGCTGAAATCAAGATGTGGACAAAGATTGTCTTTGTCATCTGAGCATCTGGATCTTCTCCCAAGCTCCCTGGTGTTGGCAGAATTCAGTTTCTTCCCAACCTTTCATGTGGCTCCCTCCATAGTCAGACCAGCAGTGGCACATGGAGCCTTCTCCAGCTTGGGATCTCTCTGTCTCCTCTCCTCTGTGATTACATTGGGCCCATCCAGTCTAATCTCATTATATTTGTATAGACCTCTTTGAGGGTCTTTAGTCTACCTTTCGCAAGCATGCAGCATCATTTTTCTAGAAGGAACATTTGTATCAAGGAAGGTAAATGTGCTGTTGGAAAGTAGTTCAAAGTGAAAGTCTTTGGCTTGTTATATCTGTCCTTTGTTCTTTCTTTCACAGAGAAGCATTCATAGTATGCTTTTGTATGCTTTTAGAAAAATAATAAAATCAGAATGCTTGTTATCCACTTATGGGTGTGAGAGTAGTAAGTTTGGTATAAGGAAGGTGACAAATGGTAAAACAATTTCTGTAATTCTGGGTGTCAACTTAAGAAGGCATAAGTTGATTCAATCAATGTATAGTGAGCAAGAAAAGGGAATGGCTTTCTTGAGGCCTGTGATTTGGGGAATTTAATTTTAGTTACAATTCTGAGCCCAAAACTTTTACTGTGACTGCTTATAGCTCACTATTTGGCCTGTTTAACAAGATGGGTGGACCAGACCCCAGATAGTGGGAGGAGTGAGGAGTGAGGAGGAATACTCTACCCCATCTCTCATGCCCCTTTACACAGGATGCAGCCTGCTTTAGGAGGAAAGTAGAGGAAGATTAAATCATGTTTGAGGTTGAGTTTTTGAACTGGATTAGACTACCATAATCAAATGTCACTGCTGAAAATTTATGGAACATTCACAGGATGTAATTTAGGAACAAGAAAGGGAGCTCCAATATGTATTAAAATTTCTTACAAAACCTAATTATGGCTGTAAGCTCATAATTATCTGGGTAGGTTGAGAAGGTGTGGGAAGTCTAAAGGGATCAGTGATTTATTTATATCAGCCTTAGGAGAGAAGCAAGCAAAGGAGGAATTATAGATAGAATGTATGCATGGGGTCAAGATGACAAAATACATACATTTAATTCTGTTTCTGAATAGCCATGACAAAAGTGTGTAGGATTCTATAAGAATAAAAAACAGATGAAGGGAGTAAGGGGGAAAGAAGAGAAAGAGAGACTGATCTGTGTTACTTATTTTCCTATGTAGGTTAGAATGGGCCACAAAGTGCCACCAATGCCAAGTCATAGAACAACAGATAAAACACTGAATTTAACTCATTTAAACACATGTATCGGTTGCCTTCTTTTATAAGGACCTCTGGTACAAATTCAGAATTTTAAAGATATCCCATACCCTCAGGGATTTAAACTTAGTATGTTTTTGAACCATCTCCTCTATTATCTCATAGTATTTTATCACTATAGCTTGACAGCCTCTGAGATGGCCCACAAGGTCATGTGATTCATGATCTTCTGTAGTCCCTCTGTTTGAGTGTAAGTGGGACCCACTGACTCACTTCTAAGAAAGGCAATATGGCCTGAATGAGGTTATCTGGAGACTGTGGCTTTTGTCTTGTCCTCTCCACATTCTCTTACTCTCTTACTATCCTGCCAGAGGAGAAGCAAACTTCCATGTTGTGAGCAGCCTTTGGTGAAGCCCAGGTGGTAAGGAACTGATATCTCCAGCCAACAGCAAGTAGAGAGTTGAACCTGCCAGCAGCCTCGTGAATTGCTTAGAAGCAGATCTACTAGCCTCTGGCGAGTCTTGAGATGACTGCAGGCCCAGCTGACACCTTGTCTGCAACTTTATGAGAGGCTTTGAGCCAGAGGCACCCAGCTAAGTCATGCCCAGATTCTTTTTGACAAAAACTATTAAATATAAACATCTATTATTTAAGCTGTGTTTTGGGCTCATTTGTTACATACCAACAGATAATACAGTGCCCAGCTTTAAAAGGAATCACACATTGCAAATGTGATTATCTGGAATGATTTTTGCTTATAGACAATATTATAAACAAAATTATGATTTCCTGAACAAACTATAAAATTGAATTACTTTCATAAAAATATAACAAAAGCATTTCCATAAAATATTATTTACAATTCATAATATCAAACCTAAGGTGCACTTCACAGTGCAGAGAGGTTTAGAAGGTGCTCAAATCATTCGCAGAGCCATAAGGGCTTCATAGCCCTTGCTCAGCTGCTCAACTATATTGGCATATGGTATTTTTCCCACCAAGTTCCTTTTAATAAAATATGGTAGAAATCTCCCAAGTAAGTTCAAGGTGCTCATCTTTCTGAGTGCATTTTTAAAAGAAAAGCTATATTCTGAATTTTTCAAAAGGCTTCTACATTTCTTCTTCATATTTATATTCATAACAAAGATCAAATATCTTATTTGGTTATCAAAGACAGTCTTTTGTTGAGATAATTGGAAATTTACAGGTAAAAGAATGAAACTGGTCCCCTATCTTACACTATTGACAAAAAATTAACAAAAAATGGATTAAAAACTTATATGTAATAACTGAAACCATGAGGCTCCTTGAAGAAAACAGAGAAATATAGCCTCTTGACATGAGTCCTAGCAATGATATTTTGCATATGACATGTAAAGCATAAGCACCAAAATCAAAATTAGACAAATGAGACTACCTAAAACTAAAAAGCTTTCATATGGCAAAAGAAACCATAAATAAAGTGAAAAGACAACCTATGGAATGGGATAAGATGTTTACAAACTATATATCTTATTAGAGGTTAATCTCCAAAATATATGAAGAACTCACACAATAGCAAAACAAAAACAAATAATCCAATGAAAAATTTAGCAAAGACCTACCTAAATAGACATCTCTCCAAAGAAGTTTTTAAAAAGGCCAGTAGATGCATTAAAAGACATTCAATGTCACCAGTCATTCAGAAAATGTAAATTAAAACCATGATATATCACTTCATGCCTGAGTGGCATCATAAGAAAGACAAGAGAACAAATGTTGGCAAGGATGTGGAGAAAAGGGAAAACTTGTGCACTGTTGGTAGGTATGTAAATTGGCACAGCCACTATGGAAACTAGCATGGAGGCTCTTCAAAATGTAAAAATAATTACAACTACAATATGATCCAGCAATTCCACTTTTGGGAATATATCCAAAGGAAACAAAAACACTGACTCAAAGAGAGATCTGTACCCAAATGTTCATAGCAGCATTAATTACAATAGGAAGACATGGAGACAACCTAAGTGTCCATCAATGGATGAATAGATAAAGAGCTTAAAGAAGATGTCACACACACAAATACGCACACACACACATATATGTTACATATATATGTATATATGTATAATGGAATATTATCCAGTCATAAAAAGTGAGGCAATCTTACCATTTGTGATAACATGAGAAGATTGAAGACATTATGCTACGTGAAATACATCAGAGAAAGACAAATGCTATATGA